>NW_021633826.1:0-359964 GCF_004799145.2 Neltuma alba
GTGTTTGCTACTGAGATTCTCCCGAATCTCACCCCTCCCTAACCAACCATTTAGGTCAATCAATGACGGGCAATAATGGCATGAGAAAGCAAGGAGAAGTAAGCGGAGAATTATTCTTGTTAATGGATGAGACTGTTAATAAATGTATAATTCTACTATTTTGTGAACTATGTTATGGATGCCAATGATACCTATGTATTTAATTATAATATTTATGGCATGAATGAAAGTGTATGAGCATGAACGGGAAAGAGTAAGGCCATGTCATGTATGCCAAAGAAATAAAAAGAATTAAAGAGATGTTGAGGGCTAAAACGTAAGTCCTGGAGCAGTGAGTTTGTAGCTCCAGTTTGACCTATCAACGAGTTAGTTAGGTCATAAGATTGGCAAGCAAGAGATCTGATGTTTCTATTTAAAATGAGGGGTAGTTTGCCCGATTCCGATAAACCGAGCAGAAAGTATGCCTTTCCAAAGTAGGCAAAAATACAGTAAAATCCGAAAATGACCCAAATGAACAGTAAATTTTTCAAAGGAAATTGAGCTCGAATTTCAAGGCAATCAGTTCAGAAACTATTTTTCCTCAAAATTTTATCCAAAGAGCTTTCTGTAGAACTTGGAATCACTCAATTTCAATTTCTATAATTAGTTATGAATTTTTGAAGTTTGTCACATTTTAAGGTGACAATGATAGTAACCCGTAAATGAAAATTTTCAAACTTGATTTTTCATCAATTGTAGCCTTCAAAAGTGATTCCAAATGCTTCCGCAAGGAAAGTTAATTGGTATAAACATAAGGTGTTACAGTGGGCCCTATCTATGGATGAATAATCCTTATTTCATGAAGAGCTCAATTTCATGATAGTCACAAAAAAAACAAAAAAATGGTCTTTCCACCCATTTTCCTCTGTATCTATCAATGCAATTACCATCATGAAATTAGATGACGTTGGGAATACAAATTAAATAGAAAATTTATATGAAAAATAACGATTATTTCACGTATACTACTTTAAAAATATAGCAAAAAAATATAAATCATGCTGATATTGTTAAAATTATTTCATCTCATTACATCTTTTTCGTGATGCCCCCTCTTTTTATAGGATCATCATTCCAAATATGGTTTTAATAATATATCGTCTCCACCGCTCATATTTTTTTTTCCAAGTTTCCAACATAGTTTGTTATGTGATGCACCAGTAGCCTTGATGATCATTGTTTTATGAGAAAACAAGTTTTGTAGAATATGAACATAGTCGTTGGAGTTTTCTCTTAATTCCACATATACAGACATCCATATATATATATATATATATATATGCTTAGTGAAGGAGGCACTGATTAGTCAAAAGTTTGTTTGGACTATAGATAATGTTTACTTTTTCTGTTGGCCAATAATAATCAAAGCACACTCTACCTAATTTATATTTTTAAGGAAAATCTTAAAAAAAAACTAATTTAAAATTTAAATCAGTCTCGTTTATTACACTTTAATAGCAATTGATTACATTTAAAAAGCAAATAACAATATATTTTTATAGTAATTTGTGATTTGAAATTCTAAAATTTAAGATATATTTTTTTTTTTTTCAGATTTTTCTCTCTCTCTCTTTTTTTTAAAAATTCGGTAATTACTTTTGAAGGGTTCTCCGTGTGGGCCTGGGGGACCTACCATTGTTGGAATTAGAACAATAGTCCCCAAGCAATTATCAAAGTCTTCTACGCTGACAAAAGTTTGTAGATGCTTTCAAAGTGATGGAATGTCATTTATAACCTTCTATTTTTTTGACCAAACATATAGTCCTTCTGTGTATACAATTCGAATCAATAATATTAACTCGGTTTTAATTATAAATCTTATTTATAATCTATAAACGAGATCTTATAATTAGGACGGAAGTAGTATTATATTTTATGATATACTCTCATATTAGGAATATGAAAATATTTTCATAAAAGTATACCTTTAATTTTAATTTTGCACAAATTTTTATTTTAATCCCTTGGTTTTATAATGTTGTCTCTATTGGCAAAATAAAATTCGAAAATCGATATACCCAAACATGTTCATATGTTTAAAATCTTTTGTTTTTCCTTAGATTTGAAATAGCTAGGTTAGGTTTATCGGGGGAAAAAATAGCTAGGCTAAAATGAGTATTTAAAATTCTAAAAAGATTCTAATAATAAAATTTGTTTGAATTTAGATCAAATTCAAATCAATGAAATTTTATCTTGCCACCAAAAAATGAATTCGACCCAAACTCAAACACAACATGTAGTTGCTTGATTGTGTCCACTTGATCATACAGTCGGCTTTTTCACTGTAGTTTTTGTCATTAAAAAAAAACAAAGAAAGAAACCATTATTTCACTGTGGGCATTCGACAGTTTTTTATAACGAGCTTACCGGAAAGTATTAAAAAGGAGCAATATTACTCATAGCGTTAAAAAATTAATGGTTACGGTTAGAGCAATTTTACGTTTTTTCAAACACTTTTGGAATGATATTGATTTAAAAAAGTTCTTAACCACAGCTCCTACGCAACACTTTTTAGGATAAAACTCCCTATATACATTTGAAAAATGGCATCAGACCTGTAACTAATGGCATATTTATACTAATTATGATGTCTGCAAATAGACTTTTTATGTTTGGGTCAGAACAAAATAGACCCTTTCGAAGGTTAAAAACAACGAAAAACAAAAATGGTTTTTTAAAAAATCTTCTTTACCCACATTTTATGATCTTTTTGCAGACCTTTTCCAATTTTTTTTATTTAGCCTGAACAAAATAGACCCTTTCGAAGTTCCAATGTTTTTAGTGAAAAAAATGGATATAATTTAAAATAAGACTCGAACAAATAAAAATATAAAAGAAATAATAAGTTAACGATAAAACTGTATTAAATTAATAATAATAAATTTTATTTTTATAAATAAATGAAACAAAATTTGAAAAGAAAACGAAAATTCTGTAAAGAGGAAAAGATGAACATGGATATCCATATGTTATCTCTAATCCTCAATATAAGAATTAGTTAGAAAGTGAATTTGGTCATAAATATAGAACTACAATGCCTTTTGTTCTCCAAATTTGTAATTCATTCTCTAAAGTATCTGTATTAATTACATATTTTGAGGGATTTCTGTTCAAAGTTAATCATGATTAAAAGAGATAGATACTTTAGAAAAATTAACTTATATTTGTTATAAGTAACTAACTTAAATAATTTTCTGAATTTAGTCAAATTAATTAAGTTGCTCTTATAGTAAGGATATGTGGCAATTTATAAAATTGTGACGTAAATATGTAACAGCCATGAAATCAAATTTTATTATGATCGATATAATGTATTTTGTAACTTCTCAAACTTCTGTTTAACGTTGCAAAGTGATTTTTTTCATTCATATGCTTAAGCAAAAAAAAAAAAAAAGCGGCTTTAACCCTTTGTAAGTATAATAGGTGTGTAAGCTTCTCCTGTTGAGTGAATAATGAAAAAAAAATGAAAAACAATAAATATTTCATTCCTAACTCTAAAAATAGCCAGAAAAAGAAGAAGAAGAAGAAGTAAATCATGCTGATATTTTAAAACTTTTTTTTCTTTTGGTGATGCATAGGATGACACCAAAACAGGACCTTAATACTATATGGAATCGTCTCCACCACGTAATCAGTGGAAATAAAGGCTTTAGAAGGAGAAGAAGCTTTCAAGTTTTCAAAGATGGTTTGTGTATATGATGTATCGGTCTTGATTATCATTTCATGAGAAAACGAGTTTTGTGGAATATGTAAATTATCTCTGCAATTATTTTCAAGTGGTGGGCCCTATCTATTGAGCAATCCTTATTTCATGAAGAGCTCAATTTCATGAAAGTCGCAAAAAATATTGGTTTTCTCCACCCATTTTCCTCTGTATCTATCAATGCAATTACCAGGAAATGAGCTTAGAACAATGAGTTTTGGACAATGTATTTTATTTCTGATATTTATTTATTTTTTAAAGTAATCTTTATAATAGTTATATATGTCGAAGATTCTATCAAATAGTAGTTCCAGTTAATAGATATAACTAGCAAAAATATTTTTAAAAATAATATTTATTTATTATAAATAACTAACTTAATAACTATTTTAATTTATAAAAATTAGTTAACTAATTCTTATATTAAGAATAAAAAAAAATAGTATAATGTTAATTAGGAGCCTACGGTGACCAAGCATAAGCAGGAGGAAAGAAATTTCCAAGTGGTGGGACTGGGCCCTATCTATTGAATGATCCTTACTCCATGAAGAGCCCAGTTTCATGAAAGTCACAAAAAATATTGGTCTCCTTCATCCATCAATGCAATTACTTGGAAATGAGCTTTGAATGATGTGTTTTATCTATCATATTTATTTATTTTTTTAAGGTAGTCATTATAATAGTTATACATGTCAAAGATTTTATCAAATGATAATTCTAGTTAATAAACATAATTAGTAAAAATATTTTAAAAAAGACAACATTTATTTGTTACAAACAATTAATTTAATAAATTATTTTAATTTATTAAAATTAGTTACTAGTTTTTATATTAAGAATAAAAAAAAAGTAATATAATTTTAATTAGGAGTCTATGGTGACTGAGCACAAGCAGGAAGAAAAAAATTTCCAAATAGTGGGCCCTATCTATTGAATAGTCCTTATTTCATGAATAACTCAATTTCATAAAAGTCACAAAAAATATTGGCATCCTCCACCCGTTTTCCCCTGTATCTGTCGATGCAATTACCATCACGAAATTAGATGATGTTTGGAAATTGGAACACAAATTAAATTGAATAAATTTATATGAAAAATATGGATTATTTCGTTTATATTTTTAAAATTATAGCAAAAGAATATAAATCATGCTGACATTATTAAAATTATTTCATCTCATTAGCAACTTTTTTGTGATGCCCCCTCTTTTTAGAGGATTATCATTCCAAACACGGCTTTAATAATATATCGTCTCCACCATGTAATATTTTTTTTCCAAGTTTCAAACATACTTTGTTATGTGCTGTAACAGTAGCCTTGATTATTGTTTTATGAGAAAACGAGTTTTGAGGAACATGTATAATAATGTATACGAACACCCACAAACACACATATATCTGTGCGCGCGCTAGTGAAGGATGCACTGATTAGTCAAAAGTTTGTTTGGACTATATATAATGCGTACTTTTTTTCTATTGGCCATGATAATCAAAGCACACCCTACATAATTTTTTAGGAAATGTCTATAAAAAATCCTTTATATAAGAACTAGTTTAGTCATTTTTAGTATATTAATAAAACTAATTTAAGTTAGTTATTTGTAATAAATAGATATTATCTTTCATAAATTATCCTTACTAATCAAATATATTGACTAGTACTACTATTATTATAAGAACTACATTGAAAAAATAAATAAATATAAAAAAATAGATTTTGATCTTATATTTAGAATCAAAATAAAAGTTAAACTAACTCTTATATTAAGGACCGAAGATAGTACTAATTTTAAAATTTCACATCAATCTTGTTTACTACACTTTAATAGCAATTAGCTATATGCAATTTGTGATTTGAAATTCTAAAATTTAAGACATTTTTCCCCATATTTTCTCCCTTTTTTTAAATGTTCTGTAATTACTTTATAAATGGTTCTCTGTGTGGGCCTGCGGGGGACCTACCATTTTTGGAATTAGAACAGTAGACCCCAAGCAATCATCAAAGTCTTCCGTTCCGAAAAATTTTAGAGATGCTATCAAAGTGATGAAATGTCATTTATAACCCTTCTATTTTTTTTGACCAAGCGCATAATCCTTCTGTGTGTACAATTCGAATCAATAATATTATATCTTGTGGTATACTCTCATATTAGGAATATCAAAATATTTTGATAGAAGTATACCTTTAATCTTCTAATTTTGTACAAATTTTTATTTTAATCCCTTCATTTTATAAAGTGTTCTTTATTGGCAAAATAAAATTCTAAAATCCATATACTCAAACATATTCATATGTTTAAAATCTTTTGTTTTTCCTTAGATTTGAAATAGGTTGGTTAGGTTTATCGGGAAAAAATAGCCAGGTTAAAGTGAGCATTTAAAATTCTAAAAATTCTAATAATAAAATTTTGTTTGAATTTAGATGAAACTCAAATCAATGAAATTTGAATCTACCTGCCAAAATAATGAATTCGACCCAAATTCAAAAACCCAATAATCCAAACACAACATATACTGGCTTGATTTGTGTCCACTTGATCATACAGCCGGCTTCTTCACTGTTGTTTTTGTCGTTTAAAAAAAAGAAAAAAGAAACCATTATTTGACTGCTTGCATTCAAGATTGCGTTTTAATAAAAGGCAAAAAAAAAAAAACTGAGATTATGTCCGCTTCTAGTCTGTTTGTTCCTATTTCCTTCCCTTCCAAATAGATATGAAATTTCTAATTATTTGATAATAATTTATTTTAAAGAAGTCATTTTTTATTAGATAGTACATGAAGTTAATTATGCCTAGCTAACTTTCCTTTTTTTTTTTTTTTTCTGTGCCAACAATTATACCTTGCTTACCTAAACAGAGATAGAAGAAATTTACAATCAGTTATAATACCCCTTGTGCCTTATACGTGTTTTATCAAAAGAATTGGCGTCGATGGAGTATAATGACTCTCATTAATTTACGTAGCCTACTCTTTTTAAGAGGATGGTTTTTGTTTTCTTTTAATTTTCATGATAGTTTGATTGGTTTTGATTTCAAGAGGCTTTACTATGATAGTCAATCCCAAGTAATATACAAGAAAATTGCAGACCCGTTTGATACGAAATATTGAGAATGGGAGGAGAGTATTAGAATTAGGATCAAGAAAACTCATTAAAATAGTATTTAATATGAGTAATTGCTTGTTACTTGGAATTGACTAAACCCATATATAAGATCGAGGAATACTATAGAACAAAATAGTGTTCCCCAATCTCACCTACAAGGTTTTTTTTTTTTAATCTCAATTCCAATCCTTACATATAATTCTCAATTCTTAGTACTTCATACTAAATGGGATTGAGAGTCTACTTTGTGGCCTGGAAGAATGGGACACCACCTACATTAACGGTGGCTATGTTGGAGTCAGATATAGGAAGAGGATATTCATAGGAAATAGAAGTTCAGGACATTCAAATGGTTTTGTGGTCTTGAAATAATTCATGGTGAGGTGATTCTTGCTCGAGAAGCAGCTGTTTGTGACAGCGAGATGTTTCCCAGTTGATTTGTTGTCATGTTGGGATTTAAGGACGTGGCTAATATGCTTTTTTTTAAACAGTGTCAGCAATTTCTTTTGCCGCAAAGGATTTATTTATTAAATATTAAAAAAAGCTAGGGATTGAATTTTAACCCATTTAAAAGTCAAGGGATTGAGTTGCAGTGGATCATAATTGAGGGCATGAATCATAACTTAGTTGAAAGTTAAAAAACTAAAAGATTAGTTTTCCCTAACATACTCAGAACTATACTAAAACAGAAAAATATATGCATGTAAACTAGGGTGCTTCAATCATGGTCATCTATTTCAAAGAGTGGAGTGGGGTTGAAGGAATCTGCCTAAAACAGAGAGCATAAAAAAAAAAAATTTAAGCAGAGTAAAAGAATAGAACAACACGACTTCATTAGAATAAATAGTCTGTAATCCAATCTATTTTAACTTGGTCACTATTAACTAACTTATCACATCCAACACCCCAATAACTTAATTGTTTTATTCATTTTTCTCTTCTATTTTCTTTAGTCATTAGACGAATTGCATACCCCTGCACTTCGCGGGGTTTGCTTCAATTTCTCTATTATCACGATGATTGATCATACGAATCAATTATCTATTTGGCGTCACAATGAGGAATCTTCAAAGATAAATAAAAGACTAACTGTTAGGAAAATGTGACTCATTTGGGTTTCTTGATTGGCTTGATTCCATTTATTCTTCCGTAATTCTCTTGTATTGCAATAAAATTCATGCCAACAAAGATTACAATAAAATTCCAGTACCAACAGACAATACGTAATTCCATAGCTAAAATAACAGACACTAGAGGATCATGCAATACCAGTCTGGATGCCATCCATCTTATTCTTCTTATATTTAATTTCTACCGCACTGTGTCTACTTGGAGAAACTAATATTGCATCCACTCAGATATGAAACTTGCCACAGAATCTAATAAACAAAAGTTGTATTTGAGCTGTTGCAGATAAAGCCCAAGCTGGCAAGCTCCAACTAATATGATGGCAATCAGTAATAATCAATTAAAATTCTTACAGCTGATATATAATTAAGAAAGAAACTCATAAGTATTAAGAAGATATTACCTGTTAGCTGCGGAGCCAGCTGCGCCATCTTTCCACACGGAGGACCGTTGCAACGTAGATGGAGTCCGACATCTTGCTTAGGAAATTGAAGTAGGCATTCCTCCATGATCGAATAGCTAACAATGGTCCAAACACTATCCAAAATCCAGCAGCAAATCCACGCCCAAGCTTTTGTAGAATCCTCTCATGAAAGGGTCGTCTTCATTAGCAACCTGGTTAGCTTGTGTCTCATTCCCTAATGGATGATCTCCAGAAGGACATAGCTTGTCCAGTGGCCTCCTACAAAGGTAAGGATTTCATTCATAGCTAGAGGGGTCAAAAGATTGCAGCTGTGTTTCTGTTGTAATTTCTCCTAACAAGCTATTGTTCGATAAGTACAAAATACTCAATGAAGATATTTTAGCAAGACTCGAAGGAATTTTTCCATGAAAATGATTCTCTGATAGATCCAAAACTTCTAGTGATTTTAATTGTCCTATCCCTTGTATGGTTTTTACACTCAATTTATTTGATGATAAATTCAGAAATCTCAATTCAACCAATTTTCCAGTTCCTGTTGGCGTTTCACCCACTAGTTGATTGTGAGAGAGATAAATGCTCAGAAGCCCATGCATAGCGATCATTGTACACCAATTCTCTTCCTTTCCACGCCATAGGCAAGTTCCAACCAAAAGTTGCACCTGCTAGAGATTCTCCTTTATAGTAGAATTTGATCGAACCTATGGAATCATCTCTAACATGTTTTTTGAGCCATTGCAACCAGCTTGTCGATGCAACTTTGTATTGGTCCAGTAAACTTGTTCAAAGAGAGATCCAAAACTCTGATCCTTGTTAAATAACATAGATTGATGGGTAACTTTCCATCTAATTTATTCATCCATAAGCTAAGAGTTTGCAACTCTTTTAGATTGTCTTTAGTCCATGAAGGTGGTATTGGTCTTGACAAATCATTTTTTTCCAAATCTAACATTCCTAGTGCAGTTGCATTTGTCAAAGGAGGGGAGGACACCACTGAAGCAATTGTTCCACAAAATTAATTGCTTGAGTTGACTTAAAGACCCTATAGACTTAGGAATCTTTTCTAGAGAGTTGATTATTGGATAAATCAGGAAATCTTAAAGATTTGAAATGATCCCAACAATCAGGAAGTTTCCCTTGTAAGTTATTATATGATAAATCTAGGATTACCAAATTTTCAACAATTGTGCTTATTCCCCAGCTACATGAAAGAACAAATTTTGAAAATTGATTTCTTGAAATGTCTAGGGCTCTCTACCCTTTAGTAGAAATGGCGGAACAGAACCTTCAATTTGATTTGAAGCCAATGATATCTTTGAGACCGTAATTTCAAGTGGCAAATTTGGGATTGTACCTATGAGATTGCTGGATTTTATTTGAAGTGTATCTACTCCATCTAGAAGTCTCCAAAACCACTGATCTGGTATAGAATCATTGATTTCAGTATGAAAAACACATATCTCTATTAAATTATTTTGAGTGCAAAGCCATTTGGGGAATTTAGGGCCTAACTTACATCGTGATAACAACAACGATTTTAACTGGAAAGGTGGAATCCAATTGTTGCTGAATTTGAGGGTCAACAAATTAGAAGATAAGGCTAAGGCTTGTAACTTGGTGAGATTACCAAAACGGACATCACTGATTGTTCCATTAGGTCATGATCAGAAAGGCTGAGATCCATTACATAATTCATGAATTTTCTGAAATCATCTAGAATAGGACCACCTAAGTGATTGTTGTCCAGAAAAAGGCTTGCAAGATTGGGGCTTATATTGAAAAGCCAAGGGAAGACAGATGTGAGCTTGTTTTGACTGAGACCAAGAGACACAAGAGAAGGAGTAAAATTTAAATGGAATAGAGTAGTTGATAGAATATTAATATCAGTCAGGCTACATTTTTCTAGGTATAGCTCTCTTAGGTTTGGAAGCTTCCCAATAATTGGTAACAGATTCTGAGTAATTAAGATTAACAGCACTTAAGACAAGTGAAGTTAAGGATTGAAGATTGGAAAGCCACTCAAAGCCAACCCGACTGTTGTCATCAATTTTCAAATCAGCATTGTAGGCAATCGAAAGTATTTCCAAGTTCGAAAGATTGCCAAGTTGGCTAGGAATATGGCCCACTAAGTTATTCCCTTTTAGATGGAGTTCTTGTAGACTTTAAAGGTTTGCAAGACGGAAAGTTATGTTACCAACTAAGCCATTGGAAATAAGATTTAGAACCAGCAAGTTTGAAAGTTTGCAAAGTTCAATAGGTATTTTTTGGCCTAAAGAAGAACTAGAGAGATCGAGGTATCTTAATTTGGTGAGAGAATCAAAAAATTCGAGGATTTGACTGCCGTTGAAATCATTGTAACTGAGATTGAAATAATTTAAGTTATGCAACTTCATTAATGACGGGCTAATCTCACCTCTTAAAGGCTGCCAGGGCTCATCATCACCATGAAGATCGAGCACCTTAGTGTGGTAAGTATGAGGATTACAAAAAACACCACTCCATTGGCAACAATCAGGAGAAGAACCCCATGAAGATAAAAGACCATAATTGTCCACAAAAGGCTTGCTTAGCTCGTCTTTCCTTGTTGAGGCATCTGGCGCTCGCATCTGCAGTTCTCCAACATGAACCTGCCATGAACAACTCAGCCTGCAAGTGGAGCATCATTATGATTATAAAATTTAGACAACTCACACTCATGATGATTGCAGCTCATGCAACATGGAACTCAACTCAAACAAGTGCACTGCCTGAACAAGCCCAAGGCCTCCATTCCATACTTATAAATCCAGTGGCTAATGGAAATCTTAGAGTGATTAGTGAATTAAAATTAAAGTTCACTTGACAATCTCTATTTCTTTTTGCGCTTATTTATTATTCCATTCCTCATATTACCGCCTTTGATTTTTTTAAATAAAAATTTTTATAATTAATTAATAACAGGTAAAAATAAAACGTGTTATATCATCAAAAACTTATCAAATCTTTCTAAAAGTAGGTACGGGGTTTCATGGAAACATCCCATCGATCCCACTTGGATATCAAGCCGGTAAAGAAAGGGATGAATATATTTTACTGTTTGTTCATATAAGTCGGTTTTTTTTTTTTAAGCAACTTTTAATGAAAAATTATTCGCAAAGGTAGATCCACCGTCAAGTGATATGCATGCATGCTTCACTCCGGGGATTAAGTAATCTCCCTTTAGCACAATAATTGCATGCGTGTCGGTCGTATACAAGTCAAGGTCTTCGGTCAGTATAGCGCACGGCATATATAAATATGAAAAATAACACCAAAACTATGCATCATTCATGTGCTTGATGCTGACAAGAAGTTGCAACCAATTCCCAGAAACTCAGACTCCAGTGAAACATAATCCAAGTTAATTAGGGTGTTATTGCCAATTAATCTCGATCGTTATTACGAATTTATGGCACTGGAATTTACAAAATATTCAAAATATTAAAACATTGCAAATTGAACGACTCCATAATTATATATGCGCCTAGTTGAGTGCGAATGGAAATCTTGGCATGACTAATCAATCACAATTTATAATAAATGAACGTACATTGTACGCCCAAAAAAAAAAAAACGTACAAATGATAATTTTCGTTTTCGATTTTATTTATTAATCTACTAGACTATTCATAATTGTAAAGATGGGTATTATTGTATTCAAGTTATAGAAAAAAGTAATATAATTTTAAAACATTAAATTAATCTAAGACTATAGTGTTTTCTCTAATTTGTTTTTTTTTAAAATATACAGCATCTATGACGTCTTAATACAAACACGCACACTAACAAACTTTCTATTTATTTGCTACCTGCATGGAAAAAAATTTTTTTTAGCACCTCGTCAAAATGTTTCTTTTTAAATTTTTGGCAAGTCGCTTTATGCTTCTGTATATAGTTCCGTTATATCTATTAAACTAGGCATAATTAGATTATTTCGATAGTGCTTGTGTGTTTCTGAGAGTAATATTTTAAAAATGAATTCAGTATATATTTTGTTAAATTTAATATTTATTTAAAAATGATATAGAAACTAAGAACAATATTTTATAAGCAAAAAAACCCCATTTTTGGAATTCACTTGAAATAGTTATAAAAATGAGACTACAAAAAAGGAAATAAGACTTTAACGGTTTTCAGTGAGATTTGAGCTACGCACTGGCTGTTGAGCATCATGAATGTATTTTATTCATTTCATATACTTTTTTTATTAAATAATTGGAAAAAATTTTAAACATGATTTTCTGTTCGATAGTAAATAATCTTTGGAATTATTTCTCATAATGCAGACACCCATATGTGTGTGGCGAAGGGTGCATTGTTTAGTCAAAAGTTCATTAATTATTCTATGAAGAGTACTTTGCCGTGGTCATCCCGTGCTATTGCGCATGGCGTGGAGCTAGGGATTTGGAGTTAAACCAAGAGACTCCAAGCAACCAACAATAGTCACAGTCTTTCACTCCTTTAAATTTACAAATACCTTCAAAGTGATGAAATATCATTTAGGAGATGTTTGGAATTAAGAAAAAGCATTTTTAAAAAATATTTTTATACAATTTGAGATAAAAATTCTCTCACATAATTATTTTGTACACTGTGAAATTATTTTTAAAATTATGATTTGATTTCTATCTAAACACCCTCTTATACCCCTTCTATTATGTAATTCAAGTCAAATACACCTAATATATACATACATACATATATATAAATATATAAAGTAATAAATTAATATTATTTTTTATGCCACACTCCGGCATCTAGTATATGGAAAAATTTACGTTCTTTTAAAAATAACATAAATTCAGTCAAATTAATTCACCATAAAATTAATTTCCACATATTGTCTTCCCAAAACCATTTACTGGATGGAGCTGCCGGTCATTCTCGGTAATTTCTTAATAAAATTCTGTGATCCAACATTTTTAAAACGCTTCATGCTATATTTCTTAATAATTCATTATTCAGCTGTCAAAATGGACGATTTTTTGCCAATGGGTGGTCTTGATCTAAATTCGATATTCAAATTTCTGTTAGAATAGATGTTCATATTTAGTACTTGACAGTACCTTAAATATAATTGCTTTCAATGGGAAGGTAAAAATAGATAATTTCCTTTCACAATCAAATTTATTTATCTCTAAATTTGTTAATCGTAGTTATTTATTTAATCATAATTATTGTATTATATCCAATCGTGTTATTTATTTAATCCTGGCCACTTTTAATTAACTGATAACAACCAATAACTTTGAAATTTTCTTACTAACTCTAAATTTTTAAGTCACTGAACAAATTTTCAAACCCGCCCTAAATTGCAAGGGCCAAGAGTTGTTCCAGTTCCTTCATGATTTATTGGCGTGATGATTGATTATGGAAATTCAGTCAACAATATCCATAAACTCATATCACACATTGTTTGCATCCACTCTTGTATAGTTGGATTAGCAATAAAAAATAAATCTTACAGTCAATAAATAATTTAGAAAGAAGAAACAAAATGTAACTAGTCTATCTGTAAAATAAAAATGACATGCAAGCAAATGATTTGTCCCTAATAAATGATTTTCGACTCAAGGTAAGTTGGATTGATCAATGTTGTGCGTGTGATGTTTGAACTTTGAGCCAACCTAGCAATTTATAGGACCAATATAGTCATATGAAGAAGTAATATCTATTATTCCTCCGATCCTAAATATAAGACTTTTTTTATAGTGTAATTTATACTACTAAAAGAGTCTTACACCGGAAGAGTATCATTTATCTCAAAGAATGCTACTTGAAAGCTAAGAATAAAACAAGAACAGCAAAAGCAAAAGTAGAAATGGTTGAAGGAATCTTCTAGAAACAGAAAACATCAGAAAAGAATTTTGTTTTTTGGCAATCAAAAAAGAATTTAAAGCAGAGTAAAAAAACAGAACAACACGAGTTTATTACAAGAAATTGTTTATAATCTAATATATCAAATATATATAATCCTAGTCACTATTCATTGATTTATCACATCCAACGCTGCAATAACTTCTTGTTTTATTCATTTTTTCTCTTTTAGTTTCTCTAGTTTTAAACCAGTTCTTACACATTAAGGATCGGGTGGTAACTGTTAGGAAAATGTGGCTTTTAGTGCAGGGATAGTGTGTCCAAGACTCTTCCTCATGAGAAGAAGATCTGTGAATATATCTAGGCACTTTCTGAGCGAGCTAACATGACAATTAGACCTGGATAATGAAGTTTGTGACTGTTTTGGTTTATATGGAAGATAAGTAGGAATGACTTCCAAAATAAAAAGACCAGGAATTATAAAAATGACACATGTCAATGAATTAGTTTTCTAGATAACAGGGTCAGAGAACTCCTAAATGTAATTAATTATAATGACGCCATTATGGGAGCATGGGATCACCCAAGAATTCTGGAGGGTGTGGGCTAGAGAATTTTCCTGTTCCTTTTGGGCCTAAACATCTCTGTCTCCATCTGCTTTATCGCCAACCGTATCTCCATTTACAGGGTATAAGGCTGGTTGAACTTAATCAGCCCTTGCCCGTTTATTGACCTATAGATATTTTCTTATTCACTGAAGGTTCCCTAACTCTGATAACTCGACCGTTCGAGGATCGAGCGCAACAATGGCCGGCGAGGTAGTTCTGTTGGATACATGGGCGAGCATGTTTGGAATGAGGGTTAGGATCGCACTGGCAGAGAAAGGTGTGAATTATGAGTATAAGGAAGAGAATATGAGGGACAAGAGCCCTCTGCTTCTGCAAATGAATCCGATTCACAAGAAAATCCCAGTTCTAATCCACAACGGCAAACCCGTCTGCGAATCTGCCATTATTGTGCAGTACATCGACGAGGTGTGGAAGGAAAAATCTCCTCTTTTGCCTTCAGATCCATACGAGCGAGCTCAAGCCAGATTCTGGGTTGATTTCATTGACAAAAAGGTAGATTCTATGAATTGTTCTACTTACTATGCTTTCTGTTCATCTCATGTCAGCACCAAAATCTTTTTATATTTGAAGAGGAAACCTATATTTCATCTTTATATCTCTTGTGATTTGTGAATAAAAAGAATTCGGATTGATGGGGATGCAGGTGTATGAGACAATGGGGAAATTGTGGCTTTCAAAAGGAGAAGAGCACGAGGCAGCAAAGAAAGAGCTGCTAGACATATTTAAGCTTCTCGAAGGAACACTTGGGGACAAGCCCTTTTACGGGGGTGACTCATTTGGGTTTCTTGATGTTGGTTTGATTCCATTTTCTTGCTGGTTTTACGGCTTTGAGATTCATGGCCACTTCAAGATGGAAACAGAGTGCCCTAAACTCATGGCCTGGGTGAAGAGGTGCGTTCAGAGCAGAGAGAGTGTGTCCAAGACTCTTCCTGATGAGAAGAAGGTCCATGAATATACCTTGGCCGTAACCAAGGTGACGACTGGAGCTTGAATGAATAAAAAGCACTTTGTGAATGGGCTAATATGACAGGTTAGCCTTGGATTATCAAGTTTATAACTGTTTTGGTTTGATCTATAGTAGTGTGCTTGCTTGATTGCTAAGACTTGAGGCTGTGAGTTTGGGGCCACTTGGGTGTGTCTGCCAGCTTTAATGCCTTAATAGGAAATCAAATTATGTTCTTGTTTCTGTAAGATCCGAACTAAGTGAAGTAAATAACGCCCTTTTACCATTGTGATTTTGGGGTGAATCCTTTGTGATGTTTCTGTTATTATTCTTTCATCATTTATATAATCTCTTAAAATGAACTTTGGTTCCTCACTGTATTGTGTTTCAAACGAAGTTCGGATTAAGGATTCCAAATTGATTTTGGGTGTAGTGAAGGGAGGACTCATGCCTTCCAAAATTTCAGAGTCAAGAGACATGGTAATGAATTGAAGGGGCCTCCCCGGTGTTGTCATTCGTCAAGTAGGACTTCATTAATAATAAGAGAGAAGGGAAAATGAGGTAGTGTCAATTTTTCCTTTTGAGATTTTTTAATGGCCAACTACTTGACACACATACATACTCATGAGTTGAAAATTAAAAAAAAAAAAAGAAGAAGAAGAAGAAGAAAAAACCAAGTTGATGCTTTTGGAAGCATTAGTGCGAAGCATTTTCAATTGAGAACTTATTTATTTTTATTCTTCAGTCATTCTGTTGGTTATATAGTTATAAAAAAAACACCAAAACTATATATCATTCATGTGCTTGATGTTTGCAACCAATTCTCAGAAACTCAGACTCCAGTGAACATAGACAGAGTTAATTAGGGTCTTGTTGCCGATTAATCTCGATCCTTATTACGAATTTATGGTATTGGAATTTACAAAACATTAAAAACAATAAAACATTACAAATCTAAGGACTCCATAATTATATATGTACCTAGTTGGGTGCAAAATATTGGAAATCTTGGGCTCTTAGCATGACTAGTCAATCATAATTTATAATAAATGAACGTGCATTGTACCCAAAAAAAACAAAAGAAGTACGTGCAAATGATAATTTTTTTTTCGATTTTATTTATTAATTTACTAGATTATTCATAATTGCAAAGATGGGTATTATTGTTGCTGGTAAAAAGAAAAAAAAGATGGGTACTATTGTTTTTTTTTTTAGGCCAAAGGTACTATTGTATTCAAGTTATGGAAAAAAGTAATATAATTTTAAAACGTTAAATTAATCTAGAACTATAGTTTTTCCCCCCTCTTTAGCAGAATTACAATTGAAATTTCAAAATTATCTGATTATCCGAAGGTCAGTTTGTTTTTTCAATAGACAGCGTCCATGACCTGTTATATACAGACACCCACACTGACGAACTTTCTATTTATTTGCTACCTGCTTGGAAAAACATTTTTTAGCACCTTCTCAAAATGTTTTGTTTAAATTTTTGGCAAGTGGCTTTATGCGTTTGTATATAATTCCGTTATATCTATTAAACTAAGCATAATTAGATTATTTCGATAGTGCTTGTGTGTTTGTGGAAGTAATATTTTAAAAATGAATTCAATATCCACTTTACTAAATTTAATATTTATTTTAAAAATGATATAGAAATTAAGAACAATATTTTCTAAGCAAAAAGACCCCATTTTCGGAATTCGCTTAAAGTAGTTATGAAAAATGAGATTGCAAAAAATGAAATAAAATTTCAAGGGTTTTGATCCATACTACCTGCTGACTAATAGAGCATTATGAATATATTTTATTCATTTCATATACATTTTTATTAAATTATTGTAAGCTAAGGATAAGAACAGCAAAACTAGAGATGGTTGAAGGAATCTATCATAAACAGAGAGCATCATAAAAGAATTTAAGCAGCTTAAAGAAACAGAACAACACGAGTTCATTATAGAAATAGTCCATGATCTAATATATGAAATATGTATAATCCTAGTCACTATTAATTAACTTATCACATCCAACGCTGCAATGACTTCTTGTTTTATTCATTTTCTCTTATAGTTTCTTTAGTTTCAAGCCAGCTCTTATGTGGCTTTCAGTGCAGGGAGAGCGTGTCCAAGACTCTTCCTGATGAGGTCTACGAATATATCTTACCACTTTCTGAATGAGCTAATATGACAATTAGACCTGGATAATGAAGTTTATGACTGTTTCGGTTTGTGATGTAGCAGTGTGCTGCCAGAAAACCTCGACTCTGTTCCCCATTTACAGCTATGAGGGCTTTCAAGATTTGGATAGCATTTTAATAGCCCTTAGCTTTAAGACCAGGTTATGTGTTCTTCCTGAAGTTTTTGTCATGTGTGATAGAGAAGAGAGAAGAGTGGTACAACAGATTTGGAGAAATGGTGCATGGATCTGATTGCGCTGGATAAGAATATGAAAATCTTTCTATAAGCACCACCTTGACTTCTCCAAATTCACAAATTGCATATAATAACTACTCGCAGTTCTGCTCATGATTCGTCATAAGGTCTAATATAATTTCTGAATATACGTAGTATGATAATAAAATTCATCACAAAAGAAAATTCATACCGATGAAGGTTACGATAAAAGTACAATCCCAATACATGATTCCCAAGCTAAAACAACTAATAAAAAAGAACCATGAAGTTCAAGTCTGGGTGCTATCCTTTTTTTTATTCCTGTGTTTAATTAATTTCTATCACACTACATGTCTACTTGCACAAACTATTGTATCACAGATAATATTGCAGCCGCTAATATATGACACATGCGGCCGAATCTGATAAAGAAGAGTTATACCCGAGCTGCTGCAGATAAATCCCAAGCTGACAAGCTCCAACTGATATGATGACAATCAGTAACAAAACAATTAAATCTTACAACTGATATATCATTTAGAAAGAAACACAAAAGTAATGTAAATCTTTTGATGATAGATAGCAACCTTAATTAAGAAAATATTACCTTTTAGTTGCGGAGATGCCTGCGCCATCTTGCCACAAGAAGCACTGTTGTCCCACAGATAGTCTGACGCCTTGCCGACCAAATTGAAGTAGGCATGCCTCCATGATCGAATAGCCAACACTGATCCAAACACTATCCAAAATCCAACAGCAAATCCCACGCCCAAGCTTTCATAGAATCCTTTCATAAAAGAGTCATCTTTATCAGCACCTTGGGTAGCTTGAGTTGCATCCCTAATGGATGATCTTCAGAAGGACAGAGCTTGTCCAACGGCCTCCCACAGAGGTAAGGATCTCCTTCATAGCTGGAGGGCTCAAAAGATTGCAATTGTGTTCCTATTGGAATTTGTCCTGTCAAGTTGTTGTTTGATAAATTTAAAGTGTTTAGGGAAGATATTTCAGCAAGACTTGAAGGAATTTCTCCATCAAAATGATTTCTTGATAGGTCTAGAACTTCTAGAGATTTTAGTTGTCCTATCTCTGAAATGATTTCTCCACTCAACTTATTTGATAATAGATTCAGGAATCTCAACTCGACCAAGTTCACAATTTCTATTGGCATTTCCCCCACCAATTGATTGCGCGAGAGATCAATATTCATAAGCCCATAGCGATCACTGTACACTAATTCTCTTCCTTTCCACACCATAGGCAACTTCCAATCAAAAGATTCACTTGCTTGAAATTTTCCGTTCTCAAAGAGGTTGATGTCACATTCAAAAACATTTACAACATATTTTTGAGCCATAGCAACCAGCTTATTGAGGCAACTTGGTATTGGTCCTGTAAAATTGTTAAAAGAGAGATCCAAGAATCTCATCCATGATGGTGGTATTGGTCCTAACAAGTCATTTATTTCCAAATCTAACATTTTCAGTTCAGTTGCATTTTTCAAGGATAGTAATCTACCACTGAAGCAATTATTTTCCAAAACTAACTACTTAAGTTGACTTAAGGATCCTATAGAGTTAGGAATCCTTCCTGAGAGTTGATTATTGGATAAATCCAAAATTTTTAAAGATTGGAAATGATTCCAACAATCAAGAAGTTCCCCTAATAAGTTATTGCTTGAGAGATCTAAAGCTACCAAATTTTCAATAATTGTACTTGTTTCCTTGCCACACAATTGAACAAAATCTGAAACTTGATTTTCTAAGATGTCTAAAAATCGGCTTTTCAGTAGGAACAGTGGAATAGAGCCTTTAATTTGATTGGAAGCCAATGATATGTCATAAACATTAAATTCAAGTGGCAGATCCAGAATTACACTTGTAAGATTACTAGATTCTATTTGAAGCCAATGTGCTCCCTTTCCAAGTCTCCAAAACCACTCTGGTATAGAATAATTGATTTGAGCATCAGAAACATATAACAGTTGTAAATTAGTTTGAGTGCGAAGCCATCTAGGGAATCCAGGGCCCAACTTACAGTGTTGTAACCATAACACTTGTAATTGAAATGGAGGAATCAAATCGGTGCTGAATTTGGGGGTCAATAAATTATCAGATAAGTCCAAGTCTTTTAACTTGGTGAGATTATCAAAATAGATGTCACTGATTGTTCCATTTAGCTCATTATCATTAAGGTAAAGAGCCACTAAAGAGTTCATGTTTTTTCCAAAATCGACCAGAATGGGACCACCCAAGTGATTGTGGGACAGAGAAAGGTATGTGAGATTGGAGCTTAGATTGAATAGCCTAGGGAATAATGATGATGTCAGCTTGTTGTCATAGAGATAAAGAGCTAAGAGAGATGCAGAAAAATTCAAATGGGATGGAGGAGTTGATAGAATATTATTATCTGTCAGCTACAATTTGCAAGCAATAGCTCTCTCAGGTCTGGAAGCTTCCCAATAATTGGCAAAAAGTTGTTGGAGTAATTAAGATCGGAAACACAGCTTAAATCAAATGAAGTTAACAATTGAAGATTAGAAAGCCACTCAATGCCGACTAAGCGCTTGTCATCAATTTTCAAACCATCATTGTAACCAAGCCAAAATATTTCCAAGCTCGAAAGATTACCAAGTCGGCTAGAAATATTGCCCACTAAATCATTTATATCTAGACGCAGTTAGGTGTCGATATACAAATTAGACAGACATGAAAGGATATTAAATTAGATGAAAATAATGAATATTCCATTTTTCTACTTTTAAAAAATAGCAAAAAATGCAAATCATGATGACATCATTAAAACTATAATAGCCAAAGATATATAAAAAATTTCCAAACTTCTGTTTAATGTAATGAAGTGATTTTTTTTTAAAAATTTTTCAGCTTATCAAAGTAATATTCAGTATATGCATGTAATGAAAATGGTGGATATAATATGAATTAAAAAGTAATAAATAAATTCCAAAATGTGTTTTTCCCTCCTTGACATATATTACCGAGCACAAAGTACGGAGAATTTTCAAGGTGCCGGGCTCTATCTAGAGGCACCATGCCCAATGTCTCTGAGTCAAAAAAATTGCATAGACTTTTTCTGGGGTAAACAATTACATGCACTTTAATTTGGAAAACATGAAATCTGTCAAAACCATTTATTTATTATTTTAAAATTCAACAAGTATTTTTTTTTGTTATTCTCCATTCCTTCATGTATAATTTCTTCAAGGGTTAAGGTGCACCCAACACCCCCAAGTATTTTGTCAGGTGCACCCAGTGGCCTAAAGTAATTTATGGTGCAATTTTGCCCTCAAAGTAATTAAAATGGTGCACCGGTATCCCATGCTAACAGATCTGTTACTTTGACCGTTAAATTGATGAGTCAGCACAAGTTTGACCAAAATAATCTGACGTGGCATGTCTAATAAGCAGGTGATGTGGAATTTTTTCGGGGTTAAGGTGCATCCAGCACTCCCAAGTATTTTTCCAGGTGCACCCAGTGGCCTAAAGTAATTTATGGTGCAATTTTGCCCTCAAAGTAATTAAAATGATGCAACGGTATCCTATGCTAACAGATCTGTTACTTTGACTGTGAAATTGATGAGTCAGCACAAGTTTGACCAAAATAATCTGACCTGGCATGTCTAATAAGCAGGTGATGTGGAATTTTTTTCGTCTACCACTGCTTTGTTTTCTCTGTTTAGTAAATGCTCTCTTCGGCTCTTGGAATTTTTTTCAGAGTAAGAAATTTTTTCAGAGATACTCCTCTGGTCCTATTTATGAGATAGAGAGAGAAGATATTTTTTGGTCCTATTTATAAGGCACTGAGATAAATTTTTTGTATGAATGTACAAATTTACCCCTCATTTATTATTGTATTGACTTTGTTTATATGAGGTATAATGTATATTAAATAGGAATAAAGTTGAAATGTTATTAAAATTTAAATGAGAGTTAATGAAATTTAAGGTTTTCCTTGGTCTGTGTGAAACATGCTGGAAGTGCCTTATAAATAGGACCAGAGGAGTGATATTTAGACAAAACAATGGAATTAACAAGAAAAGCCATGTCACCTGCTTATTAGACATGCCAGGTCAGATTATTTTGGTCAAACTTGTGCTGACTCATCAATTTCACAGTTAAAGTAACAGATCTGTTAGCATAGGATACCGGTGCATCATTTTAATTACTTTGAGGGCAAAATTGCACCATAAATTACTTTAGGTCACTGGGTGCACCTGGAAAAATACTTGGGGGTGTTGGATGCACTTTAACCCCGAAAAAATTCCACATTACCTGCTTATTAGACATGCCACGTCAGATTATTTTGGTCAAACTTGTGCTGACTCATCAATTTAACGGTCAAAGTAACAGGTCTGTTAGCATGGGATACCGATGCACC
This sequence comes from Neltuma alba, assembly GCF_004799145.2. Classification (NCBI taxonomy): domain Eukaryota; kingdom Viridiplantae; phylum Streptophyta; class Magnoliopsida; order Fabales; family Fabaceae; genus Neltuma; species Neltuma alba. The sequence continues at coordinate 22,586 of NW_021633826.1, forward strand.
ATTTTAATTATTTTGAGGGCAAAATTGCACCATAAATTACTTTAAGCCACTGGGTGCACCTGACAAAATATTTGGGGGTGCAGGGTGCACCTTAACCCTTTCTTCAATTCAAAAAGATTAAACATGAGTGATACTCGACCTTTTTGACCGTGGTCATCCCGAACGGCGGCGCGTGGGGTTATGGATTTGTAGTGAAAACAAAACCATAAAAGACTCTAAGCGATCAGAAAAAGTCACAGTCTTACTTAAATTTTATAAATATTTTTTCAATATTTTTAAATTAGTTATCTGAATTCAATATTTAGAGTCAGAGATCTAATAAAATATTATTTATGGTGTACTCCAATATTTGAATCCGGTAGGTATATAATGTATTTTTATGATTTTTCAAACTGCTGATTAATGTTACAAAGTAATTTGTGTAAGATTTTTTGTGTGTAATATGTGTGTGTGTGATGACTAATGGTGGATATAATCAATATGAATTAAAATTTAATAAATAGAAATAGAAATTATTATTTTTTTGGAGAAAATAACAGAAAAATTCCTGCTAAATTTTAAAAAGACAAATAGATCTTGTTGACTATTCTTATAATAGTCTTGGCTGCTCAAAATCTATCAAAATTACGTTTTTATCATTTGAAAAGTTAACAAGTATTTTTCTGTCATTTTCACTATTTTTTCTTGAAAGTCCTTAATATAAGAGCTAGTTTGAGTTTTAATTTTGTTATAAATATAATACCACAATTTATTTTATCTCTCATATTTATCTATTCTTTTAAGACAATCTTTGTAATAGTTGCACATATTAAATATTTTATATAATTAGAACTAATATATATAATTAGCAAAAATATTTTAAAAAATAATACATATTTATTATAAATAACTAATTTAATAAATTTTTATGATTTATTGTATAAGGACGTATTAAGGACAGGAAGAAGTAGCATATTGTCAGCTCGGAACCTACGGTGACCGAGCACAAGCAGGAAGAAAGAAATTACCAAGTGGTGGGCCCTATCTATTGAATAATCTTGGGAAAATCACTAACAGGTCCCACATAAGACAATTTATTACTCTGAGGTCCCACGAAATGTCAAAATCACTGACAGGTCCCAAGGGACCTCAGAGTAATATTTTCATTTTGTAAAATGACATTACTGCCCCTCATATTCCAGATTCACATTTGCTCTGTCATTACGATTTACAACCTCAGCAGCGACTATTAACAACCTAATGAGAGGGCGTTAACAACCCTAGCAGTATCCGTTAACAACTTACTTTATAGAATTATATAACCTTTACATAAGAGTAAATTATAATCAAATAATATAATACAACAACTTTAACACTAAAATGGGAAGCTTTTTGATATCATTAAGAATTTTAACTAGATCCAATAGGATTATAGTAATATTTTAATGCGAATATCCATTTACAATTTCAACAGCGATTATTAACAACCGAATGAGAGGGCATTAACAACCTAAACAGTAGCCGTTAACAACTTACTTTATAGAATTATATAACCTCTGCATAAGAGTAAAATTATAACAAAATAGTATAATATAACAACTTTAACACTAAAATGGGAAGTTTTTTTATATCATTAAGAATTTTAACTAAATCCAATAGGATTATAGTAATATTTTAATGCGAAGATCCATTTACAACCTCAATAGCGACTATTAACAACCGAATGAGAAGGCATTAACAACCTAAGCAGTATCCGTTAACAACTTACTTTATAAAATTATATAACCTCCGCGTAAGAGTAAATTATAACCAAATAGTATAATACAACAACTTTAACACTAAAATGGGAAGTTTTTTGATATCATTAAGAATTTTAACCAAACCTAATAGGATTATAGCAACATTTTAATACGAAAATCTATTTACAACCTCAACAGTAAGTATTAATAACCTAAGGAGAATTGTTAACAACCTTAGCAGTATCTGTTAACAACTAACTTTATCGGATAATATAACTTCTAACTATAACTAAATAGTCTTAAAGTTAAACAGCTCTCTTTGGGTTATTAATACTCACCATTGAGGTTGTAAATGGATCTTCGCATTAAAATGTTGCTATAATCCTATTGGGTTTAGTTAAAATTTTTAATGATATCAAAAAGCTTCCCATTTTAGTACTAAAGTTGTTGTATTATACTATTTGGTTATAATTTACTCTTATGCGGAGGTTATATATTCTATAAAGTAAGTTGTTAACTGATACTGCTTAGGTTGTTAATGCCTTCTTATTTGGTTGTTAATAGTCACTGTTGAGGTTGTAAATGGATCTTCGCATTAAAATATTACTATAATCCTATTGGATCTAGTTAAAATTCTTAATGATATCAAAAAGCTTCCCATTTTAGTGTTAAAGTTGTTGTATTATATTATTTGGTTATAATTTACTCTTATGTAGAGGTTATATAATTCTATAAAGTAAATTGTTAACGGATACTGCTAGGGTTGTTAACGCCCTCTCATTAGGTTGTTAATAGTCGCTGCTGAGGTTGTAAATCGTAATGACAGAGCAAATGTGAATCTGGAATATGAGGGGCAGTAATGTTATTTTACAAAACGAAAATATTACTCTGAGGTCCCTTGGGACCTGTCAGTGATTTTGACATTTCGTAGGACCTCAGAGTAATAAATTGCCTTCTGTGGGACCTGTTAGTGATTTTCCCAATAATCTTTGTTCCATGAAGAGCTCAATTTCATGAAAGTCACACAAAAAATTGGTCATCTGCACCCATTTTCCTCTGCATCTATCAGTGCAATTACCATCACGAAATTAGATGACATTTGGAATACAAATTAAATAGAATAAATTTATATGAAAAATAAGGATTATTTCATTTATACTTTTAAAAATATAGCAAAAAATATGAATTATGCTGACATTATTAAAATTATTTTATCTCATTACCATCTTTTTCGTGATGCCCCCTCTTTTCAGAGGATCATCATTCCAAACACGGCTTTAATAATATATCATCTCCACCAAACAATATTTTTTTTCCAAGTTTCAAACACGGTTTGTATATGTGATGTAACAGCAGTCTTGATTGTTGTTTTATGAGAAAACGAGTTTTGTGGAACATGGATCATAATCTTTCTAGTTATTTCTCTTAATTCCACATATGCAGACGCCCATATATATATATATATGCTTAGTTAAGGATGCACTGATTAGTCAAAAGTTTGTTTGGATTATATATAATGTGTGCTTTTTTCTATTGGCCAATAATAATCAAAGCACAGTACTCTACATAATTTTGACTTTTTAAGGAAAATCTCAAAAAAAAAAAAAACTAATTTCAAAATTTCAAATCAGTCTCATATTAGGAATATGAAAATATTCTGATAAAAGTTTACCTTTAATCTTTTAATTTTGTACAAATTTTTATTTTAATTCCTTCATTTTATAAAGTGTTCTTTATTGGCAAAATAAAATTCTAAAATCCACGTACCCAAGCATATTCCTCGAATGACAGGAGATTGTTAATTTCCATCTTTTTAGCTAAGGTCCTTCAATCATGGTTATTTATTGAATTCCTACTCCCTTTTAATCTACTGACAATAGCAGCCAATAACCTTACTTTTTTTTTTTTAACTAATAGTTTGTTTGGTATGAGGGAAATGGACGGGAGGGAATGGTAGGAAAAATTTTGATGAGTTTGATATAAAAAATTGGATAAGTTAATTAATTTTTATTACTTTTTTATTTTATATTTTCTTTTTATTAAAATTTTATGACCCTACTTTTTTAATTTTCCAAATTGAGCTCATGAAAATTTTTTCTTCTCCCCCTTCCATTTCCCTCATACTAAACATAGGGTAACTCTAAATTTTTAAGTCATTAAAAATGTTTTCAAACCCGCTTTATTACATTGAAAAGTACCTTCTTGATTTATTGGCTTAACGACTGATTGAACAAATTTAGTCGATAAATAATTTAGAAAGAAAAAACAGAAAGTAACTCTTCTATTTGCAAAATAATAACGACATGCTGCTGGCAAATGATTTGTCCCCAATAAATGATTTTCCACAAGAGGTGAGTTAGATTATTAGATCATTGTCATGTGCTTGTGATGTTTGAACTTTAATTGGAACCAACCTAGTACTTTATAGGACTAATATAATCATATCAAGAAGTAAATATCTATCATTTACCACAAAGAATGCCAATGTAAACTAAGGATACAACATGAATAGCAAGAAAGAGAGAGAGCATGCGAAGAGAATTTTAGCAGAGTACAGAAACAACAACCCGAATTTACTAGAATAAATAGTCTGTAATCTAATATATCAAATATATATGTATATATAATCCTGGTCGCTGCTAATTAATTTATTTCATCCAACGTTGCAATATCTTGATAGATATACCCCTGTACTTTGAGGGGGTTGCTCCAGTTTCTCTATTAGCATGATGATTGATTATGCAAATATCTATTTGGCAGCATTACAATGACGAGTCTTCAAATTTTCAAAGATAAAATAAAAAAGTCAAGCGTTAGGAGGGAAATGCGACTTATTATTATCATAAGAGTTAGTTTCACAACTCATGAATCCCTTGTGAATGACTCTGCTTAGTAAAACAAAGCTTGTATCTAATGGCCGATGACTCACATGAAAATCTTTTTGCGAGCACAACCCCCTTCTGCGGACTTTTCCAAATTCATAGATTATTGCACGTAATAACTGTAAATAATTGAGAATGTCGCTGTCATCCAAAAATTTGGTGGCAGGGTTTTGTTCTGCTCATGAATCCGTTACAATTTGCCATAATTTTTTAATACTCGAAGTATGATAATGAAATTCATAACACAACCAAACTAACAACAGATTCATGCTAATAAAGATTACAATAATATTACAGGCCCAATAGAGAATACATAGTCCCAAAACTAAAAGAAGTAACAAAAGAGGATGATACAATAAAATTTCTTATTCTTCTTGCCTTCTATTAATTTCTGCCACACTATATGCCCACTTGCACAGACCATTATATGACACTCGCTACATAATCTGATAAGCAAGAGTTGCGTTTGGGCCGTTGCAGATAAACCCCAAAATGCCAAGCTCCAGCTGATATGATGACAATCAGCAACGAAACAATTAAATCTTACAATTGAGATATAACAGAGAAAGAAACACATCAGTAATGTAAATCTTTTGTTGATAGATAACAACCGTAATTAAGAAAATATTACCTTTTAATTGCGAAGCCACCTGCGCCATCTTGCCACCAGAAGCAATGTTGACACATAGATAGAGTCTGACACCTTCCCTATGAAATTGAAGTAGGCATGCCTCCATGATCGAGTAGCTAACAGTGATCCAAACACTATCCAAAATCCAACAGCAAATCCCATGCCCAAGCTTTCGTAGAATCCTTTCACGAAAGAATCGTCTTCATCATCATCTTGGTTAGCATGTGTCGCATTCCCTAATGGATGTTCTTCAGAAGGACAAAGCTTGTCCAATGGCCTCCCGCAAAGGTAAGGATTTCCTTCATAGCGGTAGGGCTCAAAAGATTGCAATTGCGTTCCTGTTGTAATTTTTCCTAACAAGTTGTTGTTTGATAAATCCAAAAAACTGAGTGAAGATATTTCAGCAAGAGTTGAAGGAATTTCTCCATCAAAATGATTTCTTGATAGATCCAGAACTTCTAGAGATTGTAGTTGTCCTATCTCTGAAATGATTTTTCCACTCAAATTATTTGACAATAGATTCAGGAATCTCAACTCAACCAATTTTAAAATTCCTGTTGGTATTTCCCCCTCCAATTGATTGTGAGAGAGATCAATGTTCACAAGCCCATAGCGGTCATCGTACACCAATTCTCTTCCTTTCCACACCATAGGCAACTTCCAATAAAACACTACACTGCCTCGAAATGTTCCGTTCTTAGAGACGCTGATAGCATAGTCAGAAACATTTGGAACATATTTCTGAGCCATTGCAACCAGCTTGTCGAGACAACTAGGTATTGGTCCAGTAAACTTGTTAAAAGAGAGATCTAAAACCCTGGCCTTCGGTAAATAACATATATGCAAGGGCAGCTTTCCATCTAATTTATTCATCCGTAGGCTAACAGTTTCCAACTCTTTTAGATTGTCTCTCGTCCACGAAGGTGGTATTGGTCCTGACAAGTCATTTTTTCCCAAATCTAACATTTCCAGTTTAGTTGCATTTTCAAAGGAAGGCAGTTCACCAGTCAAGCAATTGTGTTGCAGAACTAACTGCTTAAGTTGACTTAAGGACCCCATAAAGTTAGGAATCCTTCCCGAGAGTTGATTATTGGATAAGTCAAGAATCTATAATGATTTGAAATGATCCCAACAATCAAAAAGTTCCCCTGATAAGTTGTTGCTTGAGAGATTTAAAACTGCCAAATTTTCAACAATTGCACTCCTTCCCTTGGCACATGAATGAACAAATTTTGAAATTAGATTTTCTGAAATGTCTAAAATTACACTCTTTAGTAGGAACTCTGGAATAGAGCCTTTAATTTGATTGGAAACCAATGATATCTTAAGAACATTAAATTCAAGTGTCAGATCTGGAATTACACCTGTGAGATTGCTCGATTCTATTCAAAGAATATCTGCTCCCTTTACAAGTCTCCAAAACCACTCTGGTATAGAATCATTGATTTCAGCATCATGAATGGATAAATATTGTAAATTATTTTGGGTGCGAAGTCATCTAGGGAATCCAGGGCCCAACTTACAGTGCCATAACTGTAATAATCGCAATTGAAATGGAGGAATCCAGTCGGTGCTGAATTTGAGGGTCAAGAAATTATCAGATAAGTCCAAGTCTTTTAACTTGGTAAGATTATCAAAATGAATGTCACTGATTATTCCATTAGCTTATTACCCTCAAGGTCAAGAGCCACTAAAGAGTTCATGTTTCTTCCAAAATCATCCGGAATGATACCACCTAAGTGATTGTTGGATAGATAAAGGTGTGCGAGATTGGAGCTTAGATTGAACAGCCAAGGGAATAATGATGATGTCAGCTTGTTGTCATCGAGATAAAGAGCTAAGAGAGATGCAGAAAAATTCAAATGGGAAGGAGCAGTTGATAGAATATTATTGTCTGTCAAGCTACAATTTGCAAGCTGTAGCTCTCTCAGGTTTGGAAGCTTTCCAATAATTAGCAACAGGTTATCAAAGTAATTAAGATTGGAAACATAGCTTAAATCAAGCGAAGTTAACAACCGAAGATTGGAAAGCCACTCAATGGAAACCCAGCTCTTGTTGTTAATTTTCAAACCATCATTGTAACCAATCCGGAGTATCTTCAAGCTTGAAAGATTACCAAGTTGGCTAGGAATATTGCCCTCTAAATGATTCCCATCTAGATGGAGCTCCCGCAAACTTGAAAGGTTCGCAAGATGGAAAGGTATGTTACCAACTAAATTGTTGAGGGAAAGATCTAGAACCAACAAGTTTGAAAGCTTGCAAAGTTCAATTGGTATTTTTTCACCAAAAGAAGAATAAGATAGATCAAGGTATCTTAATTTGGTCAGAGAACCAAAAAATTTTGGGATTTGACTCCCATTGAAATCATTGGAACTGAGATTCAAATAGTTTAAGTTTTGCAAGTCCATCAATGATGGGCTAATCTCACCTCTTAAAGGCCGCCAGGGGTCATAATCACCATAAAGATCGAGTATCTCAACGTGGGCAGTGTGAGGATTACAAAGAACACCACTCCAATGGCAACAATCTGGAGAAGAGCCCCATGAAGACAGACGGCCATAATCATCCACAAAGGCATTCTTCATGCTGAGAAGAGCTCGTTTTTCCTTGTGCAGGCAACTAGCGTTGGCATCTCCCATTCTCCAACATGACCCTATCATGAACAACTCAGCCTGCAAGTGCAGCATTATGAGTATGATGATTGGTTGCAGCATTATGAACAACTCATGCAACGTGAAACTCAACCAAGTACATGAGATGAACAACCTTGGCCTCCTTATTTATAACTCAAGGTCTTCTTGATGATGTGAACAATAATTGCGCGTCTACACCAAACGTACACTATAAGTCAAGGTCTCCCATGAATAACACGATTGGAAGGAATTCAAATTGAGTTTTTGCTCTCTTTTAACAGCTAATTAGCATTTAAAACAATGTACTCCTTTTAACTATATGACTTATTTTGTAATGTAAATTATTATATTTGGTCTTAATTATAAGACCTTGTTTGTAGTCTTATAATTAGGACCGAAAGTAGTATATTATAAAATAAGTATTATATTTAGGATTGAGGAACACTATCCTAACACTCAACTGTTTTTCTTTTCTTTTTTCCAAATCAAGTCCTAACAACCACTTGACTCAACCTCCTCCTCCTCCGCCTCACGTGGTTTCTTTTCTAGTTGGATTTAAGTCTTTGCTCTCACTTGAGCTTCTTGGGCCCTTTTTTCCCGGTTCGGAAGATTGGTTATATTAAGGCCCAAGTAATTTGCATCGTTTTATCCTTATAAATAAAATAAATTTGGCTCTGTAGCTAAAAAAAAAGGGCTCTTACTACCAAAAAGAAAAAAATCCTTCTCCTCCTCATCATCATCTTCATCATACTACTACTACTATTATTGTTATGTAAACAGTCGTAAAAGTGAATAAATTTTTAAGGGTTTAGAACAATTTGAGCTGCTGAGCGCCATATATATATATATATATATATATATATATATATATTCATTTCATAGGGCTTTTTAATTATATTATTGAATAAGTTGATGGAAAAAATTTTAAATGATAATATTTTTGGCTATATTTTAAAATAATATTATAGTAACAGGCGTAACAAAAATGAAAACGAAAAATATTAGTATTTGAAAAATTATATTTTTAAAATATTCATTATTTAAGTATTATTTTCATGAAAATTATGTCGAGTTCAATCTTCATTGAAATCCGTGTCCGAATATATTTACATAATTTTGCGTAATGATATTAAATAATAATTGTAATTAGTTTGGCTAACATAAAATTCTTTATAAACAGAGCCTGTGCATATAAGAATTGACGTATATTTGATGAGCCTGCAGCAAATCCTACAAGGTTTGTTTCCAAAACAACAAGGGCTATCTTTGTTTACAATGCACCAGAAAGCATCCGGGAGCAAAATTACTGGATTTTTCTATTAATTGTTGTTAATCTCAATAATTGACCTCTGTTTGGCCGTCTGGAATTCACTAGTTTGTCTATTTCTGTAAACTAAAATTACAATGAAACGAGTGGCAAAAAAAGAAAGCAAAAGCTTTGAGAGAAAAAAATGAATATCTGTGCATTCTCCTGAAAAAATTTCAGAGCATGAGTGGGCTAAAATAATTTATTTTGGCTTTTTGACCCCATATTGTAAGGTGGATCTCGAAAGATATGAAAGATCTCCCTCCAAGCCGAGATAAATATATGAGTGTTTGGGAATTTGGAGAAATACTTTTTAAAAGTATTTTTCTGTAAATCGAAATAAATTCCTCCGCATATTTATTTTGTATACTATAAAATTACTTTTGAAACTATGGTTTAGTTTTCATCCAAATACCCCTAGTCTTGTCTCCATTATATGACTTCAAGTCCTACATTCATGTGTCAGGTAATTAGGGGCTTGTTTGGATTGATTTATAAGCAGCTTTTCAAATATGATTTACGGAATACGAGATAAATATATGAAAAAAGTTTTCTTTCCACTTACATGAACCTACTTAAAAGTCTGTTTTGAATGGAGCTCCAATCCAAACAAGTCCTAAATTGTTGACTTTTAATTGAAAAAGAGAAAAATAGATTGAGCAACGTGGAGTTGAAGGGATCTGCCAGAAACAGAGCAGCAGATGAACAGAGGATAAATAAGAGGGAAAAATGAGAAAGAACGACACGTGTCTTTCAGCTGTTGAGATCTATACAGCTTCTATGGCGTGCTGTACTGTCGTCACTGCATTAAACTTCAATGTTCAACTGAACCTTTCATTTACTATTGCTATCGGGGAAAAAATTCTTTTGCCTACGTCAAAATGTCCTCTGTCTCTTTTTTTTCCCCTTAAACATATTAGAGGCTGATCTTTCAATTGGATTTATTAGTTATCACAATAATCTTAAATAATTAGTACTTGTAGTTCTAGGTTTGATCGGTTCTCCCCATCACCGGCTGACCATAAAGATAAACTTTGAAATATATTTATATATAAATGACATAAAATTTGTGAAGAGGAAAAGTGAACGTAAATATCCATATAATATATAAAAATGTGACGTAAATATAGAACAACTATGAAATCAAATTTATTACGATATAATGTATTTTATAATTTATCAAACTTCTTTTCAATGTTACAAGTGATTTATTTTTGCAAGTTTTTGTGTGCGTTAAAGTAGGAAAAATGATGGATATAGTTAGTGTGAATGAAAATTTAATAAATAAAAATAAAAAATGTGTTTGCTTCCCTTTGAAGGATATCGTTAAATGGGAACCTGGGGACCTGCCGTCTCAGAGCACAAGGAGGAAGAAATTTCCTGTCCAAGTGGTAAGGAGCTATCTATTGAATATTCGTCATTTCATGAAGAGCTCAATTTTATTAATACATTAATGTCACAACAGATATTAATTTTTCTGTATCTATTGCAATCATTACCATCAAGTACTTAGATGATGTTTGTGGAATACTCCTTTATTTTTCGTATTTATAAGTAATCTTTTATATAAGTTTCACTGGGAAAAAAAATTAGATCACGTTAACTATGTTTTGAAATTAATAATTCTTTAAAAAAAAACTTAGATCACGTTAACTATGTTTTGAAATTAATAATTCTCTAACTTTACTTTTATTTGATATATATATTTTTTAAGAAAATAATAATCTATGGGATAATAATACATTCATGCTAGATATTAAACGACATGACTTGGAAATAAAACTAAGTAAAATGGTTTTGGTGTCTAATAAATAGAACCAAAGGAATATGTAAATAATCTTTGAAATTATTCCCCTCAAATCCTCAATTCCATTATTACATTCACCCAATATGCGCCTAGTGAAGGGTGCATTGTTTCGTCAAAAGGTTATTTGGACTATAACCGTGCACTAATTTTTTAATTAGCTAATTAATAACCAAAGCACACTTTACAGAACTTTTATTCTTTTAATTTTAATATTCTGTAATTACTTTTTGACAATATATTTAAAGATTTGGTTTACATATAACTCAATAACATCACATGATCTATATAGCCGACATCATCTAATAGAACAAGGTTTTATTATTGTTGTTGTAGTATTCTGTAATTACTTTATTGCCGTGGTCATCTCGCTCTGTTCTTGGGGCTAAGGATTTGGAATTAAATCAAAAGACTCTCCGGACACCATCAACAAACAAAAGTCATTATTTAAACAATATATAAATATGATTAATTCGGTCAAATTAATCCAACGTATAATTAATTTCCGCATGTCGCCTACTCAAATCATTCACTGATGGAGCCGCCGAACATTCTTGGCAATTTCTTTATAAAACTATATGATCCAACGTTTTTTAAACGTCTCATAGTAGCTTTTGCAGTTGGAATGGAAAATCCCCATAGAAGTTTAGTAACTAGAAATTCTCCGATCTACCTTAGTAATAATTATTGTTAAATTAAAATTATATTTAAATAATAATAATGATAATTACTGCTTATAAGAATTATATTAAATTATATTTCTCCTATTTACCTGTGTTGCTTTTTGGTAATTATATATCCATATATAAGTTATTTTAATAAATAAAATCCAAACATAATTAATATTCACAAAGTCTAAAAAAAATATTCAAACAAGAACCACCATTAACCAACATAATTTTTAATCATTGTCACTTATAAAAATTACGACCATTTAAAATCACAATCATTCACTGTTGATCCAAACAATAACTACTTACAAACAAATTCTTGGCCAGAAAATTTACAAACATATCTAACGCTTACGAATGTAGACAAATTATACGATATAAATAAAATTCATTATTCACCTGTCAAAATTTCACCATCAAATTTTTTTTTTAAATTTGCCAATGCAAAGGTTATTGCGAGAATCAGTATAAACTGGATCCAGCAGAACTTGGGCTTAGGTATAACAAATTATTTGATGATAGGTTCAGGAATCTTAGCCTTTGGTAAATAATATAGATGCAAGGGCAACTTTCCATCCAATTTATTTACTCATAAGCTAAGAGTTTCCAACTCTTTTAGGTTGTTTCTTGTTCATGAAGGTGGTATTGTTCCTGACCTATCATTTTTTCCCCAAATCTAACATTCCCATTTCAGTTGCATATTCTAAGGAGGGTAATACACCACTAAAGCAATTGGTTCCGCGAAACAATTGCTTAAGTTGACTTAAAGACTCCATAAAATTAGGAATCCTTTCTGACAGTCGATTATTGGATAAATCAAGAATCCTTAAAGATTTAAAATGATCCCAACAATCAGAAACTTCCCCAAATAAATTATTATTTGAGAGATTGAAAACTCTCAAATTTTCAACGATTGCACTCATTCCCTTACCACATGAATGAACAGATTTTGAAACTTGATTTTCTCAAATGTCTAAAAATCGAATCTTTAATAGGAACGGTGGAACAGAGTATTTAATTTGATTTGAAGCCAATGATATGCCATAAATATTAAATTCATCAAGGGCAGATCTGAAATTACACATGTGATTTTCTTTTTTTGACCAGCAATACACATGTGATATTACTGGATTCTATTTGAAGTTACAGGGAAAAAATTACTATCAGGGAAAAAATTCTTTTCCCTTGTCACAATGTTCTCTTTCTTTTTTTAATTCTTAAACACATCAGACGCTGATCGTTCAACTGGATTGATTGGTCATTAGTTATTACAAGAATGTTAAATAATTAGTACTTGTAATCGGTTCTCCCTATCATCGGCTGACCATAAAGACAAACCTTGAAATATTTTACTCCTTGTTCAGATAAATCTGTCTCTTTCAAAAGCAACTTTAAAAAAAAAAAAATTGTGCACAAAAGTCAATAACTTAGCGTTTAACCTGTACATGCGTCCTTCCTCCATATTAATTTAATCAGGAAAATTATAAATATATCCTTTTTTAGAAAAAACATTTCAAAATAAAACTAAAAATAAAATAAAAGCCTACTTATGATAGATGATTGAGTGACCAAAATCAAAAGTTACCTTCCGCAAAAGAAAAAAAGAAAGACTAATCTAAAGTTACCACTATCGTTATAAAAAGAAGAGGAAGAAAATATGAAAAGTAGATCCACCATTAAGTGATATACATGCATGCATGCTTCTTAGAAGAGTTCATCGTTTTAAGACATTGATTAAAGCAAATTAATCTGTTTTAAGTCATAACAACCAACTTTTCTTTGTTATGATTTTATTAGTTATTACAATAATACTACCCCCAATCCTTAATATAATAATTCATTTGATTTTTATTTTGATTATAAATACAAGAGCATAATCTACTCGCTCTCTCATATTTATCTATTTTTTTAAATAGTCCTTGTAATAATGATAGTTCTAACCAATACACTTGATTAGTAAGAATATTTTAAGAAAGATAATATTTATTTATTATAAATAATTAACATAACTAATTTTTTTAATCTACTCAAATTAGTTAACTAATTTTTATATTAAAGACCGGAGTTAGCATTAAATACTTAATGAGTACTACTTGTTCTAGACCTGATCTATTATTATCCCATCGTAAATCTATCTCTTTGTTAAAAAGCAGCTTTTTTTTTTAAAAAAAAAAAAAGGACAAAAGTGAATCCCAATTTTCTTTCACCATCAAAATTTATTTTAAAATTTGCTAAAAACTACAATTATAAGACCCTAACTTACTTAGTCTCTCATATTTATCTATTTTTGTAGACCTTTTCCAATTTTTTTTTATTTAGCCTAAACAAAATAGAGCCTTTCGAAATTCCAATATTTGTAACCAAAAAAGATGGATATAATTTAAAATAAGACTCAAACAAATAAAAATATAAAAGAAATAATAAGTTAACGATAAAACCGTATTAAATTAATAATAATTTAATAATAATTAATTTTATTTTTATAAATAAATGACACAAAATTTGAAAAGAAAATGAAAATTATGTAAAGAGGAAAAGATGAATGTGGATATCCATATGTTACCTCTAGTCCTTAACATAAGAGTTAGTTAGAAACTGAATTTGGTCATAAATATAAGACCACAATGCTTTTTTTTTTGTGTTACAGTAGTATTCATATGCTTGAGCAAAAAATAGCGGATATAAGAGGTATGTAATTTTCTCTTGTTGAGTTAATAATGACAAAAAAAATGAAAAATAATAAATATTTCATTTCTAGCTTTAAAAATAGCCCCCAAAAAAAACCAGAAGAAGAAGAAGAAGTAAATCATGTTGATATTTTAAAACTTTGTTTTTTTCGTGATGCCCCTTTTTCATGGGATGACACCAAAACACGACCTTAATACTATATGGTATGGTCTCCGCAACGTAATAAGTGGAAATAAAGGCTTTAGAAGGAGAAGAAGTTTCAAGTTTCAAAGATAGTTTGTATATACGATGAATGGGTCTTGATTATCGTTTCATGAGAAAACGAATTTTGTGGAATATGTAAATTATCTCTGCAATTATTTCTCTTAATTCCACATATACAGACGCCCATTTGGGCCCACTGTGGAGGGAATGCTCTTTTGTACTTTTATGGAAGGTCTGCATCTTGCATTCTAGCATCTTCAGTGAGAAATTTCAAACAACGAAGATATTAACATATGTTGACCCACGTGTGAAAATCGTCACGTAAACATCTAAAATCAAACTATAATAACTATGAATCCAAATTTATACAGATTGTAATTTATTTATAAGTTTCCAATTCTCCTGTTAAATGTAATGAAATGATTTTTTAAGATTTTTCAGCGTATTAAAGTGGCGTTTAATATATGTAATGGAAGTGGTGGATATTGCTGGTTGGCATGGTAAGAAAGAAAATGATGGATATAATGTATTTTTATGATTTTTCAAACTGCTGTTTAATGTTACAAAGTAATTTTTGCAAGATTTTCTGTCTGCAATATATGTGATGACAAATGGCGGATATGATCAATATGAATTAAAATTTAATAAATAGAAATCCAAATTTTTTTTTTGAGAAAATAACAGAAAAATACCTGTTAAATTTTAAAAAGATGAATAGGTCTTGTTGATTATTCTTGTATCACTATGCTTGTGATAGTTTTACTACTCAAAATCTATCAAAATCACTCATGTTTATCGTTTTGAAATTCAATAGACATTTTTCTGTCATTTTCACTACTTGTTTCTTGAAAGTCCTTAATATAAGAGCTAGTTCAACTTTTAATTTTATTCTAAATATAAAACCCTAATTTGTTTTATCTTTTATATTTATCTATTTTTTTTAAGGTAATCTTTATAATAGTTGTATAAATCGAAGATTTTATTAAATAATAGTTCTAGTTAATAGATATTTTTAAAAAATACATATTTATTATAAATAAATAATTTAATATATTATTTTAATTTATTAAAATTAGTTAAGTGGCTTTTAAACTAAGAATAGGAAGAATCGGTATATTGTTAATTAGGAGCCTCCGGTGACCGAGCACAAGTAGGAAGAAAGGAGTTTCCAAGGGGTGGGCCCCATCTATTGAGTGTGGGCCCCATCTATTGAATAATCTTTATTTCATGAAGAACTCAATTTCATGAACAAAAAATATTGGCCTCCTCCACCCATTTTCCTCTGTATCTATCAATGCAATTACCATCACGAAATTAGATGATGTTAGGAATACAAATTAAATAGAATAAATTTATATGAAAAATAAGGATTATTTCATTTAAAAATATAGCAAAAAAATATAAATCATACTGACATTATTAAAATGATTTCATTTCATCTCTTTACCATCTTTTTCGTGAGGCCCCCTCTTTTCAGAGGATCACCATTCCAAACACAGCTTTAATAATATATCGTCTCCACCACCCAATATTTTTTTCCAAGTTTCAAACATAATTTGTATATGTGATGTAACAGTAGTCTTGATTATTATTTTATGAGAAAACGATTTTTGTGGAATATGGATCATAATCTTTGGAGTTATTTCTCTTAATTCCACATATACAGACACCCACACACACATGCGCTTAGTGAAGGATGCACTGACTAGTCAAAAGTTTGGTTGGACTATATATAATGTGTACTTTTTTCTATTGGCCAATAATAATCAAAGCACACTCTACATAATTTTGATTTTTAAGAAAAATCTAAAAAAAAATAATTTCAAAATTTCAAATCAGTCTCATACTAAGAATATGAAAATATTCTGATAAAAGTTTACCTTTAATCTTTTAATTTTGTACAAATTTTTATTTAATTCCTTCATTTTATAAAGTGTTCTTTGTTGGCAAAATAAAATTACAAACTCCATGTACCCAAGCATATTCCACGAATGACCGGAGATTGTTAATTTCCATCTTTTTAACTAGGGTCCTTCAACCATGGTTATTTATTTAATTCCTGCTCCCTTTTAATTTACTGACAATAACAACCAATAACCTTACATTTTTTTAAAACTAATGATTTGTTTGATATGAGGGAAATGGACGGGACGGAATGGTAGGGAAATTTTTGATGTGTTTGATATAAAAAATTGGATAAGTAAAGCTTAAAAACTTTTAATTAATTTTTATTACTCTTTTATTTTATATTTTCCTTTTATTAAAATCTTATGACCCTACTTCTTTAATTTTCCAAATCGAGCTCGTGAAAATTTTTTCTCCTCTTCCTTCTATTTCCCTCGTACTAAACATAGGGTAATTCTAAATTTTTAAGTCATTAAAAATGTTTTCAAATCCGCCTTATAACATTGAAAAGTACCTTCTTGATTTATTGGCTTGACGACTGATTGAACAAATTTAGTTGATAAACAATATAGAAAGAAAAAACAGAAAGTAACTCTTCTATTTGCAAAATAATAACGGCATGCTGCTAGCAAATGATTTGTCCCCAGTAAATGATTTTCCACAAAAGGTGGGTTAGATTATTAGATCAGTGTCATGTGCTTGTGATGTTTGAACTTTACTTGGAACCAACGTACTACTTTATAGGACTAATATAATCATATCAAGAAGTAAATAGCTATCATTTACCACAAAGAATGCCAATCGTAAGCTAAGGATACAACATGAATAGCAAGAAAGAGAGAGCATGCGAAGAGAGTGCAGAAACAACAACCCGAATTTATTAGAATAAATAGTCTCATCAATATATCAAATATATATGCATATATAACCCTGGTCGCTGCTAATTAACTTATCACATCCAACGTTGCAATATCTTGATAGATATACCCCTGTACTTTGAGGGAGTTGCTCCAATTTCTCTATTAGCAGCATTACAATGAGGAATCTTCAAATTTTCAAAGATAAAATAAAAAAGTCAAGTGTTAGGAGTGGAAATGCGACTTATTATTATCGAAAGAGTTAGTTTCACAATTCATGAACCGCTTGTGAATGACTCTGCTCAGTAGAACAAAGCTTGTATCTAACGGCCGATGACTCACATGAAAATCTTTTTGCGAGCACAACCCCCTTCTGCGGACTTTTCCAAATTCATAGATTATTGTACATAATAACTGTAAATAATTGAGAATGTCGCTGTCATCCAAAAATTTGGTGGCAGAGTTTTGTTCTGCTCACGAATCCGTTACAATTTGCCATAATTTTTGAATACTCGAAGTATGATAATGAAATTCATAACACAACCAAACTAACAACAGATTCATGCTAATAAAGATTGCAATAATATTACAGGCCCAATACAAAATACATACTCCGATCCCAAAACTAGAAGAAGTAACAAAAGAGGATGATACAATAAAATTTCTTATTCTTCTTGCCTTCTATTAATTTCTACCACACTATATGCCCAATTGCACAGACCATTATGTGACACTCGCTACAGAATTTGATAAGCAAGAGTTGTGTTTGGGCTGTTGCAGATAAACCCCAAAATGCCAAGCTCCAGCTGATATGATGACAATCAGCAACGAAACAATTAAATCTTACAATTGAGAATAACAGAGAAAGAAAAACATGAGTAATGTAAATCTTTTGTTGATAGATAACAACCGTAATTAAGAAAATATTACCTTTTAATTGCAGAGCCACCTGCGCCATCTTGCCACCAGAAGCAATGTTGACACATAGATAGAGTCTGACACCTTCTCTATGAAATTGAAGTAGGCATGCCTCCATGATCGAGTAGCTAACAGTGATCCAAACACTATCCAAAATCCAACAGCAAATCCCACCCCCAAGCTTTCGTAGAATCCTTTCAAGAAAGAATCGTCTTCATCAGCATCTTGGTTGGCTTGTGTCGCATTCCCTAATGGATGTTCTTCAGAAGGACAAAGCTTGTCCAATGGCCTCCCACAGAGGTAGGGATTTCCTTCATAGCAGTAGGGCTCAAAAGATTGCAATTGTGTTCCTGTTGGAATTTTTCCTGACAAGTTGTTTTTTGATAAATCCAAAACACTGAGTGAAGATATTTCAGCAAGAGTTGAAGGAATTTCTCCATCAAAGTGATTTCTTGATAGATCCAGAGCTTCTAAAGATTTTAGTTGTCCTATCTCTGAAATGATTTTTCCACTCAAATTATTTGACGATAGATTCAAGAATCTCAACTCAACCAATTTCCCAATTCCTGTTGGCATTTCCCCCTCCAATTGATTGTGAGAGAGATCAATGTTCATAAGCCCATAGCGGTCATCGTAAACCAATTCTCTTCCTTTCCACACCATAGGCAACTTCCAATAAAACACTTCAACTACGTGAAATGTTCCGTTCTCAAAGACGTTGATATAATATTCGGAAACATTTAGAACATATTTCTGAGCCATTGCAACCAGCTTGTCGAGACAACTTGGTATTGGTCCAGTAAACTTGTTAAAAGAGAGATCGAAAACCCTGGCCTTCGGTAAATAACATAAATGCAAGGGCAGCTTTCCATCTAATTTATTCATCCGTAGGCTAACAGTTTCCAGCTCTTTTAGATTGTCTCTCGTCCATGAAGGTGGTATTGGTCCTGACAAGTTATTTTCTCCCAAATCTAACATTCCCAGTTTAGTTGCATTTTCGAAGGAAGGCAGTCCACCAGTGAAGCAATTGTGTTGTAGAACTAACTGCTTAAGTTGACTTAAGGACCCCATAGACTTAGGAATCCTTCCTGAGAGTTGATTATTGGATAAGTCAAGAATCTGTAATGATTTGAAATGATCCCAACAACCAAGAAGTTCCCCTGATAAGTTGTTGCTTGAGAGATTTAAAACTGCCAAATTTTCAACAATTGCACTCCTTCTCTTGGCACATGAATGAACAAATTTTGAAATTAGATTTGCTGAAATGTCTAAAATTTGGCTGTTTAGTAGGAACGGTGGAACAGAGCCTCTAATTTGATTAGAAGCCAATGATATCTCAGGAACATCAAATTCAATTGGCAGATCGGGAATTACACCTGTGAGATTGCTGGATTCTATTTGAAGACTATGTGCTCCTTTTACAAGCCTCCAGAACCACTCTGGTATAGAATCATTGATTTCAGCATCATGAATAGATAAATATTTTAAATTATTTTGGGTGCGAAGCCATCTAGGGAATCCAGGGCCCAACTTACATTGCCATAACCATAACTGCTTTAATTGAAATGGAGGAATCCAATCGGTGCTGAATTTGAGGGTCAACAAATTGTTAGATAAGTCCAAACTTTCTAACTTGGTGAGATTATCAAAATGGATGTCACTGATTGTTCCATTTAGGTCATTATAGAAAAGGTCAAGAGACACTAAAGAGTTCATGTTTTTTCCAAAATCAATCGGAATGGGACCACCCAAGTGATTATTGTATAGAGAAAGGTATGCGAGATTGGAGCTTAGATTGAACAACCAAGGGAATAATGATGATGTCAGCTTGTTGTCATCGAGATAAAGAGCTAAGAGAGATGCAGAAAAATTCAAATGGGATGGAGGAGTTGATAGAATATTATTGTCTGTCAGGCTACAGTTTGCAAGCCATAGCTCTCTCAGGTTTGGAAGCTTTCCAATAATTGACAACAAGTTGTGAGAGTAATTAAGATTGGAAACATAGCTTAAGTCAAGCAAAGTTAATGACCGAAGATTGGAAAGCCACTCAATGGCAGCCAGACTCTTGTCATCAATTTTCAAACCATTATTGTAGCCAATCCGGAGTATCTCCAAACTTGACAGATTACCAAGTCGGCTAGGAATATTGCCCACTAAATAATTCCAATCTAGACGGAGCTCTTGCAGACTTGAAAGGTTGGCAAGATGGAAAGGCATACTACCAACTAAATCATTGAAGAAAAGATCTAGAATCAACAAGTTTGAAAGCTTGCAAAGTTCAGTTGGTATGTTTTCACCAAAAGAAGAACCAGATAGATCAAGGTATCGTAATTTGGTGAGAGAACCAAAAAATTTTGGGATTTGACTCTGATTGAAATCATTGAAACTGAGATTCAAATAGTTTAAGGTTTGCAAGTCCATCAATGATGGGCTAATCTCACCCCTTAAAGGCTGCGAGGGCCACCTACCACCATAAAGATGGAGCTTCTCAACATGGCCAGTACGAGGATTACAGAGAACACCACTCCAGTGGCAACAATCTGGAGAAGAGCCCCATGAAGACAGACGACCATAATCGTCCACAAAGGCATTCTTCATGCTGAGAAGAGCTCGTCTTTCCTTGTGCAGGCAACTAGCGTTGGTATCTCCCATTCTCCAACATGACCCTATGATGAACAACTCAGCCTGCAAGTGCAGCATCATGAGTATGATGATCGGTTGTGGCAGTTTCACAAGGTTTAGACAACTCACGCTCATCATTATTGCAGCTAGCTCATGCAACATGAAACTCAAACAAGTACATGAGATGAACAACCCTGGCCTCATTATTTATAACTCAAGGTCTTCCTGATGATGTGAACAATAATTGCGTGTCTACACCAGACGTACCCTATAAGTCAAGGTCTCCCCCGAATAACGCGATTGGAAGGAATTTAAATTGAGTTTTTGCTTTCTTTTAATGGCTTAAGATTTAAAACAGTGTGCTATCCTAAACATTTAGCTGCTTTCCTTTTCCCTTTTCAAGTCAACTCCTAATAACCACTTGACTCAACCTCCTCCTCCAGTTGAATTTAAGTCTTTGCTTTCACCTGAGCTTCTTTGGTTTTTTCCCTCTTCCTGTTTCGGAAGATTGGTTGCATTGAGGCCCAAGTAATATGTACGGGTTTATCCTAATAAATTAAATAAATTTGGCTCTTATTACCCAAAAAGAAAAAGACTCCTCCTCCTCATCATCATCATCTTCATCATACTACTACTATTATTGTTATGTAAATAATCGTAAAAATGAATAAATTTTTTAGGGTTTAGAACGATTTGAGCTACTGAGCACCATGAATATGTTTTATTCATTTCACATACCTTTTATATTATATTAATGAATAAATTGATGGCAAAATTTTAGATAATAATATTTTAAAATATATCTTAAAATAATATTATACTAACGGGCCTAATGAAAATGAAAACGAAAAATATTAGTATTTGAAAAATTATATTTTAAAAATATTCAGTATTTGATATTATTTTTATGAAAAGTATGTCGAATTCAAGCTTCATTGAAATCGGCATCATGTATTTGCATAAATTATGCGTAATGATATTAAATAATAATTGTAATTAGTTTGGTTAACATAAAATTCTTTATAAATTGCAGCAAATCCTGCAAGGATTGGGTCTAAAAGAAAGCACTGAGTCATAATATTCCATGCATCTTTCCAAAACAACTACAATACACCAGAAAGCAACTGGAAGCAAAATGACTGGATTTGTCTATTAATTGCTGTTAATCTCAATAATTGACCTTTGTTTTGCCGTATGGAATTCACTAGCTTGTCTGTTTTTGTGAACTAAAATTACAATGAAACGAGTGGCAAAAAAAGAAAGCCAAAGCTTTAAGAAAAAAAGATGAATATCTGTGCATTCTGGCAAAAAAATTTCAGTGCATGAGTGGCATAATTAAGTCTCTTCTCGATTATATGACATCAAACCCTACATTCACGTGTTAGGTGATTAAGGGTTTTTTTAGATTCACTTATAAATAGCTTTTCAAATGTGATTTATAAAATAAGAGATAAATATGTAAGTAGAATTTTATCTCAATTTATAAAAACTTGTTTAAAAGTTCGTTTTGAACGTAGCTGTAAACAAGTCCTAAATTGTTGACTTCTAATTGAAAAAGAGAAAAATATATTGGGCAACGTGGAGTTGAAGGGATCTGCCAGAAACATAGCAGCAGATGAACAGAGGATAGACAAGAAGGAAAAATGAGAAAGAACGACACGTGTCTTTCAGCTGTTGAGATGGCGTGCTGTACTGTCCTCGTTGCATTAAACTTCAATGTTCAACTGAACCTTTCATTTGCTGATTGCTATCGGGGAAAAAATTCTTTCGCCTACGTCAACATGTTCTCTGTCTCCTTTTTTTTATTCTTAAACATATTAGAGGCTGATCGTTCAACAATTTATTAGGTATCACAATAATCTTAAATAATTAGTACTTGTAGTTCCAGGTCTGATCGGGTCTCCCCATCATCGGCTGACCATAAAGGTAAACTTTAAAATATTTTTATAGATAAATGACATAAAATTTGAAAAGAAAATCATTTGTAAAGAGGAAAAGTGAACGTAAATATCCATATAATATATAAAAATGTGACGTAAATATATAACAACTTTTATAATTTATCAAGCTTCTTTTCACTGTTACAAATGATTTATTTTATGAGTATTCGCGTGCGTTATGAATTAAAATTTAATAAATAAAAATCCAAAATGTCTTTGCTTCCCTTTGAAGAATATCGTTAAATGGGAACCTAGTGACCTACCGTCTCAGAGCACAAGGAGGAAGAAATTTCCTATCCTGGTGGGGAGCACTATCTACTTTTTTTGTTTTGACCAAAGATAGTTATATTTTTATAGATATAAAGACAGAAACATACAAAGCCCAAAAAAAAAAGGGGTTCTATAAAAAGGGCCAAAACCTAGCAGCCCAAAAATATAAACCCTAAACCTAGCATTGAAACGCAGAGAGACGCCACCTCCGAGTTCGCCGTCAAGCCCCACTGTCTGGTTGTCGGAGTCTGCAGGGAAGAAAACGCCTTCACCAGCATCAATGCCATAATAAGGGTTGGGGGTTCAAACAAACCAATCCCAAAGGAACCGTCCCTCTTGTAGGCTAAAGACCAACCAAGCATGGTCAAAGAAGCAAAAATGGGAGAACCCATGGAAGCAACAAGAACCCACATACTCCAGTCGCCAAAACAGCAATGAGAAGGAAGAGAACTCATCGTTGGCCAACCATTGAGCAGCACCACTTGATGAAATATACGCCCATCACCAACACCTTGGATTGGCCACCACCAAGCAAAACCGAGAACAATCCTCCGACAGATAGAACAAACAAACACAGGGAGGGTTGTCGACAAATCCTTTTCCCCCAAAACGCAAATCCAAGCTGCCAGTTCAAGATTTGATCTATCAACCTTCAAGCTACCATCAAAACAAAAGGTACCGCAAGCGATCTTCATAGGAATATTTAATACCGTAGAGACAAAACACACCACCAATGAAACCCAAACAAACCAAAAAGAGAGAACAAAAAACCGTCTATCCCCTCCGCTGACAGAAACTGTCGGGGAGGGAGACGCCTTGACAGAAGCTCGCCCACAAGCGAGGAAACGAGGCTCTCATCGCTCAAGAAAAGTCTAGAGAGGGAGAGAGAAAGCTCGCCCCGAGGCGAGGAATTTATTTTGTTGGGGAGCACTATCTATTGAATATTCGTCATTTCATGAAGAGCTCGATTTTATTAATATATTAATGTCACAACAGATACTAATTTTTCTGTATCTAGTGGCCATTGCAATCATTACCATCAAGTACTTTTATTTTTTATAAGTAATCTTTTATATTTCACTGGGAAAAAAAAAAAACTTAGATTACGTTAGCTATGTTTTGGAATTAATAATTCTCTAACTTTACTTTTATTTGGTATATATATTTTTTAAGAAAATATATACATTCATGCTAGATATTAAATGATATGACTTAGAAATAAAATTAAGTAAAATGGTTTTGGTATCTAATAAATAGAATCAAAGGAATATGTAAATGATCTTTGAAATTATTCCCCTCAATTCCATTATTACATTCACCCAATATGCGCCTAGTGAAGGGTGCATCGTTTAGTCAAAAGGTTATTTGGACTATAAACGCACTAATTTTTTAATTAGCTAATTAATAACCAAAGCACACTTTACAGAACTTTTATTCTTTTAATTTTAATATTCTGTAATTACTTTTTAACAGTATATTTAGAGATTTAGTTTTACATATAGCTCAATGACATCACGCGAAACCGACCTCATCTAATAAAATAAGTCTTTATTATTGTTGTTGCATTCTGCAATTACTTTATTGCCGTGGTCACCTCGCTATGTTCTTGGGGGCCGCGGATTTGGAATTAAATCAAAAGACTCTCCAGACGCCATCAACAAACAAAAATCATTATTCTAACAATATATAAATATAATTAATTCGGTCAAATTAATCAATTACTGATGGAGCCGCCGAACATTCTTGGCAATTTCTTTATTATTATTTTTTTTTGACGTGATTGGCAATTTCTTTATAAAACTATATAATCTGACCTTTTTTAAACGCGTCACAGTAGCTTTTGTAATTGGAATGGAAAATCCCCATAGAAGTTTAGTAATTAGAAATTCTCCGATCTACCTTAAAATTATATTTAAATAATAATAATGATAATTACTACTTATGAGACTTATATTAAATTATATTTCTCCTATTAACCTGTGTTGCTTTTTAGTAATTATATTTGTCCAAACATACTTATTTGATCCTATTTATAAGGCGCTTCCAGCATGTTTTACACAGAGCAAGGAAAACTTTAAATTTTATTAACTTTCATTTAAAATTTAATGACTTCTCAACTTTATCCCTATTTAATATACATTATACGTCGTATAAACAAAATTAAGACAATAATAAATAATGGGTAAAATTATACATCCAAATAAAAAAAATTTCTCTCAGTACTCTATAAATAGGATGAAAAAATACATTCTTTCTCTGTCCTATAAATAGGACCAGAGGAGTAATATTCTCAAAGTCTAAAAAAAGTATTCAAGCAAGAACCGCCATTAACCAACGTAATTTTTAATCATTATCACTTATAAAAATTACGACCATTTAAAATCACAATTATTCACTGTTAATCTAAATAAGAACTATATTTTACAAACATATTTTTGGCCAGAAATTTTACAAACATATTTAACGCTTACGAATGTAGACAAATTATACAACATAAATAAAATTCATTATTCACCTGTCAAAAGTTCACTATCAAAAATTATTTTCAAATTATTCGCTAATGCAAAGGTTATTGCGAGAATCTGTATAAACTGGATCCAACAGAACTTGGGTTTAGGTATAACAAATTATTTGATGATAGATTCAGGCATCTCAACCTGTAGGCATTTCCCCCTCTAATTTATTGTGAGAGAGATCAATGTTTATCAGCCTATAACTAGTTATTGTACACCAATTCTCTTTCTTTCCCCACATAGGAAAATTCCAATAAAAATTTACCTGTTTGAAATTTTTTGTTCTCCACCAGTCTGATAAAACGATCAGAATCATTTATAACATATTTCCGAGCCATTGCAACCAAGTGAGGCACCTTGGCATTGGTCCTGTAAACTAGTTAAAAAAGAGATCCAAAACCTTGGCCTTTGGTAAATAATACGAATGCAAGGGCAACTTTCCATCTAATTTATTTATTCGCAAGCTAAGAGTTTTCAACTCTTTTAAGTTGTCTCCTGTCCATGAAGGTGGTGTTGTTTCTGGCCTATCATTTTTTCCCCAAATCTAACATTCCCATTTCAGTTGCATTTTCAAACGAGGGTAGTACACCACTAAAGCGATTGTTTCGCAAAACTAATTGCTTAAGTTGACTTAAAGACCTTGTAAAATTAGGGATCCTTCTGAGAGTCGATTATTACATAAATCAAGAATCCTTAAAGATTTAAAATGATCCCAACAATCAGAAAGTTTTCCTCATAAATTATTATTTGAGAGATTGAAAACTACCAAATTTTTAACAATTGCACTCATTCCCTTGCCACATGAATGAACAAATCTTGAAACTTGATTTTCTCAAACGTCTAAAAGTCGAATCTTTAATAGGACAGGTGGAACAAAGCACTTAATTTGATTTGAAGCCAATGATATACCATAAATATTAAATTCATCAAGTGGCAGATCTGAAATTGCACATATGAGATTACTGGATTCTATTTGCGGTTACGAATAATGGTAATAAAATATACCGCATCTATGACATACTATAATGTCGTCATTACATTATGTTTATATTGCAAACTACAAAAATTGCAATTTAAACTTCAATGTTTTGCTGAACCTTTCGTTTATTGGGGAAAAAATAGAAAAAGAAGCCGGAAACTGTCATATCCCAATTCAGGCATGTAACACTTCAAAATGACAAAGAAAAAAGTAAACCCAAATTGAGATTTTAAAATTAAAAAAATTACAAAAATGCCCCTTTATTATTCTTTAAGGAAAGTTTGGAATACCCGAATTGAGCCTTTATTTTAATAGGGCATTTTTGTAATTTTTTTAAATTTTAAAATTTCAATTCGAGTTTACTTCCTTCTCTATCATTTTCAAGTGCTAGGTGTCTGAATTAGGATACCATAATTTTAGACTTCTTTATCTGTTATTTTCTTTTTACTAGTTACTATCAGGGAAAAAAATTCTTTTCCCTGGTCAAAATGTCCTCTTTCTTTTTTTAATTCTTAAACACATCAGAGGCTGATTGTTCAAACTGGATTGATTGGTCATTAGGTATTACAATAATGTTAAATAATTAGTACTTGTAATCGGTTCTCCCCATCATCGGCTAACCATAAAGACAAACTTTGAAATATTTTACTCCTTGTTCAGATAAATCTGTCTTTTTCAAAAGCAGCTTTTAAAAAAAAAAATTGTTCACAAAAGTCAATAATTTAGCGTTTAACCTGTATACGCGTCCTTCCTCCATATAAATCAGGAAAATTATAAATATATCCTTTTTTTTAAAAAAACATTTCAAAATAAGACTAAAATAAAATAAAAGCCTACTTATGATAATGATGATTGAGTAACCAAAATCAAAAGTTACCTTCCGCAAAAGAAAAAAAAAGAAAGACTAATATGAAGTTACCACTATCGTTATAAAAAGAAGAAGAAAATATGAAAAGCAGATCCACCATTAAGTGATATACATGCATGCATGCTTCACTTTGGGAATTAAATAACTAATAGCTATTTTCATGATCAGGAATAGAGCATGTTTGGCCCCATAAGAATTTTTGTAATAATCTCCCTTTAGTACAATAATTGCATGTTTGTAAGACGTATATAAGTCAAGGTCTTCCATTAGTATAGTGTCCGGCATATATTTGCCCCCTGAAAAACCATTTTTTAACACCCTGTCCAAATGTTTTTTTGGGGGAAAAAAATTGGGCATGTCGCTTTATGCTTTTATAAATTCGCCATATTCCTTAAATTAAGTATAATTAGATTATTTCGATTGTTCTCGTGTGTTTGTTATAGCAATATTTTAAAAATAAAATGCTACATTATGTTTTTTTAATTAAATTTCATATTTATGGGAAAATGATATAAAAAATAAGAACAATTATTTCATGAGCTAAAAGATCCCATTTTCGGAATACGCTTAAAATATATATATACATATATGTAGTTGTGAATTCAGCTATCATGATTTACTAGTTGATTCAAGTGTGGTTGTTAGGAACTGCGTTGAGAAAAAAGTTGCCTGTTAGAAGAGTTCATCGTTTTAAGACATTGATTAAAGCAAATTAATCTGTTTTAAGTCATAACAACCAACTTTTCTTTTTATGATTTTATTAGTTATCACAATAATACTGCCCCAATCCTTAATATAAGAGCTTATTTGATTTTTATTTTGATCATAAATATAAGACCCTAATCTACTTGATCTCTCATATTTATTTATTTTTTTTAAATAGTCCTTGCAATAATGATAGTTCTAACCAATAAACTTGATTAGTAAGGATATTTTAAAAAAGACAATACTTATTTATTATGAATAATTAACTTAACTAATTTTTTTAATCTACTCAAATTAGTTAACTAGCTTTTATATTAAGGACCGGAGTTAGTATTAAATACTTAATGAGTACTACTTGTTCTAGACTTGATCTATTATTATCCCATCCATTGACCAGCATAAAATTGCTTCCTCCACTTTGAAATATTTTACTCCTTGTTCTTGTAAATCTATCTCTTTGTAAAAAATCAGCTTTTAAAAAAAAGAAGACAAAAGTGAATCCCAATTTTCTTTCACCATCAAAATTTATTTTAAATTTTGCTAAAAACCATAATTATAAGACCCTAGTCTACTTAGTCTCTCATATTTATCTATTTTTGCAGACCTTTTCCAATTTTTTTTATTTAGCCTGGACAAAATAGACCCTTTCGAAATTCCAATATTTGTAACCAAAAAAGATAGATATAATTTAAAATAAGACTCAAAAAAATAAAAATATAAAAGAAATAATAAGTTAACGATAAAACCGTATTAAATTAATAATAATGTAATAATAATTAATTTTATTTTTATAAATAAATGACACAAAATTTGAAAAGAAAATGAAAATTCTGTAAAGAGGAAAAGATGAATGTGGATATCCATATGTTACCTCTATTCCTTAACACAAAAGTTAGCTAGAAATTGAATTTGGTCATAAATATAGAACCGCAATGCTTTTTTTTGGTGTGTTACAGCAGTATTCACATGCTTAAGCAAAAAACAGCGGATATAATAGGTATGTAAGTTTCTCTTGTTGAGTTAATAATGACAAAAGAAAATGAAAAATAATAAATATTTCATTTCTAACTTTAAAAATAGCCCCCAAAAAAATAATAGAAGAAGAAGAAGAAGTAAATCATGTGATATTTTAAAACTTTTTTTTTTTCGTGATGCCCCTTTTTCATAGGATGACACCAAAACACGACCTTAATACTATATGGTATGGTCTCCGCAACGTAATAAGTGGAAATAAAGGCTTTAGAAGGAGAATTTTTCAAGTTTCAAAGATGGTTTGTATATATGATGAATCGGTCTTGATAGTTGTTTCATGAGAAAACGAATTTTGTGGAATATGTAAATTATCTCTGCAATTATTTCTCTTAATTCCACATATACAGACGCCCATTTGGGCCCAGTGTGGAGGGAATGCTCTTTTGTACTTTTATGGAAGGTTTGCATCTTGCATTCTAGCGTCTTCAGTGAGAAATTTCAAACAACGAAGATATTAACATATGTTGACCCACGTGTGAAAATCGTCATGTAAACATCTAAAATCAAACTATAATAACTATGAATCCAAATTTATACAGATTGTAATTTATTTATAAGTTTCCAATTCTCCTGTTAAATGTAATGAAATGATTTTTTAAGATTTTTCAGCGTATTAAAGTGGTGTTTAATATATGAAATGGAAGTGGTGGATATTGCTGGTTGGCATAGTAAGAAAGAAAACGATGGATATAATGTATTTTTATGATTTTTCAAACTGCTGTTTAATGTTACAAAGTAATTTTTGCAAGATTTTCTGTCTGCAATATATGTGATGACAAATGGCGGATATGATCAACATGAATTAAAATTTAATAAATAGAAATCCAAATTATTTTTTTTGAAAAAATGACAGAAAAATACCTATTAAATTTTAAAAAGATGAATAGGTCTTGTTGATTATTCTTGTATCACTATGCTTGTGATAGTTTTACTACTCAAAATCTATCAAAATCACCCATGTTTATCGTTTTGAAATTCAATAGATATTTTTCTGTCATTTTCACTACTTGTTTTTTGAAAATTCTTAATATAAGAACTAGTTTGACTTTCGATTTTATTCTAAATATAAGACCCCAATTTATGTTATCTTTCATATTTATCTATTTTTTTAAGGTAATTCTTATCATAATTGTATATATTGAAGATTTTATTAAATAATAGTTCTATTTAATAGATATTTTAAAAAATATACATTTATTATAAATAACTAACTTGATATAAATTAATATATTATTTTAATTTATTAAAATTAGTTAAGTAGCTTTTAAACTAAGAATAGGAAGAAGTGGTATATTGTTAATTAGGAGCCACCGGTGACTGGGCACAAGCAAGGGGGTTCCCATTTGGTGCTCATCAGGTGATGAGCACCCAATACTCATCACCCGATGAGCAATCTGGACCGTCCAGATTTAATTTGGACGGTCCAGATTTGATATTATTAAATAATTATTTTAAAATAGAAAAAATTATATTTTTAAAAAATGATAGTTATGAGATTATCTTTATTTTTTATTTTATACCTATTAAAATAATTATTTTTTAAAAAATAAAAATAAAAATAAAAATAAATCTGGACCGTCCAGATTAGATCTGGACGGTCCAGATGGGTGATGAGCATTGGGTGCTCATCACCTGATGAGCACCCAATGCAAATCCCAAGCAAGGAGAAAGAAGTTTCCAAGTGGTGGGCCCCATCTATTGAATGTGGGTCCCATCTATTGAATAATTGTTATTTTATGAAGGTCACAAAAAATACTAGCCTCCTCCACCCATTTTCCTCTCCTCTGTATCTATCAATGCAATCATCATAACGAAGTTAGAAGATGTTTGGAAATTGGAATACAAATTAAATTAAATAAACTTATATGAAAAATAAGGATTATTTCATTTATACTTTTAAAAATATAGCAAAAAAATATAAATCATGCTCACTTTATTAAAATTATTTCATCTCGTTGCTATCCTTTTTGTGATGCCCCCTCTTTTTATAGGATCATCATTCCAAGCACAGCTTTAATAACGTATCGTCTCCACCATGCAATATTTGTTTTTCCATAGTTTGTTATGCGATGTAGCAGTAGTCATGATTATTGTTTCATGAGAAAACGAGCTTTGTGGAATATGGATCATAATTTTTGGAGTTATTTCTTTTAATTCCACGTATACAGACATCCACATATATATACATCTACGTGTGTGTGCGGGGACGCGCTAGTGAAGGATGCACTGATTAGTCAAAAGTTTGTTTGGACTGTATATAATGTGTACTTTTTTCTATTGGGCATGATAATCAAAGCACGCTCTACATAATTTTGATTTTTTAAGAAAAATATAAAAAAAAGTTCTTATTATAAAAGTTAATTTACTTATTTTAGTAGATTAATAAAACTAGTTAAGTTATTTATTTGTAATAAATATATATTACTTTTTATAAAATATCTTTATTAATCAAGTGTGCTGGCTAGTACTTCTATTATCATAAGAATTTCTTTTAAAAAATGAGTAAATATAAAAAAAAAAGTGAGTTAAGGCTTATATTTAGAATCAAAATAAAAGTCAAACGAACTCTTATATTAAGAATCAGAGCTAGTGTTAATTTTAAAATTTCATTTATTTATTACACTTTACTACTAACTGACTATATTTGAAAAATAAATAACAACATATTTTTATAGTAATTTATGATTTGAAATTCTAAAATTTAAGAAATGTTTTTCCATATTTTCTCTCTTTTTTTAAATATTCTGTAATTACTTTATGGATTGTTCTCTGTGTGGGCCTGCGGGGGACCTACCACTTTTGGAATTAGAACAAGGGAAAATGACAATAAAATACCACTTGAATTCTAAAAAGACACATAAGGGACCTGAATAAGCAAAATGACAAATAAGGCACTGGGTACCAATCTGGAATTCATATTTTCGGCCAAAAGACCAAAATGCCCTGATGAAATGCAGGAAGACCGAAAGCTGAAAGTGAGAGAGGGGAGAGAGGAAGACCGACGCAGTGAGAGAAAAGAGAGAGGAAGACCGACGCTGATGAAATGCGGGAAGAAGGAAAGAAGAATGTTGGAAATGCTATTATCTTACTCCTTCGCATCACCATTCTGTAGAGATTGTTGATTTGGTGGGTTTTCGTTGTGGGAAAGAGGATTTGTAGTGAGAGAGGGAGTGAACCGAAACGGAAAGATGAAGCGGAAATCAGAAAACTGGCAAGCAATTACGTAACGTAACTGCTGTCATATGCCTGCTGGTTTTTGGTAAATCCCATTACGTGAATGGTAAATTTCACTATACATGTAGTTAATTATGAATTTTACAAAATACATATTGTGATTTACAACTTTTGTAGTGAAAGTGACTACTTTGTTAATGGGTTTTGCAACCTGTTTTCAGGAGATAAACAACTTGTTTGTAAAAACTAATAAAATTTCACGTTAAATTTGACAAAACGTATAGTGGGATTTACAACTTCCGTAGTAAAAATGACCACGTATTCAATGGGTTTTGTAACTTGTTTTCAGGGGATGGGCAGCTTGTTTCTAAAAACTAATAAAATTTCCTACTAAATTTAACAAAACACATAGTGAGATTTACAACTTTCGTAGTGAAAATTACCACTTCTTAAATGAGTTTTGCAACCTCTTTTCAAGGAATTGGCAACTTGTTTCTAAAAACCAATAAAATTCCATGCTGAATTTTACAAAACATAGAGTGATATTTACAACTTTTGTAGTGAAAATTACCACTTCTTAAATGAGTTTTACAACCTCTTTTCAGCGGATGAGCAACTTGTTTCTAAAAATCAATAAAATTTGACGCTGAATTTTACAAAACACACAGTGATATTTACAACTTTTATAGTGAAAATGACCACTTCTTAAATGAGTTTTGCAACCTCTTTTCAAGGGATTAACAACTTGTTTCTAAAACCAATAAAATTCCATGCTGAATTTTACAAAACATAGAGTGATATTTACAACTTTTATAGTGAAAATTACCACTTCTTAAATGAGTTTTGCAACCTCTTTTCACGAGATGAGCAACTTGTTTCTAAAAATCAATAAAATTTGACGCTGAATTTTACAAAACACATAGTGATATTTACAACTTTTATAGTGAAAATGACCACTTCTTAAATGGCTTTTGCAACCAGTTAATTCAACGTGACTACAAAAGTTGTCACTTTTATTAGTTTTTACAAACAAGTTGTTTATCTCCTGAAAACAGGTTGCAAAACCCATTAACAAAGTAGTCACTTTCACTACAAAAGTTGTAAATCACAATATGTATTTTGTAAAATTCATAATTAACTACATGTATAGTGAAATTTACCATTCACGTAATGGGATTTACCAAAAACCAGCAGGCATATGACAGCAGTTACGTTACGTAATTGCTTGCCAGTTTTCTGATTTCCGCTTCATCTTTCCGTTTCGGTTCACTCCCTCTCTCACTACAAATCCTCTTTCCCACAACCAAAACCCACCAAATCAACAATCTCTACAGAATGGTGATGCGAAGGATTTAGTTTCGTCAACTGGAGGGGGTTCGGTTTCGTGGAGTGAAGGGATTGGTTTCATCGAGTAGAGGGATTCGGTTTCACTGAGGGGAGGGATTAGTTTCACCGAGTAGATGGATTGGTTTCGCCGAGTGGGGGTAGTTTCTCTTTCACTGAGTGGGGGGAATTGCTTTCGCTGGGAGGAGGCAAACACAATAAGGGCAATTCAGTCTTTAGGCCCAAAATCAAAATTCCAGATTGGTATCTGATGCCTTCTTTGTCATTTTGCTTATTCAGGTCCCTTATGTGTCTTTTTGGAATTCAAGTGGTATTTTAGTGTCATTTTCCCTTAGAACAATAGACCCCAGGCAATTATCAAAGTCTTCCAGTCCGACCAATTTTATAGATGCTTCCAAGGTGATGAAATGTCATTTATAACCCTTCTATTTTTTTGACCAAGTATATATGTGATGACAAATGGTGGATATGATCAATATGAATTAAAATTTAATAAATAGAAATTCAAATTAGTTTTTAGAGAAAATGATAGAAAAATACCTGTTAAATTTTAAAGAGATAAATAGATCTTGTTGATTATTCTAGGAATGATTTTGACTATATTTGTGATAGTTTTTACTATTCCAAATATATTAAAACCACCTGTTTATCGTTTTGAAATTCAATAGATATTTTTCTATCATTTTCACTATTTGTTCCTTAAAAGTCCTTAATATAAAAACTAATTTAATTTTCAATTTCATTCTAAATATAAGACCATAATTCATGTTGTTTATCATATTTATCTATTTTTTCAAGATACTCCTTATGTTTCATCAAATAGTAATTATAACTAATACACATGATTAGTAAGGATATTTTAAGAAAAGTAACACCTATTTATTACAAATAACTAGCTTAATAAATTTTTTTAATTTACTAAAATTAGTTAATTAATTTTTATACTAATGATGGATTAGGGGCAGAAGGAGTGAGGTATAT
Source organism: Neltuma alba (assembly GCF_004799145.2). Lineage (NCBI taxonomy): Eukaryota > Viridiplantae > Streptophyta > Magnoliopsida > Fabales > Fabaceae > Neltuma > Neltuma alba. The sequence goes on from NW_021633826.1 coordinate 57,231, forward strand.
TGTTAAACAGGAACCTACGGTGGCTAAGCACAAGCAAGAAGGAAGAAATTTCCAAGTGGTGGGTCCTGTCTATTGAGTTATCCTTATTTCATGAAGAGCTCAATTTCATGAAAGTCACAAAAAAATACTCTATCAATGCAATTACCATCATGAAATTAGATGACGTTTTGAATACAAGTTAAATAAAATAAATTTGTATGAAAAATAAGGATGATTTCATTTATACTTTAAAAATATAGCAAAAAAATATAAATCATGCTGACATTGTCAAAATTATTTCATCTCATTACTATCTTTTTTGTGATGCCCCCTCTTTTTATAGGATCATAATTCTAGACACGGCTTTAATAATATATTGTCCCCACCACGCAATATTTTTTTCTGAGTTTCAAACATACTTTGTTATGTGCTGTGACAGTAGTCTTGATTATTGTTTTATGAGAAACGAGTTTTGAGGAATCTGTATAATTTGTGCGCGTGCGCTAGTGTAGGAATGCACTGATTAGTCAAAAGTTTTTTTGACTATATATAATGTGTACTTTTTTCTATTGGCCATGATAATCAAAGAACACTCTACATAATTTTTTAAGGAAATATCTATAAAAAAAATTCTTAATATAAAAACTAGTTTACTCATGTTTAGTATATTAACAAAATTTGTGGGCCTGCCGGAGACCAACCATTGTTGGAATTAGACCAATAGACCCCAAATCAAAGTCTTCTAGGCCGACAAATTTTGTAGATGCTTTCAAAGTGGTGGAATGTCATTATAACCCTTCTATTTTTTGGACCAAAGATAGGGTCCTTCTATGTATACTATGCATACAATTCGAATCAATAATATTACTTCCAGTCTCAATTATTATCTCTTATCCTTAATATAAGAACTTATTTGACTTTTATTTTGGTTCTAAATATAAGACCACAATCTACTTTGTCTCTCATATTTATACATTTTTTTCTAAAATAGCCTTTCTAACAATAATAGTTCTAGTCAATACACTTGATTAGTAAGGATATTTTAGGAAAGACAACACCTATTTAGGACAAATAACTAACTCAACTTACTTCCTTAATCTTCTCAAATTAGTCAAATGGCTCTTATAATTAGGACCGAAGGTAGTATAAAATTTTATTTATATTCTATAAATGAGGTCTTACAATTAGGACCGAAAGTAGTATTATATTTTATGATATACTCTCATGTTAGGAATATGAAAATATTTTGATAAAAGTATACCTTTAATCTTTTAATCTTGCACAAATTTTTATTTTAATCCCTTCGTTTTATAATGTTGTTCTCTATTGGCAAAATAAAATTCTAAAATTGATATACCCGAACGTGTTCATATGTTTAAAATCTTTTGTTTTTCCTTAGATTTGAAATAGCTAGGTTAGGTTTATCGGGGAAAAAAATAGCTAGGTTAAAATGAGTATTTAAAATTCTAAAAAAATTCTAATAATAAAATTTTGTTTGAATTTAGATCAAATTCAAATCAATGAAATTTTATCTTGCCACCAAAATAATGAATTCAATCCAAATTCAAACACCCAATAGTCCAAACACAACGTGCAGTTGCTTGATTGTGTCCACTTGATCATACAGTCGGCTTTTTCACTGTTGTTTTTGTCATTTAAAAAAAAAAACAAAGAAAGAAACCATTATGTCACTGTGGGCATTCGATAGTTTTTTATAATCAGCTTACCGGAAAGTATTAAAAAGGAGCAATATTACTCATAGCGTTAAAAAATTAATGTGGTTACGGTTAGAGTAATTTTACGTTTTTTCAAACACTTTTGGAATGATATCGATTTAAAAAAGTTCTTAACCACAGCTCCTACGCAACACTTTTTAGGATAAAACTCTCTATATACATTTGAAAAATGGCATCAGACCTATAACTAATGGCATATTTATACTAATTATGATGTCTGCAAATAGACTTTTTATGTTTGGGTCAGAACAAAATAGACTCTTTCGAAAGTTAAAAACAACGAAAAACAAAAATTTAAAAAAAAAAACCTTCTTTACCCATATCTTATGATCTTTTTGCAGACCTTTTCCATTTTTTTTAATTTAGCCTGAACAAAATAGACCCTTTCGAAGTTCGAATACTTGTAGTGAAAAAAGATGGATATAATTTAAAATAAGACTCAAACAAATAAAAATATAAAAGAAAAAAATTAGTTAACGATAAAACTGTATTAAATTAATAATAATTAATTTTATTTTTATAAATAAATGACACAAAATTTGAAAAGAAAACGAAAATTCTGTAAAGAGGAAAAGATGAACATGGATATCCATATGTTATCTCTAATTCTCCATATAAGAATTAGTTAGAAATTGAATTTGGTCATAAATATAGAACTACAATGCCTTTTGTTCCCTCAATTTGTAATTCATTCTCTAAAGTATCTATATTAATTACATATTTTGAGGGATTTCTGTTCAAAGTTAGCCAGGATTAAAAGAGATAGATACTTTAGAAAAATTAACTTATATTTGTTATAAGTAATTAACTTAAATAATTTTCTGAATCTACTCAAATTAATTAAGTTACTCTTATAGTAAGGACATGTGACAATTTATAAAATTGTGACGTAAATATGTAGCAGCCATGAAATCAAATTTTATTATGATCGATATAATGTATTTTGTAACTTCTCAAACTTCTGTTTAACGTTGCAAAGTGATTTTTTCATTCATATGCTTAAGCAAAAAAAAAAAAAAAGAGCGGCTTTAACCCTATGTAAGTATAATAGGTGTGTAAGCTTCTCCTGTTGAGTGAATAATGACAAAAAAAAAGAAAAATAATAAATATTTCACTCCTAACTCTAAAAATAGCCAGAAAAAAAAAGAAAAAGAAGAAGAAGAAGTAAATCATGCTGATATTTTAAAACTTTTTTTTTTCTTTTGGTGATGCATAGGATGACACCAAAACAGGACCTTAATACTACATGGAATCGTCTCCACTACGTAATCAGTGGAAATAAAGGCTTTAGAAGGAGAAGAAGCTTTCAACTTTTCAAAGATAGTTTGTGTATATGATTTATCGGTCTTGATTATCGTTTCATGGGAAAACGAGTTTTGTGGAATATGCAACTCATCTCTGGAATTATTTCTCATAATCCCACTAATGCAAACGCCCATGTGTGCGTAGCGAAGAGTGCATTGTTTAGTCAAAAGTTCATTAATTATTCTATGAAGAGTACTTTGCCGTGGTCATCCCGCTCCATTGCGCGTGGCGTGGGGCCGGTAATTTGGAATTAAACCAAAAGACTCCAAGCAAGCAACAAAAGTCAAAGTCTTCTACTCCGTCGGATTTTACAAATATATCTTCCGATCTTAAATATAAAATTATTATTATAAAGATATTATATTTAAGACCAGAAAAGTACGTAATATAAGATTTAATTATTAAGTTAATTTTGATTTTAAATATAAGATTTATTTATCATATTTATCAGTTTTTTTAAATTTTCCTTATATTAATAATAATCAAGCAGGAAATGTGAGAGGATATTAAATAAAATAATTATGGTAGTTTAGGAGAAACATGTCATATTTCTTATAATTAACTAATTTACCTAATTTTTTTAATCTAATCAAATTAGTTAAATAGGTTTTACATTAAGGATCAAAAGAGTATCATTTATATCCCTTCTATTTATGTAATTCAAGTCAAATACTCCTAATATACCAAGTAATAAAATAATACTCATCCGGTCCTAAATATAAAATCTATTTTGTAGTGTAAATTACACTACAAAATGGATCTTATATTTAAGATCGAAGGGAGTATTATTTTTTATGGCATACTGATCTGGTATTTGGGGTAAGGAAAAATTTATGTTCTTTTACAAACAGCACAAATTCAGTCAAATTAATTCACCATATAATTAATTTCCGCATATTATCTACCCAAAACCATTTATTAGCTAGATGGAGCTGCCGAACATTCTTGGTAATTTCTTAATGAAATCATATGATCCAACATTTTTAAAATGCTTCATACCATATTTCTTAAGTTCAGGTCACGTGTTCTTCTCATAGGTTTTGTTTCACGTATGAATGAGAAAAAAGAAGAGGGGTATGACAGATTTAAAGAAATGGGTCATGGATCTGATTGTGCTGGATAATGTACCAGAAGCAGTGCTGGCCCAAGAACATTGGATCCACTGAAAAATGCAACCCCACGCCAATCTTCAGTTGAGTCTCTTTTTTTTTTTTTTTGGGCTACATATAATATTAGAAGCAGTCTTGTTGGAGATTCTATCCGGCACTAAATATGATCACAGAATCAGTTTCAGTACTCATCATCTTGATAAACACTATAAATTCATCAAATCTGGATCGTTTATATTTGATTTGAAAAGTCCATATTTAAAATTTTTAATTAATTATTTTAGATTATATACATATTAAAATAATTATTTTGAATAAATAAATAAAAAATCAAATCCGAACCATCCAAACGAGATAAACGTTTCAGATCTGATAAGTTTAGGGTGCTTATTAAAATAATAAGTACTGAAACTGGTTTTAATTATTACTGTAGCGAAAATAAAGAATCTGGTTATATTGATATGATGATTGGTTTGCAGTTTCACAAAGTTTAGACTGACGCTTATCATTATTATTGCAGCTCATGCAACAACATGAAACTCAAACAAGTGCACCGCATGAACAAGCCCAAGGCCTCCATATTTATAAAGCCAGAGGCAAACGGAAATCTTAGAGTGATTAATTATAAAAAATTATAGTACATTTGATAATTTCTATTCTTTTTATGCTCATTTATTACTCCATTCTTCATAATGCTTCCTTCGATTTTTTTTTTGGTAGAACTAGTTAATTGAGAATAATAGGCAAAAATAAAACGGGTAATATCATCAAACAGTTATGAAATATTTATAAAAATAGGTATTATTTGTCATCCAAGCTATTGAGTAATAACAACAAAAATACACAGCGTCTATGACGTGCTTTACATTGCAAACTACGAAAATGGCAATTTAAACTTCAATGTTCAGCTGAATCTTTCATTTACTAATTGCTGTCGGGGAAAAGATTCTTTTTGCCTTGTCGAAATGTTCTCTTTCTTTTCTTCTAATCTTAAATACGTTAGAGGCTGATCGTTCAACTGGATTTATTTAGTTATTACAATAATCTTAAATTATTAATACTTGTAGCTCCGGACCTAATCGGTTCTCCCCATCGGCTAACCATAGAAATAAACTTTGAAATATTTTATTGCTTGTTCAAATAAATCTGCCTTTTTTTTCCCCAAAAGCAACTTTAAATAAAAAAATTGTTCACACAAGCAGATCCACCATTAGTTGATATGCATGCATGCATGCTTCACTTTGGGAATTAAATAATCTCCCTTTAGCACAATAATTGCATGCCTGTAGGACGTATAAAAGTCAAGGTCTTCGGTTAGTATAGTGCAAGAAGTGGCAACCGATTCTCAGAAACTCAGACTCCAGTTGAAACATAGTCCGAGTTAATTAGGGTATTATTGCCAATTAATCTCGATCCTTATTACTAATTTATGGTACTGGAATTTACAAAATATTAAAAACAATAAAACATTACAAATTTAAGGACTCCATAATTATATATGTACATAGTTGGGTGCGAATGGAAATCTTGGCATGACTAATCAATCACAATTTATGATAAATGAACGTACATTGTACCCAAAAAGAAAAAAAAGAAGTACGTACAAATGATGATTTTCGTTTTAGATTTTATATATTAATCTACTAGATTATTCATAATTGTAAAGATGATATTATTGTATTCAAGTTATAGAAAAAAGTAATATAATTTTAAAACATTAAATTAATCTAAAACTATAGTGTTTAGGAATAAGTACGTGGCAAATGGAAAATTAATTGGCAAATGGGACCTAGGAAGATACGCACATGGAAAATCAGTTGCACACATACGGAAGATTAGTTGCACAAGATCACTTGTACACAATGAAGGGTCACTTGTACAAAGTTCCTAGGTCTCATTTGCCAATTAATTTCTCAATGAGGTATTTATCCCCAATTTTCTCTAAAATTATAACAACTACTAAATCAAATTTATTACGATATAGTGTATTTTACATTTATCAAACCTCTTTTCAATGTTACAAATGATTTATTTTTGTAAGTTTTTTGGTGCGTTACAGTAGGAAAATGATGGATATAGTTAGTGTGAATTAAAATTTAATAAATAAAAAAAATGTGTTTGCTTCCTTTTGAAGGATGTCGTTAAATGGGAACCTAGTGGCCTACCGTCTCAGAGCACAAGGAAAGAAATTTCCCATCCTAATGGGGGAGCACTATCTATTGAATATGAATATTGAGAGAATTACAATCAAGTTTTGAAGAGAAAAATAATTACAAAAAAATCCGAATAACAGTTTGAATATTGTAATAACAAGTTCTAGATACAGAATAAGAACCTCTGAGATTTATTTTCTAATTTTTTTTCCTTCTTTACAATCTCATTATAATTCTCCCTTAAATGTTCCTCACTTCATGAAGCGCTCAATTTTATCAATACATTAAGGTCACAGCAGATATTAGTCTCCTCCACTCATTCTTTGTATCAATTGCAATCATTACCATCAAGTAATTAGATGACGTTTGCGGAATATCTTTTATTTTTTAATATTTATAAGTAATTTTTTATATATGTTTCATTGGAAACAAAAAACTTAAATCTCGTTAACTCTGTTTTGAAATTAATAATTTTTTCAATTTTATTTTTATTTAATATATAAAGTTTTTAAGAAAATAATAATTTGTGGGATAATAGTACATTCATGTCAAACGATATGACTTGAAAGTAGAACCGAATAAAATATTTTCTGTATAAGAGAAATATGTAAATAATCTTTGAAATTATTCCTCTCATTCTATTTGTACATACACCCAATATGTGCGTAGTGAAGATTGCGCTGTTTAGAGTCACAAGTTTATTTGGACTATAACGTGCACTTATTTTTTAATTAGCTAGTAATTAATAATCAAAGCACACTTTACAGAACTTTCATTCTTTTAATGTTAATATTCTGTAATTACTTTATTGCCGGGGTCATCCCGCTCTGTTCGTGGGGCCAAGGATTTGGGATTAAAACAAAAGACTCCCCAGCCCAAGCTTTCACAGAATCCTTTCATGAAAGAGTCGTCTTCACCGGCAACTTGGCTAGCTTGTGTCGCATTCCAAAATGGATGATCTTCAGAGAGACAGAGCTTCTCCAACGGCCTCCCGCAAAGGTAAGGGTTTCCTTCATAGCTGGAGGGCTCAAAAGATTGCAATTGCGTTCCTGTTGGAATCTCTCCTGTCAAGTTGTTGTCTGATAAATCCAAAGTGCTTAGCGAAGATATTTCAGTGAGCCTCGAAGGAATTTCTCCATCAAAATGATTTCTTGATAGATCTAGAGCTTCTAGGGATTTTAGCTATCCTATCTCTGAAATGATTTTTCCACTCAAATTATTTGATGATAGATTCAGGAACCTCAACTCAACCAATTTCACAATTCCTATTGGCATTTCCCCTTCCAATTGATTGTGAGAGAGATCAATATTCATAAGCCCATAGCGGTCACTGTAGACCAATTCTCTTCCTTTCCACACCATAGGCAACTTCCAATGAAAGGATTCACTTCCTTGAAATGTTCCGTTCTTAACAAGGTTGATATAATAATCAGAACCAATTATAACATATTTCTGAGCCATTGCAACCGGCTTGTCGAGACAACTTGGTATTGGTCCTGTAAACTTGTTAAAAGAGAGATCCAAGAATCTAGCTTTAGGTAAATAAAATAGAGGCAAGGGCAGCTTTCCATCTAATTTATTCATCCGTAGGCTAACAGTTTCCAACTTTTTTAGATTGTCTCTCGTCCACGAAGGTGGTATTGGTCCTGACAAGTCATTTTTTTTCCAAATCTAACATTCCCAGTTCAGTTGCATTTTCAAAGGAAGGCAGTCCACCACTGAAGTGATTGTTTCGCAGGACTAACTGGTTAAGTTGACTTAAGGACCCCATAGAATTTGGAATCCTTCCTGAGAGTTGATTATTGGATAAGTCAAGAATTCTTAATGATTTGAAATGATCCCAGCAACCAAAAAGTTTCCCTGATAAGTTGTTGCTTGAGAGATTTAAAGCTACCAAATTTTCAACAATTGCACTCCTTCCCTTGCCACAAGAACGAACAAATTTTGAAATTAGATTTTCTGAAATGTCCAAAATCTGACTCTTTAGTAGGAACGGTGGAACAGAGCCCCTAATTTGATTGGAAGCCAATGATATCTCATAAAAATCAAATTCAAGTGGCAGATCTGGAATTACACCTGTCAGATTGCTTGATTCTATTCGAACCCTATATGCTCCTTTCACAAGTCTCCAGAACCACTTTGGTATAGAATCATTGATTTTAGCATGAGAAACAAGTAAATATTGTAAATTATTTTGAGTGTGAAGCCATCTAGGGAATCCAGGGCCCAACTCACAGTGTTGTAAAAATAACTGTTGTAATTGAAAGGGAGGAATCCAGTTAGTGCTGAATTTAAGGGTCAAGAAATTATCAGATAAGTCCAAGTATTTTAAATTGGTGAGATTATCAAAATGGATGTCACTAATTGTTCCATTTAGCTCATTACCAGAAAGGTAAAGAGCCACCAAAGAGTTCATGTTTTTTCCAAAATCGGCCAAAATGGGACCACCCAAGTGATTGTTTGACAAGGAAAGGTATGCAAGATTGGAGCTTAGATTGAATAGCCAAGGGAAAAATGATGATGTCAGCTTGTTGTCATCGAGATAAAGAATTAAGAGAGATGCAGAAAAATTCAAATGGGATGGAGGAGTTGATAGAAAATTATTGTCTGTCAGGCTACAATTTTCAAGTCGCAGCTCTCTCAGGTTTGGAAGCTTTCCAATATATAATTGACAGCAAGTTGTCAAAGTAATTAAGATTGGAAACATAGCTTAAATGAAGTGAAGTTAACAACCGAAGATTGGAAAGCCACTCAATGGCAACTAAGCTCTTGTTATCAATTTTCAAATCATCATTGAAGCCAATCTGAAGTTTCTCCAAGCTTGAAAGATTACCAAGTTGGTTAGGAATATTGCTCACTAAATAATTCTCATCTAGATAAAGCTCTTGCAAACTTGAAAGGTTCATAAGATGGAAAGGTATGTTACCAACTAAATCATTGCCGGAAAGATCTAGAACCAACAAGTTTGAAAGCTTGCAAAGTTCAATTGGTATTTTTTCTCCAAAAGAAGAACCAGATAGATCAAGGTATCGTAATTTGGTAAGAGAACCAAAAAATTTTGGGATTTGACTCCGATTGAAATAATTGAAACTGAGATCCAAATAGTTTAAGTTTTGTAAGTCCATCAATGATAGGCTAATCTTACCTCTTAAAGGCTGCGAGGGCCACACACCACCATGAAGATGGAGCATCTCAACGTGGCCAGTATGAGGATTACAGAGAACACCACTCCAGTGGCAACAATCTGGAGAAGAGCCCCATGAAGACAGACGGCCATAATCGTCCACAAAGGCATTCTTCACGTTGAGAAGAGCTTGTCTTTCCTTGTACAGGCAGCTAGCGTTGGCATCTCCCATTCTCCAACATGACCCTATCAGGAACAACTCAGCGTGCAAGTGCAGCATTATGAGCATGATGATTGGTTGCGGCAGTTTCACAAGGTTTAGATAACTCACGCTCATCATTATTACAGCTAGCTCATGCAACGTGAAACTCAAAAAAGTACATGAGATGAGCAACCCTGGCCTCCTTATTTATAACTCAAGGTCTTCCTGATGATGTGAACAACAATTGCGTGTCCACATTAGACGTACACTAGAAGTCAAGGTATCCCACGAATAACACGATTGGAAGGAATTCAAATTGAGTTTTTGCTCTCTTTTAATAGCTAATTAACATTTAAAGCAATGTACTTCCTTTGTTCTAAATATAGGACTTATTTTATAGTGTAAATTACTACTTCCAGTCCTAATTATAAGGCATCATTTGTAGTCTACAAACGAGGTCTTATAACTAGAACCAGAAGTAGTATATTATAAAATGAGTATTATATTTAGGACTGAAGAATATTATCCTAACACTCAACTGTTTTTCTTTTCCTTTTTTCAAATCAACTCCTAACAACCACTTGACTCGACCTCCTTCCCCTCCTTCTCACTGGTTTCTTTGCTAGTTGGATTTAAGTCTTTCCTCTCACTTGAGCTACCTTGTTTCCCCCCCCCCCCCCCGCCCCCCGTTTCGGAGGATTGTTGGTATTGAGGCCCAAGTAATTTGTATCGTTTTATCCCTATAAATTAAATAAATTTGGCTCCGTAGCCAAAAAAAAAAGGCTCTTATTCCCCCAAAAAAAAACTTCTCCTCCTCCTCGTTATCTTCATCATATTATTATTGTTATTGTTATGTAAACAATCGTAAAAATGAATAAATTTTTAAGGGTTTAGAACAATTTGAGCTACTGAGCACCACGAATATATTATATTCATTTCATATACCTTTTTATTATATTATTGAATAAGTTGATGGGAAAAAATTTAAATAATAATATTTTTAGATATATTTTAAAATAATATTATACTAATCCGCGTAATAAAATGAAAACGAAAAATAATAGTATTTGAAAAATTATATTTTAAAAATATTCAGTATTTAAGTACTTGTTTTTATGAAAAGTATGTCGAATTCAAGCTTCATTGAAATCGGCGTCAGAATATATTTACATAATTATGCGCAATGATATTAAATAATAATGTAATTAGTTTGATTAACATAAAACTCTTTATAAATTGAGACTGTGTATATAAGAATTGACATACTACCTTCGGTCCTTAATATAAAATTTAATTGACTAATTTGAGTAGATTAAGAAAATTAATTTATTTAGTTATTTATGTTCTTATTAATGATGTGTGTTTGAATTACAAATTGATAGTAACTTCTTATAGGGATTACTAGATGAAAAAATGGATCAACATTGGAGAGAAAATGTATTAGAATTTTATATTTAGAACCAAATTAAAAATTAAACTAATTCTTATATTAAAAACTGGAGTTAGTATTTGATAAGCCTGCAGCAAATCCTGCAAGGTTTGGGTCTAAGAGAAGGCACTTAGCGATAATATTCCATGTATGTTTCCAAATTACTGAGCCTTAAATATTCCATGCATGTTTCCAAAACAACAACGGCTATCTTTGTTTACAATGCACCAAATTGTTTACAATGCACCAGAAATAGAGGTGGCAAAATAGGTTGGTCCATCGGTTACACGCCAGCCTGCCACGGGCTTGAGACCATGTGAGCCGGTCCTAAAAAGACCGCCTCCTAGCAGACTCATATTTTGCTAGCCCGTCCCACTAAGGGGTGGGTTACCTGCCAACCTCCATTCCTTTAAAAATTTTTTTTTATACATATATTTAAAATTTTTTAAATTAAATTATAAATTTGTATAGACCAAATTCTTCTTATTCTTATATTTTTATATAATTATATAATTAAATTAATATCAAAAGTTAAAATATAAACGTATAATTCATTGTTAATAATTATTTTATTACTATAAAAATGATAAACAATAAAAATGAGAAATCAAATTTAGAATCAAAGTCTCTAACAAAATACAAAGTTGTATATAAATTAAATAAAAATGATAAAACTTTTTTATTAAAATTAAAATAAAAAATTGTAAAATTTTTTTTTGAAGAAATGAAAAAATGGGCTGCCGAGCTAACCCGCAGGTTGGTGAGTGCAGGCTGAAAAGGACCGCATTAAAATAGTTTCTATTTTTTTTTTTCAACCTAACCTGCCAATTTATGGCGGGTTGGGACTTAACCCATATTACTGGTTCTAACCCGAAAGCATATGAAAACAAAATTACTGAGTTTGTCTATTAATTGTTGTTAATCTCAATAATTGACCTTTTGTTTTGTCGTTCGTATGGAATTCACGAAATTTAGATAACTAACACTCGTCATTATTGCAGCTCATGCAACAACGTGAAACTCAAAGTAGTACCAATATTTGATAATTAAGAGAATCCCGATAAAATCTGGCTAAAATCTGACATGAACAAGCCCAAAGCCTCCTTATGGATCCTGCGGTGAAGGGAAATCTTGGAGTGATTAATTAATTATAAAACATTATAGTACATTTGATTATTGAGAGAATCCCAATAAGATCTTGCAGAAATACCTAAATCTAAATTAAGACTTTTACTTTTAACAAATTCTTAATGAGATCATGAGACTAGTTTAGGATTTTTAAATGTTATCAAATGACTAAAATGCCTCTCTTTAATTGAAGATAAAAATTGGAAATAATCATAAGAGATGAGGAAAAACTTGAAAAGGTATTAATGAGGAGCATTCTAGTTATTTAACAATATTTAGAAATCCTTACTGACATTTCATGGCTTAATTAGAAATTTATTAAAAATATATACTTTTATTTGGATTTAAGTATTTTAGCCGAAATTTTATTGGGATTCCCCCTTGATAATTTTTAGAAAAAATTAATCTTTGGGTCCCTATAATTTTCACTCATTTGTAAGTCAGTTCTTATATTTTGACTCGGTGCAATTCAATCCTTATAGTTTTGACTCGGTTGTAACTCAGTCCCTGAAATTTGACTCGCTGCAGCTCGATCCTTATACTTTTAACTGTCTTATAATTTAGTCCCTCTTTTTATTATATATATAATTTCATTTTTCAAAAACACAATGAGTAAATTATAAAATGGATAAAAATGTAGGGACAGGGTTGTAGCGAGTCAAACTTTAGGGATTGAGTTATAACCGAGTCAAAACTATAAAGACTGGGTTACACCGAGTCAAAGTATAGGGACCAAAAGATTAATTTTCTCTAATTTCTATTTCTTAATTTTTATGCTCATTTATTACTCCATTCTTCATAATACTTCTTTCGATTTTTTTATATAAAAAGTTTTATAATTAATTGAGAATAATAGGTAAAAATAAAACGTGTTATATCATCAAACACTTACGAAATCTTCATAAAAATGGGTATTATTTGTCATTCAACTCATGGATAACAGTAACAAAAATATACAGCTTCTATGGCGTGCTATACTGTCGTCATTGAATCAACTGAACCTCTCATTTACTAATTGCTATCGGGGAAAAAATTCTTTTGCCTATGTCAAAATGTTCTCTTTCTCTCTTTTTTTTTTTAATTCTTAAACATATTAGAGGCTGATAATTCAACTGGATTTATTAGTAATTACAATAATCTTAAACAATTAGTACTTGTAGTTCCAGGCCTGATCGGTTCCCCCCATCATCGGCTGACCATAAAGATAAACTTTGAAATATTTTTATATATAAATGACATAAAATTTGAAAAGCAAAAAAATTTGTAAAGACTAAATATCCATATAATATATAAAAATGTGACGTGAATATATAAAAACTATGAAATCAAATTTATTACGATATAATGTATTTTATAATTTATCAAACTTCTTTTCAATGTTACAGAGTTATTTATTTTGTAAATTTTTGTGTGTGTTAAAATAGTCAAATTTCCAAGTGGTGAGCACTATCTATTGAATATTTGTCATGAAAAATAGCAAAAACGTATATCATGCTGACGTTATTAAAACTAGCTCATCTCTCTTCTTTTTCTTTTGTTTTTGGGGGGTTGATGCCCCCTCTTTTTATGAGATCACCATACTGAACACGGGCTTAATAATATATCAGCACCACGAAATCATTTTTTCCAACTTTCAAGCGTAGTTGCCCTATACTACTTTTATTTTTGGGAAAATGACATTGAGGTCCCATGGAGAAGAAAATACATCAAATAGATCCCATGAAATCTCATAATTATTTTGAAGTCCCAGAGGGACTTAAATGCAATTTTCAAAATCCACAAATTACTTTTTTGCCCTGCCCCTGCCATAAGAAAAAAAGACAGGAGAAGTTCTTTGGGTGAGGATTTCCTGCGCAAAATTATCATGGTGAAGCTTTTGTAAATGCGAGGATTTCCATGGGTGAAGAAGATGTTGAAGCTTTTATAAATGCGAGGAATATGACAAATCTTCAGGTGTGAAACTTTCTTTTCTCTCCTCTCCTACCTTTCTTGACAGATTGTGCATTTGTTTGGGAATGGGAAATCAAAAAATCGTTTTTGCCTTTGGTATTTCAAAGCTTTTGTTTTTGGTTTAGGATTCAGAAGTTAATGAATGGAAAAGCTGTGTTTTTGGTTGGTGTGTGTTGTGATTTAAGTTGGGTGTGTAGAATGATCATGGGTGCTCTGTTTTTGGGTGATTTTCCTCTGTTCTGATGTTAGTTTAGTGGCAAAGGAAGAAAAAGATGAAGGTTAGTGAGGGTAGAAACCCTTAGCACGAAATGGGATTATGTTGTCAATCAAGCTACTATTATTGTCAATGTGTGCCGCGACACTTGTCAATATAGCTCCTTAAGTTGTCAATGACAATTGCGTGCTTCTTGATGTAGGTTTAAGTTACTGATGACGAGTACGTCTGGAAAACATCTATTTTGCTTTGTTCACATGGGGGGAAAGTTTATAAATGATGAAGAAGATGATATGAGATATGTGGGAGGTAGTGTAAGAACAACCAATGTAAAGGAAGGCACAAGTTATGAAGAATTGAAGGAAATTATATCATCAATTGCTGGAAAAGAAAGCAACTCATTTCTTCTGAAATTCTCAGTTGTATGAAGGGAATTTTTTGTAAATGGATACACACCAATAGTTAGTTTTGTAATTATGTGCAACCCCTATGTTTTTTTTTGGGATGGATTGTGAAATAAATGTAGTTTTATGTATATGAAGGTACAAATGAAAGTTGGCTATGAATTGGCATATTAGATTCTGTTATCATTTCAGTTGTCATTACCTGCACCCTGTATTGTCATTAGACTTGTTATGACTTGTCAATAGAGCACTGTGACTTGTCAATTAATTTGCTGATATAAGTTATCAACAATATGAATTCAAGTTACTTAACCTGTTCTAGTATCATATGATATTTTCAATTACTTTATCATATTATATTTTGGTTATATTGTCATATATAATCATTATTAATGAAGTGTCAATGGTGACACTATGACTTATCAATAGTCGCACTGTGACTTGTCAATGGTAGTACTATGACTTGTTAATAGTGGCACTATGACTTATCAATAGTGGCACACTAACTTGTCAATGGTAGCACTGTGACTTGTTGTTCGCTGAATAACTTCTTAAAACGGTTGGGTGCCACGGCGAATAGGGTCAGGAGCCACGACACCTTACACAGAATGACAACTACTTGGGACAGATGGGGGAGCCATGACGGATATGGTCAGACGCCGCTGCGAATTATTAGTTGTCAATGGTGGCACACTGACTTGTCAATGGTAGCATTATGACTTGTCAATGGTGACACTATGACTTGTTAATGGTGGCACACTGACTTATCAATGGTAGCACTGTGACTTGTTGTTCATCGAATAACTTCTTAAAAGGGTTGGGTGCCGCGACGGATATGATCAGGAGCCGCGGCGCCTTACACAGAATGACAGCTCATTGGAACAAATGGGGGAGCCGCGGCGGATATGGTCAGACGCCGCGGTGAATTATCAGTTATCAATGGTGACACATTGACTTGTTAATAGTAGCATTATGACTTGTCAATGGCGGCACTGTGACTTGCCAATGGAGCACTGTGATTTGTTAATGAAGACACTGTCCCTTATCAATTGAATATAAATTTGAGTAACATCTTCTTCTTAATAATTATATTTTAATGCAAAGATTACTTAACATTATAAATAAATGACACGTTCAGTTGTAAAAATTTTGAATATCAATTGTTAATATTCACACATTTATTTGTTTTGAAATTGTTAATATCACTTGTCATTAACTCCTGTTATATTAATTGTTATTTTGGATAACTCAGGTTGTTAATTTTTACGCTGAGTGCTGTTGAGCTATACAGAACTGAGAATTTCAAAAGAAATGATTTACTTTCTTCTCCGGCAATTGATGATATAATTTTCTTCAATTCTTCATAACTTGTGCCATCCTTTATATTTGTTGTTCTTACACTACCTCCCACATATCTCATATCATCTTCTTCATCATTTATAAACTTTTTCCCTATGTGAACAAAGCAAACTAGATGCTTTCCAGATGTACTTGCCATCAGTAATTTAAACCTGCATCAAGAATCACGTAACTGTCATTGACAAGTCAAGGAGCTACGTTGACAACTGTCGTGGCACACATTGACAACTATCGCGGCCTGATTGACAACACAATATCCCATTTCGTGCTAAGGGTTTCTACCCAGACTAACCTTCATTTTTTTCTTCCTTTGCCCTTAAACTAACGTCAGAACAGAGCAAAACCACCCACAAGTAATCCAAAAACAGAGCACCCATGGTCATCTTACACACCCAAGTTAAATCATCAACACACACCAACCAAAAACACAGTTTTTCCATTGATTTACTTGTTCATCTTAGATCAAAAACAAAAACTTTACAGTACCAAAGATAAAAACGATTTTTTGATTTCTCATTCCCAAACACAATCAATCTGTCAAGAAAAATATTCCAGGAGAAGAGACGAAAGAAATTCCAGACCTGAAGATTTGTGAAGATTCAAATGGAACCTCTTTGGACTTCACTAATGGTAATGGGAAAGATACTTCATTATCAATGGCTCCTTCCTTCTTTCTCTATGTCCTCTCTCCCAGCTATAACAGAGCCACACCTCAGCACCTTCTGTCTCTGATATGCTAGGGCAAGGAAGTCATTTTTAACTTTATGAAAATGGCAGCCAAGTCCCTTTGGGACTTCAGAAGAATTATCACATTTCAGGGGACCTTTTTGCTGTATATTTGCTTGTGTGGGACCTTAATGTCATTTTCCCTTTATTTTTTAATATAAGAATTAGTTTAATTTTTATTTTGATCATAAATATAAGATTCTGGTTCACTTTATCTCTCACATTTATCCATTTTTTCTAATATAGTTTTTGTGATAATAGTAGTTCTAGTAAATGCAATTGATTAGCAATTATAATTTAGGAAAGACAACACCTATTTATTATAAATAACTAGTTCAATTAATTTTTTTAGTCTACTCAAATTAGTCAACTAATTCTGATATTAAAGACTGGAGGTAGTATGATGTAACAGTCTTCATTCATTTTGTGAGAAAACGAGATTTGTGGAATATGTATGATAATCTTTGCAATTATTTCTCCTAATTCCACTAATACAGGCACCCCGTATAGCGCTGGGCAATGAGCTTTTCTTATTTTTTGGGACTTTTCATGCAGATAGTGGAGGATACGAAGTTTAGTCAATTACTCAATTACTACCTCCGGTTTTTTAATTGGCTAATTTGAATATATTAAACATATAATTAAATTAGTTATTTGTAATAAATAAGTATTGTCTTTTCTAAAATATCCTTGTTAATTAAGTATATTGGTCATAATTACTATTATTACAAGGATTATTTTAAAAAAATAGACAAATATATGAGGGACAAAGTGGATTAAAGTCTTATGTTTTAGACTAAAATAAAAATAAAATGAGCTCTTATATTAAAAATAGGAGGTAGTACTTATAAAGCCCTCACAATACCTTTTATGACATCTAATTAACCATTTTACGTGACTTAATAAAATTAATTAGTTATTAGTTAAAAATAAGTTTCTTTCTGTAAAATTTAAAAATGATTCTTAATAAAAGTTATTAGGTAGATGATTTTTGTAAATTAGTCAAGAAATTTTATAATGAATAAGAGATGCTAAGTGAAAAAAAGTTAACACTTTGAACCAGACATGTTATGTTACGAATCGCACGGTGAATTCTTAGAATAAAAATAAAGGAGTTAGTGCCAGTATGATTGTATACACACACGTATAGATATAGGCATTATTTTCATTCAAAGTTATGAATAATATATAGTGAGATCACAAGCTTCAATACTGAAGAATCAGTATCCGGCAAAAAAAGAAAAAGTTACTGAAGAATCAGTAAAGAGAAATAAAATAAAACAAGTAAAATATAGTGACAAATCAAATGTTGACGCCCGTATGAACGTCGTTAGTTTGTGAATTAAACATGTAACAATTAAACTATAATAGCCAAGGATATACACAAAATTTCCAAACTTCTGTTTAATGTAATGAAGTGATTTTTTTTTTAATTTTTCAGCCTATTAAAGTAATATTCAATATATGAATGTAATGAAAATGGTGGATATAATATGAATTAAAAATTAATAAATAAATTCGAAAATGTTCACCCTTGACGTATATTACCCAGCACAAAGCACAGAGAATTTTCATGGTGCTGGGCTCTATCTAGAGGCACCATGCTCAATGTCATTAAGGGTGTGTTTGGATGAAACCAAACCGTGGTTTGGAAAAGTGATTATGGAGAATAGATTCTGGGAAGAATAGATTTTATGAAAAAGTGATTTTGAGAAGTGAGAGTGTTTGGATAGTTGTTATCAGAAGCACTTTTTATATATACAAATTACTAAAAAAAAGACATAAGTTAATATAATAATTACAGAAAAATAGATTCTATGATATATTTTAATTTGAAGGAATAAAATTGTTAATAATATATTTTTTATTAACATAATTAATAATACATAAGATAATATAATTAATAAATAATTAATATGTATATATATTTATAAAATATCAGATTAAATATGTTTATAAAAAATATGTTTATAAAAAAAATAACAAAATATATATCCTATAGGCTCTCACACTCTCCTTTTTTCTCCAAAAGCAAAATTATTTTGCTTTTTTCAAAACCATGGTTTTGGAGCCAAAACCATGGTTTTAGTTTTCGGGTGGGTGTTTGGATGATTTATTCCCTAAACCATGGTTTGGGGTGTCACCCAAACACAGCCTTAGGTAGACTTTTTGTGGGGTAAACAATTACGTGGACTTTAATTTGGAAAACATGACAAGAAAAAACCAGTTAAATTTTAAAATGGTCAATAAGTAATACTGAGTCAAAATCTGTCAAGACCATTTATTTATTATTTTAAAATTCAACAAGTATTTTTTTTTTTGGGTTATTTCTCCCTTCCTTCATGTATAATTTCTTCAATTCAAAAAGATTGAACGCGAGTGATACTTGGTCCCAAAAAAAAATAATCCAGTTTAGTCAAAACTTTTATTTGGACTGTAAAAATATAAAGGTCTACTTTCTGGCCGTGGTCATCCCGCGCCTCGGGGTGTGGGGCTGCGGATTTGGAATTAAAACAAAACCACAAAAGATTCCAGGCGACCAGCCGGCCTACAAAATCAAAGTCTGTCTTAAATTTTATAGATACTTTTTTAATATTTTTAAATTAGTTATCTAAATTTAATATTTAGAATCAGACTAATAAAATAATATTTATGGTGTACTGCTATATTTGAATCCGATTGGTATATAATGTATCTTTATCATTTTTCAAACTGCTGTTTAATGGTACAAAGTAATTTTTGTAAGATTTTTTGTGTGCAATATATATGTGATGACTAATGGTGGATATAATCAATATGAATTGAAATTTCATAAATAGAAATCCAAATTATTTTTTTGAGCAATGATAGAAAAATACCTGTTCAATTTTAAAAAGATAAATAGATCTTGGTAACTATTCTTGTAATGGTTTTGACTACTCAAATTCTATCAAAATCGCCTGTCTATTATTTTGAAATTCAATAGATATTTTTCTGTTATTGTTGCTATTTTTTTTTTGAAATTTTTTAATTTAAGAGCTAGTTTGACTTTTAATTTCATTCTAAATTTAAGACATCAATCCATTTTGTTTTTCATATTTATCTTTTTTCTAAGGTAATTCTTAAAATAGTTGCATATGTTAAAGATTTTATTAAATGGTAATTATAATTAATACACATGATTAGTAAAGATATTTTACAAAATTCAGTACCTATTTATTACAAATAATTAACTTAATAATTTTAATTTATAAAAATTAGTTAACTAACTTTTATATTACACTAAAAATAGATCCACATCACGAGGCACTAGTATTTTGTTGGCTAGGAGCTTACGGTGACCGAGCTCAAGCAGGAGGAAAGAAATTTCCAAGTGAAGGCTGCACTGATTAGTCAAAAGTTTGGTTAGACTATATATAATGTTTACTTTTTTTCTATTGGTCAATAATAATCAAAGCACACTCTGCATAATTTTTATTTTTTAATAAAAATATTTAAAAAATAATTTTAAAATTTTAAATTAGCCTTGTTTATTATATTTTAATAGCAATTGACTATATTTGAAAAGTAAATACACATATTTTTATGGTAATTTGTGATTTGAATTTCTAAAATTTAAGAGTTTTTTTTCAGATTTTCTTGTTTTTTAAATATTCTGTAACTACTTTATGAATGGTTCTCCGTGTGGGCTTGCGGGGGACCCTACCATTTCTGAAATTTGAACAATAGACCCCAAGCAATTATCAAAGTCTTCCGGTCCGGCAAATTTTGTTGATGCTTTCAAAGTGATGAAGTTTCATTTATAACCCTTCTATTTTTTTTCACCAAGCATATAATCTTCTATGCATACAATTTGAATCAATAATATTATTTTATGGTATACTCTCATATTAGGAATATGAAAATATTTTGATAAAAATATACCTTTAATTTTTTAATTTTGTGCAAATTTTTGTTTTAATCCCTTCATTTTGTAATGTGTTCTCTATTGGCAAAATAAAATTTTAAAATCCATCTACCCAAACATGTTCATATGTTTAAAATCTTTTGTTTTTCCTTAGATTTGAAATAGCTAGGTTAGGTTTACCGGGAAAAAATAGGTAGGTTAAAATGAGCATCTAAAATTCTAAAAAATTCTAATAATAAAATTTTGTTTGAATTTAGATCGAATTCATATCAATGAAATTTTATCTAGCTACCAAAATAATGAATTCGACCCAAATTCAAAAACCCAATAATCCAAACACAACATATACTTGCTTGATTCGTGTCCACTTGATCACACAGTCGGCTTTTTCACTGTTGTTTTTGTCATTTTTATTAAAAAAAAGAAGAAACCATTATGTCACTGGTTGAGTTCGAGATTGCGTTTTAAAAAAAACCTGAGATTATGTTCACTTCATTCTTTTTGCTTCGAGTCTGTTTGTTCCTATTTCCTACCCTTCCAAATAGAGATGAAATTTCTGATTATTTGATAATAATTTACTTTAAGAAGTCATGTTTTTATTAGAAAGTACATAAAGCTAATTATACCTAGCTAACTTTCTTTCTATCTTTTTGGCCAACAATCGTACCTAGCTTGCCTAATCAGAGATAGAAGAAATTTACAATCAGTCATCATACCCTTTGTCCCTTGTACGCGCAGCTGTATCTCCATTAAGTACAATGGAAAAGGCTCTTCTTATTCCCAGTCAAGATACTGGTTTGACAAGCAGCCTCAGAATTGATATGGCCAATAACTTTTGCTGAGCAAGATCCCACAGGTAACAATGTTTATCAAAAGAATTGGCGTCAAGTGGAATATAATGACACTGTATGATGTTACAAAGTAATTTTTGTAAGATTTTTTGTGTGCATAACATATGTATGTGACGACTAATGGTGGATATAATCAAATATGGATTAAAATTTAATCAATAGAAATCCAAATTATTTTTTTTGAGAAAATAACATAAAAATACTTTTTTTTAAAAAAAAGGGAAAATGACATTGAGGTTCCACAGAAGCAAAAATACAGCAAAAAGGTCCCCTGAAATCCCATAATTTTTCTGAAGTCCCAAAGGGACTTAGATGCAATTTTTAGAATCTAGAAATTACCCTCTTGCCCTGGACCTGTTATCAGAAAAAGAGACGGGAGAAGTTCATTTGGTGAGGATTTCCTGCGCAAAATTATCATGGTGAAGCTTCTGTAAATGCGAGGATTTCCATGGGTGAAGAAGATGTTGAACCTTGACAAATCTTCAGGTGTGGAACTTTCTTTTTTCTCCTCTCCTACCTTTCTTGACAGATTGTGCATTTATTTGGGAATGGAAAATGAAAAAAATCATTTTTGCCTTTGGTATTTCAAAGCTTTTGTTTTTGGTTTAGGATTCAGAAATTAATGAATGGAAAAGCTGTGTTTTTGGTTGGTGTGTGTTGTGATTTAAGTTGAGTGTGTAGAATGATAATGGGTGCTCTGTTTTTGGGTTGTTTTTGGGTGGTTTTCCTCTGTTCTGACGTTAGTTTAGTGGCAAAGAAAGAAAAAGATGAAGGTTAGTGAGGGTAGAAACCCTTAGCACGAAATGGGACTGTGTTGTCAATCAGGCCGTGATTGTTGTCAATGTGTGCCGCTATACTTGTCAATGTAGCTCCTTAAGTTGTCAATGACAGTTGCGTGCTTCTTGATGCAGGTTTAAGTTACTGTTGGTATTTCAAAGCTTTTGTTTTTGGTTTAGGATTCAGAAGTTAATGAATGGAAAAGTTGTGTTTTTTGTTGGTGTGTGTTGTGATTTAAGTTGGGTGAGTAGAATGATAATGGGTGCTCTGTTTTTGGGTTGTTTTTGGGTGGTTTTCCTCTGTTTTGACGTTAGTTTAGTGGCAAAGGAAGAAAAAGATGAAGGTTAATGAGGATAGAAACCCTTAGCACGAAATGGGATTGTGTTGTCAATCAGGCCGCGATTGTTGTCAATGTGTGCCGCTACACTTGTCAATGTAGCTCCTTAAGTTGTCAATGACAGTTGTGTAATTCTTGATGCAGGTTTAAGTTACTGATGGCAAGTGCGTCTGGAAAACATCTATTTTGCTTTGTTCACATAAGGGGAAAGTTTATAAATGATGAAGAAGATAATATGAGATATGTGGGAGGTAGTGGAAGAACAACCAATGTAAAGGAGGGCACAAGTTATGAAGAATTGAAGGAAATTATATCATCAATTGCTGGAAAAGAAAGCAACTCATTTCTTCTGAAATTCTCAGTTGTGCAACCCCTGTGTTTTTTTGGGATGGGTTGTGAAATAGGTGTAATTTCATATATATGAAGGTGTAAATGAAAGTTGACTATGAATTGGCATGTTAGATTCTGCTGTCATTTAAGTTGTCATACCTGCACCCTGTATTGTCATTAGACCTGTTATGACTTATCAATAGAGCACTGTCACTTGTCAATTAATTTGCTGATGTAAGTTGTCAACAATATGAATTCAAGTTACATAACTTGTTTTAGTAACATATGATATTTTCAATCACTCTATCATATTATATTTTTGGTTATTTGTCATATATAATCATTATTAATGAAGTGTCAATGGTAGCATTGTGACTTGTCAATGGTGGTATAGTGACTTGTCAATCATGTCCTTAAGACTTGTTAATGGCAGCATTGTGACTTGTCAATGGTGGCACTGTGACTTGTCGTTGGTGGCACTATGACTTGCCAATGGTGGCACACTGGCTTGTTGTTGGTGGCACTATGACTTGTCATTGGTGGCAAAATGACTTGTCAATCGTCGCACCGTGACTTATCAATGGTGGCACTGTGACTTGCCAATGGAGTACTGTGACTTGTCACTGGTAGCACTGTGACTTGCCAATAGAACAGAGTGACTTGTTAATTGAACATAACTCTGAGTAACACCTTCTGATTAATTATATTTTAATATAAATATTACTTAACATTACAAATAAATAACACCTTCAGTTGTAAAAATTTTGAATATCAATTGTTAATATCCACATATTCATTTGTTATATCACTTGTCATTAACTCATGTTATATTACTTATTAATATTACATAAATTTGTCGATATCAATAAAGATATAAAACAAAAAAAATAAAAATGTGAGTTGTCCCCAAGAAATTGGTATCATAACATCTGATAACAAAGATAATAATATTATAAACATAATTTGATCAGTTTGTTACAAAAGGATATATTGACCATTAAGCTATTGCCACTCATGGCTCACACCCTTAGGTGCCAATCATCTCATAACACATCCTGGCATAACAGAACAAAAAATTAATGGACTCCTCTATCTCTTCCTCTTGCTCTTGTTGAAGTCCGATAGCATTGACATCACTTCATCCCTATGTTCATTTTGTGGATGGGTAACCAACCACCACAAACAGCCAACCTTCAACTCTTGCAATTCATCATTGGAGTATCGTGGCATGGTATATCTTGCAGCATCACGAACAGTGCCATCCCACTCTTGTAGCCAAGAGAGGACATGAACTTCACATGAATCACTGCCAAGCAAATTCAATATGTAAGCAGCATGCAATTTTTATTGTGAACAAACACAACATAACACAATCAAACAGAACAACTACACTCACGTATCATTTTGCACATAAACTTTATCTCATTTCACTTCGTTGTCAATTTTGTCCTCATTGGCAAACAACTCTAGCTTAACAGCACGCAACATCGTATGGAAACAGTTCATCTGCAAAAAAAAAAAACACATAATCAAAAGGTTTTACTAACAACACAGCATCCAGTGACAAGGGACAGAGCATATTGTGACAAGTAACACAGCATCCAGTGACAAGGGACAGAGCATCCAGTAACAAAAAACAGCATCCACTAACAACTAACAGAGCATCCACTGAGAAATGACAGAGCATCCAGTGTGAAGTAACAGCATCCAATGACAAGTAACAGAGCATGCAGTGACAACTAACAGAGCATGCAGTGACAACTAACAGAGCATGCAATGACAACTAACACAGCATGTTGTGACAACTAACACAGCATCTAGTCAACTAAGCATCCACTGACAACTAACAGAGCATGTGATGACAACTAACACAGCATCCAGTGATAACTAACAGGGCACGTGATAACAACTAACACAGCATCCAGTGACAACTAACACAGCATCCAGTGACAACTACGCAGGCTGCTAGTGACAACTATAAGAGTAGTCATTGACAAGTATAACAGCAGCAAATAAATACACACAGTCTGTGTTGCCATAAAGTGTTTGGGATTGAAGTGCCCTTTATTCGTCCTCTTTTTCAGACGCAATCATCAATATGGAAATAGAAATCCCCACAAAAGAATATAGTAACCACTACAGAGCATACAATCTTCACAAATACTTTGAACTCCAAGCAAGGCATATCAACTATTCAGCCTCATTTTTGTAACTTTAACAATCCACCGTGGTGCTCAAAATCCACTCAGTGTGCCACCATTGACAAGTCACAGTGCCACCATTGACAAGTCACATTGCCACCAATGACAAGTCCGTGTGTCACGATTGACAAGTCATAGTGTCACCAACGACAAGTCAGTGTGTCACTATTGGCAAGTCATAATGCCACCAACGACAAGTCACAATGCCACCATTGACAAGTCACAGCGTCGCCATTAACAAGTCTTAAGGACATGATTGACAAGTCACTATGCCACCATTGACAAGTCACAGTGCCACCATTGACACTTCATTAATAATGATTATATATGACAAATAACCAAAAATATAATATGATAGAGTGATTGAAAATATCATATGTTACTAAAATAAGTTATGTAACTTGAATTCATATTGTTGACAACTTACATAAGCAAATTAATTGACAAGTGACAGTGCTCTATTGATAAGTCATAACAGGTCAGGTCTAATGACAATACAGGGTGCAGGTATGACAACTTAAATGACAGCAGAATCTAACATGCCAATTCATAGTCAACTTTCATTTACACCTTCATATATATGAAATTACACCTATTTCACAACCCATCCCAAAAAAACACAGGGGTTGCACAACTGAGAATTTCAGAAGAAATGAGTTGCTTTCTTTTCCAGCAATTGATGATATAATTTCCTTCAATTCTTCATAACTTGTGCCCTCCTTTACATTGGTTGTTCTTACACTACCTCCCACATATCTCATAGTATCTTCTCCATCATTTATAAACTTTCCCCTTATGTGAACAAAGCAAAATAGATGTTTTCCAGACGCACTTGCCATTAGTAACTTAAACCTGCATCAAGAATCACGCAACTGTCATTGACAACTTAAGGAGCTACATTGACAAGTGTAGCGGCACACATTGACAACAATCGCGGCCTGATTGACAACACAATCTCATTTCGTGCTAAGGGTTTCTATCCTCACTAACCTTCATCTTTTTCTTCCTTTGCCACTAAACTAACGTCAGAACAGAGGAAAACCACTCAAAAACAACCCAAAAACAGAGCACCCATTATCATTCTACACACCCAACTTAAATCACAACACACACCAACCAAAAACACAGCTTTTCCATTCATTAACTTTTGAATCCTAAACCAAAAACAAAAGCTTTGAAATACCAAAGGCAAAAACGATTTTTTCATTTCCCATTCCCAAATAAATGCACAATCTGTCAAAAAAGGTAGGAGAGGAGAGAAAAGAAAGTTCCACACCTGAAGATTTGTCAAGCTTCAACATCTTCTTCACCCATGGAAATCCTCGCATTTACAGAAGCTTCACCATGATAATTTTGCGCAGGAAATCCTCACCAAATGAACTTCTCCCGTCTATTTTCTGATAACAGGTCAAGGGCAAGAGGGTAATTTTCAGATTCTGAAAATTGCATTTAAGTCCCTTTGGGACTTCAGAAAAATTATGGGATTTCAGGGGACCTTTTTGCTGTATTTTTGCTTCTGTGGGACCTCAATATCATTTTCCCAAAAAAAAAGGTGTTGTTCACTATTCTTGCAATGATTTTGACCATACCTGTGATGGTTTTTAGTAGTCAAAATTTATCAAAATCATCTGTTTATCATATTAAAATTCAATAGATATTTTTCTGTAATTTTCGCTATTGTTTTCCCCTGAAAATACTTAATATAAGAATTAGTCTAACTTTCAATTTGATTCTAAATATAAAATCCCAATTCATTTTATCTCTCATATTTATTTATTTTTTTAAGATAGTCTTATAATAATCACACATGACAAAAATAATATTTATTTATTATAAATAACTAACTTAATAAATTATTTTAATTTATTAAAATTAATTAACTAGTTTTTATATTAAGATTAGAAAGAAGTAGTACTACTATAATGTTAATTAGGAGTTAGGAGCTTACGGTGACCGAGCACAAGCAAGAAGAAAGAATTTTCCTAGTGGTGGGCCCTATCTATTGAATATTCATCATTTCATGAAGAGCTTTATTTTATTAGTTAAAGTCACAACAGATATGGTGGCCACCAAGTAATCATTTTTTCCCGGTTTCAAGCATAGTTTCCATATATGATGTAATTGCCTTCATTATCGTTTTATGAGAAAACGGGATTTGTGGAATATGTATAAGAATCTTTTGAATTATTTCCCATGATACCTTTTGGGACTTTTCATGCCGATGGTGGAGGATACAAAGTTTAGTCAATTACTCAATTACCTATAAAGCTCCCATGATACCTTTTATGGCGTTTAATTAGCCACTTTACGTGACTTAATAAAATTAATTAGTTAATAGTTAAAAATAAGTTTCTTCCTGTAAAATTTTAAAATGATTCTTAATAAAAATTATTAGTTAGATAAGTTTTGTAAATTAGTTAAGAAATCTTATGATGGATAAGAGATGCTAAGTTGGAAAAAAAATTAAACATCTATTTGGTGCAAGAAAAATGAAAGAAAATAAAACAGAGAGAAAATTTTGATTAGCTCGTTTTAAAAAATTGAAAAAGTGAAGTTAAAATTTTTTTTATTCATTTTAATTATTCTTTTATCTTACACGTTCTTCTTATCAAAATTTTATAACCCCACTTCTTAAATTTTTTTAAAACAAGCGCATCAAAATTTTTCCTCCCCTCCTTTTTCCTTATACCAAACATACCCTAAGACTTTGAACCAAACATGTTATATTATGAATCATATGGTAAATTCTTATAATAAAAATAAAAGGGAGTTACTACTAGTATTATTGTATACACATATACAAGTATTATTTTCACTCAAAGTTATGAATAATGTTGAGATCACAAGCTTCAGTACTGAAGAATCAGTATCCGGCAAAAAAGAAAAAGTTACCGAAGAATCAGCAAAGAGAAATAAAATAAAACAAGTAAAATATAGTGATAAATCAAATGTTGACGCTCGTATGAAAATCGTTAGTTTGTGAATTAAACATATAACAAGTAAACCATAATAGCCAAAGATATATATATACACACACACGCGCACGCACACACACAAACACACAACACACACAAAATTGCCAAACTTCTGTTAAATGTAATGAAGTGACCTTTTTTTAAAAAAAAAATTTCAGCGTATTCGAATAGCATTTCCTGCTGCGGTTTGAGCCGCAAAAGGTGTCCCCCTTCTTGTACCCTTGAATCCATGTAATGAAAATGGTGGATATAGTATGAGTTAAAAATTAATAAATAAATTCGAAAATGTGCTTTACACCCTTGACATATATTACCTCCGGTCTTTAATATAAGATCTTGTTTGATTTTTGTTTTGGTCTTAAATATAAGACCCCAATCCATTTTGTCTCTCATATTTACTCAATTTTTTTAAGATAGTCCTTCTAATAATTATAGTTCTAGTCAATACATTTGATTGATAAGGATAGGAAATATAACATCTATTTAAGACAAATAATTAACTCAATTTACTTTTTTAATCTCCTCAAATTAGTCAATTGATTTTTATAATTAGAACTAGAGATAGTATTACCCACCACAAGCACGGAGGATTTTCAAGGTGCTGGGCTCTATCTGGAGGCACCATGCCCAATGTCACTAAGTCAAAAAAATTACGTAGACTTTTTGTGGGGTAAACAATTACATGCACTTTAATTTGGAAAACATCACAAAAAAAATACCAATTAAATTTTAAAATAATAAATAAGTGATTGACTCAATCACTTATTTATTATTTTAAAATTTAATTGGTATTTTTTGTCAAAAAGATTGAACGCGAGTGATACTTGATGCAATTGAAATGAGAACACGTTACGAAAAAGAAAAATTGCAAGAAGTTGGTAAGTTGAATTACTTCCCTTAGAATGCATTTGGTATAAGAAATTTGGAGGGGAGGGGAGAGGAGGGGAAATGATTTTAATTATTTCCTCTTGTTTGGCAGCACACAAATTTTAGGACAGGAGAAATTTTTTAAAAAAGTTTTCCCTCCCCTCCCCTCTAAAATTAGGAGAATTTGGAGGAAAAAGACCATATTTTGTCATGTTGTGACTATTATATTTATATTTATTTTTAATATCCCTATACTACCCTAAATTCTTTTCTTCTTGTCTCTAGATGCTGCTCTCTCATTTGCATGACCAAATATTTTATTCAAAGATAGGATATAGTATAAGTTATGAGTAAACATTACTTCTGTCTTTTTTTCAATAATAATTTCTGTTCTAAAGTATATTAGAATTTTGGTATAAATATTACTCAACATATTAAATGTTATTTAAAATTCTATTTTATTAAATATTCTATAAAAAATTTTTAAAAAATCTTAAATAAAATAAAAGTAAAATTGTCTATGTTAAAATATTTTTTCCTCCCTTCCTCTTATGAACCAAACAAGATAATATTAAAACTCCTCCCCTCCCCTCTCTTTTATTAAATCCAAATAAAGTAATATTAAAATTCTTTTACTCTCCTCCTTTTTTTTTCCTCCATTAAAATTCCTTCCTTTTTTTTTTTTCCTCTCGTTAAGCCAAATAGAGCCTTAGTTCCACTGAGTCTAATATAGTTTAGTCAAACATTTATTTGGACTATAAAATAATAAAGGTGTACGTTTTGACTATAAAATAATAAAGGTATACTTTTTGACTGTGGTCCTTCCGCACCACGGTAGTGCGGGGGGCTACCGGCTACGGATTTGGAATTAAAACAAAACTACAAAAGACTCTAAGCGACCAGCAAAAGTCAAAGTCTTACTTAAATTCTACAAATATTTTTTTAATATTTTAAAATTAGTTATCTAAATTTAATATTTAGAATCAGAGATCTAATAAAATAATATTTATGGTGTACTCTTATATTTGAATGCGGTAGGTATTGTACTATTTTTCAGTTATTCCGTTATCTCATAAACTAAATGTTATTATCTTTTCTTTAATATAGAAGTTAAATAATTAACTTATAAAAATTAATAAAATTACTATAATTAGTTATTTGTTGAAAATGCGTATTTTTTAGTCTTTTTAATTATTTGTATTAGAGCTATTTTAGTATAAAGTCTCCTGATATGCACTATTAATAGAAATAATTTAAAAATTATAATAATTAGCTGTATAGAAATACTGAAATTATACAGACACACGTATTAACATGTGAAAATGGAGCATTTTCTTTCCCAATCAAAATTTATTTTAAAATTTGCTAATGCGAGGGATTGTTAGTTCTGTATATACTGGACTCTAAAAGAACTTGAGTTTGGTTTAATACAAAGACTCTAAGAATGAATTTGATTTTTTTTTCCCGCATATTCATTATTTTTTACAGAGCGTTCAAACTTACAACTTCACGCTTTAGAAAAATTTAAGAGAAATGTTTCGTGTCAGTGAGCTACAAGGCTCCTAACAAATTTGGATTTAAATCTTTGATCTATACTCTTGCATTGAAAATCGCACACTTAAAATTAATGTATCTAAAATTCTTTGTTTGGGCAGTATAGAAAATTTCACATTCTTAAATCCATATATCCAAACACATTAATGTATTTAAAATCCTTTGTTTTTGCTTGGATTTGAAATAATTAAGTTAGAGTAAGTATTTGAAATAACGACGTTATATTGAGCATCTGAAATTCTAAAAGAAATTATAGTAATAAAATTTTATATAGTAGAATAAAACATAAAAAATTTAGAAACATAAATCATGCAAATAAAGAGGAAGACAAGAATTGAACAGAACTCGAAGCACCTCAAACACATGAAGGCACTTGCATCAGGACTTTGTTGTGTACGTGTGTGTGTTCATTTGCATGCGCAAGCCTACATGTTGAATTGAAGCCCGAAACTAGTGGGGACCAACGGTCGCGCGAATTTGTTAAAAATTAATTGTTTTAAACACACACACACACACACACACAATTTCTGTGTTTTCAGCCCACTTATTTTCATGTTTTGTGCCCTCTAGGCCCAAACTTGGAAATATTTAGCTCCAAGATTTTTTGAAGAGGAAATTACTGTGGCATTCTAAGTAAAAAATATAGGGCCTGTTTGTTTTTATTCTTTATTTTCTTATTCTCAAAACAATTTTATAAAATTGTTTTTAAGAAAAAGTTTTGGAAACAGAAAACAAAAAAAATTGTTTGGAAAATAATTTTTAAAAAAATTAAATTTGAAAAAAAATAAAAAATTACACTTTGACAAGTAGTAGTTATTACCAGTAGTGATAAATAGTAGATAGTAGAGGAAAAGAAAAGAATATTTCTCCAATTTTTTAAAACAAAAAAAATAAAAACACAAAAACAAAAACGAAAAAACATGTGAAAGTTGTTTTGGTTTTTCAGCTTTTAAAAACATATTATTGTTTTTTTTTTAAAACAATCAACTAAAAACAAATTGCTAAACAAGTTTTTTGTTTTTCTATTTTTAAAAACAAAAAATTGTTTTCAAAACAAGAAACCAAACAAGCTTGTAATCACTAAAAAATCCTAATAATAAATGAGCAGTATGGATTCTGTTATGGTATACGAAGCCAAATATGAATCAAAGTTTATAATTTGCTGCTGAGTTTTAGCGCTTATGCCTAATAATAAACATTGATTTCTCTAATGATTTTCTTTGATGCCGGTACTCACTCTTCTTTTTCGCCGATGCACAAGCACTTTGAACAATAGCTTCATATTGAAAGTAGTCAAACTCAACATATAAAGTTGAATGTGAAATTGCGGCAGAAAGTTAGATAATTATATGTAATTATACTAATAGTTCTTTTTAAGTTTTAGAAATAAATTACACAATTTATAATTTGTAAATAATATAACTTGAATATATTGACATCAGATTCGTTGGTTGACTAATTTAGTCTACGAGTTGGGGGAAAAAATCGACAAATACTTGATAAGTTGGATCTGCATGCATATCCAACAATTTCTGCATTTGATATCTATTTTTGCCTTTTTTAAGAGGGGGAAAAACCTCTCCTCCTCCTCGAGTCCTCCTCCTTCTCCCTCATCATCATCAATATCACAACACTGCTGCTGCTGCTACGATTCTTATTTAAATAATCATAAAAAATGATACCACAAAAAATGAATTTTTTTTTTTAGTGCTTAGATCTTTTTGAGCCACTGAAAACCATGAATATGTTTTACTCGTTTCATATACATTTAGGATTATATTATTGAGGAGATTATTGAAAAAAATAAAAAATATTTCGTCCAATATATTTAAAAATAATATTATACTAACAGGTGTAATAAAAATGAAAGCAAAAAATATTAGTATTTGGAAAAAAATTGTATTTTAAAAATATTCCGCATTTGATGCTCATGAAAAGTGTGTCGAATTCAAGCTTCACTAAAATCGGGGTAAAATTTTTTACATAATTATATGCGTAATGGTATGAAATAACAATTGTAACTTGTTTGGTTCACATAGAATTCTGGGAAAATGACCAAAAAAAAATGAAAATTGTGAAATCCAAAAAAAAAAGTATCTGATATGGTATTTTGTAAATATAGTTAAATGACTAAAATATTTTTTTTTTCAAAAATTTATTAATAACTTGTAAACTGATAATGACACGTGTTAAATAGCAAATGATAAGAAATTTACTGATAGTAACAAGTTTAAAATAAGGAATTTTTAATCATTTAACTATATTTACAAAATACCAGATCAAGCACCACTTTCTTTCTTGGGATTTTGAAGTGTTAAGAATCTGAATTAGAATTTAACAATATTCACTCTTTTTTTGGTCTTTTTTCCTAGAATTCTTTAGGCTTCATAAATTGAAGTCTGTTCATGTAAGAATTGACGTTTAATAAGCTGCACAGCTTTAGAGAGGGGAAAAAGAAAAGCTGCACAGCAAATCCTATGTAGTTTGGGTGGGTCTACCAGAAGACACTGACCCAAATCGAACTCGTAGAGACTGGTAAAACTGGCCCAATAAGATTGGATCCTTAGAAAAATCCAAACCCAATCAGTCTCAGGGTGAGCCTTGTTAATTCACTTTTTATTTTCCTGTGCTTGTTATCATTTTCCCCCCCTATTTAAAATGGTAAGCACTAACTGTTTGAATCTACAAGGGAGATCGAACGGGCAATTTTTCGCTTACAAAAAGCTCTCATACTACTACATTACGAGGTAAGTATTTTCTGTCAAACTCTTGAAAACCAGAAAATTTCATCCACACATTAATTGCATATAATAAACAAACTCATAGCTCAAAATCCTATATGCACGTGTTAGGTGATCAAAATCTTTGACTCTTGATTGAAAAAAGAGAGATATAGAATGAGCGCCGGGGAGTCGAAGGGATCTGCCAGAAACAGAGCAGCAGATGAACATAGAATAAATAAGAAGGAAAAAGAGAACGAATGGCTGTTGAGATCTATCGCCGATAATTTCTTCCTCGTACTCGTTCTGTTCTGCAGAAAGTGACAGATTCATCAGAGTTGAGCAATGGCGGAACAAGAGGTAGTGTTATTGGACGAGTGGCTGAGCATGTTTGGGTCGAGAGCCAGAATAGCGTTGGCTGAGAGGGGAATCAAATGCGAGTACAGGGAAGAAGATCTGAGCGACAAGAGAGCTCTCTGCTTCTGCAAATGAACCCAAATCACAAGAAGATTCCAGTTCTTATTCACAAAGGCAAACCCATTTGTGAATTGCAATACATCGATGAAGTTTGGAAAGAAACAGCTCCTTTACTTCCCTCTGATCCTTATGAGCTCAAGCCAGATTCTGGGCTGATTTTGTCAACAAGAAGGTAATTTCCTAATTTTTCAGCACTTCTCAATCTCCGTCTCTCCCTTTTAATCACGGTCATTAAATGCAGGTGGGAGATGTTGGAGGAAGGATATGGGCAGGAAAGAAAGAAGAACACGAAGAGGCAAAGAAGGAGATAATACAGAACTTGAAGCGATTGGAAGAGAGACTTGGAGACAAATCTTTCTTTGGAGGTGAAACCTTTGGGTTTGTCGACATTGCTCTGGTTCCATTCTATCCCTGGTTTTACACTTACAAGGCATTATGCAACTTCCAGGTGGAAACACATTGTCCTAAGCTCATTTCCTTGGCTCATAGATGCATCCAGAGGCAAAGTGTTTCCAAATGTCTTGCTGCTGAGAAGGAGATCTACGATTTTGTTGTTGACTTCAGAAAGAAAAGTCAATGGGACTAAAGAACCACATGAAGAATACAAAACTTGTGCCAAGAATAAACAGAAACAATAAGTGTCTGATACAAACACTGTGTTCTGAAGTTTGAGTTTTGCTTGGTGGATCCTTAGGTGTGTCAGAAGGTGAAATCAACTTGGTTGTGTCTGGTGATTATGCAGTAAAATAAGTTGTTTGCAAGAATATGTTCTTGATGTTTTACGATGAAAAAACTCGGTTGTGTCTTGGACATTTGTTAACGTGTGGTTCCTTAAATGTGGAAAAAGGCAAACCATGGACTCACCCAAACCCACTGCATTCTCCATGAAATGTGTGCTCTGGATGATTTATATAGCTTTTTTTTTTTTGGCCAATGGATAATTCATATAGCTTTTAGTTGCTAAATTTATGCTTGCTTGAGAATTCAGCGGACACAACTTAATAAAAATTTTAATCTTGTGATTTTGCATTTTTTTGATTTATATATCCATTATATGAACTGCAGATATTTAATTGGCTCTTACTCATCTTATAATCCCAAAATACGTTTAAAAATAGTAAGTTTTCCATTTTTATAAAATCTCTTATTAATTAACATGAAATCATGAATACGTCCCAAACTTAAATAACGAAGGATCATTAATTTTCTTAAACTCATCTTATAATTCAATCAAATGTTGATTTGCTCAACCTAATTAAGGTAGACGTGGTCTGAAAATAAATAGGAAAGATCGGAGAAAAGTTCTCATTCAAAATTTTATTAGTAGTAGTAGTATGACTTAAATCAGAATACAAGTATTCTATGTGCACAAAATTTATAGAGTATTGATACTTTGTGTGCATAAATATTTATCAGGCTTTCTTGTCAATAAAATCTCTAACAGAGGAGCTTTCTCAAGAGCATAATCTCTATTACTTTCGATCCTAATTATAAGACCTTATTTGTAGATTACAAATGAGATCTTATAATTAGGACCGGAGATAGTATCTCGCATACTCTTTCAGAAAAAAATCAACTTTTTTTGTCCTTCATTTATGTCAATTCCACACTTTTTAATGAACTACTATAAAATCTTGTATCAGGCGCAGTATGCTATATAATGGCATCGTTTGAAAAATCATATATATATATATATATATATATTTCTGTGCAGAAAAACCATACACGATGCCTCCAAACGACGAGAAGAGTTATTATGGTGTTATTGATGATGATATAAATAACGACGAGAAGGCCATGTGAAACTCGTATTCATACACCAGCAAAGTAACAAGCCTGTGCTTCAACTCCAACCTGGCATTCTTAAGATTCCACCTTTTTTTTCTGCTCATGGTTCCTCATGAATCCGTCACAATCTAATATAATTTTTAAATACTGGTAGTATGATAATGAAATTCATAACACCATAAACTAACAACAGATTCATCAGTAAAGATTACAATAAAATTATTCTTCTCGCCTATTAGTTTCTACACACCAATGTCCACTCGCATAGACTATTATGTCATAGATAATATTGCATCCACTAATGTATGTCACAGGTGGCAGAATCCGACAAACAAGAGTTGTATGTGAGCTGTTGCAGATAAACCCCATGCTGACAAGCTCCAGCTGATATGATGACAATCAGTAACAAAATAGTTAAATCTTACAACTGATATATCATTGAGAAAGAAACACAAAAGTAATGTAAATCTTTTGTTGATAGTAATTAAGAAAATATTACCTTTTAGTTGGGGAGCCACCTGCGCCACCTCGCCACAAGAAGCATTGTTGCCACATATATATAGTTTGACACCTTGCCTACCAAATTGAAGGAGGCATGCCTCCATGATCGAATAGCTAACAATGAGCCAAATACTATCCAAAATCCAACAGCAAATCCCACACCCAAGCTTTCATAGAATCCTTTCATGAAAGTGTCATCTTCATGAGCAGGTTGGTTAGCTTGCGTCTCATTCCCAAATGGATGATCTTCAGAAGGACAGAGCTTGTCCAACGGTCTCCCGCAGAGGTAAGGGTTTCCTTCATAGCGGGAGGGCTCAAAAGATTGCAATTGCGTTCCTATGGGAATTTGTCCTGTCAAGTTGTTGTTTGATAAATCCAAAGTGTTTAGCGAAGATATTTCAGCAAGGCTCGAAGGAATTTCTCCATCAAAATGATTTCTTGAGAGATCCAGAGTTTCTAGCGATTTTAGTTGTCCTATTTCTGAAATGATTTTTCCACTCAACTTATTTGATGATAGATTCAGAAATCTCAACTCGGCCAATTTTACAATTCCTATTGGCATTTCCCCCTCCAATTGATTGTTAGAGAAATCAATGTTCACAAGCCCATAATGGTCTTCATACACCAATTCTCTTCCTTTCCACACCATAGGCAACTTCCAATAAAAAATTCCACTTTCTCGAACTGTTCCGTTCTGAATGAGGTTGATATTATAATCAGAATCATTTATAACATATTTCTGAGACATTGCAACCAGCTTGTCAAGGCAACTTGGTATTGGTCCTATAAACTTGTTAACAGAGAGATCCAAAACCCTGGCCTTGGGTAAATAACATAGATGCAAGGGCAACTTTCCATCTAATTTATTCATACGTAGACTAAGAGTTTCCAACTCTTTTAGATTGTCACTTGTCCAGGAAGGTGGTATTGGTCCTGACAAGTCATTTTTTTCCAAATCTAACATGGCCAATTCAGTTGCATTTTTGAGCGAAGGCAGTCCACCATTGAAGCAATTGTTTCGCAAAACTAACTGCTGAAGTTGACTTAAGGACCCCATAGAGTCAGGAATCCTTCCTAAAAGTTGGTTATTGGATAAATCAAGAATCCTTAAAGATTTGAAATGATCCCAACAATCAGGAAGTTCCCCTAATAAATTATTATTTGAGAGATTTAAATAAACCAAATTTTCAACAATTGCACTTTTACCCTTGCCACTTGGTGGAAGAACAAATTTTGAAATTAGATTTTCTGAAATGTATAAAAATTGGCTCTTTAGTAGGAACGGTGGAATAAAGCCTCTAATTTGATTGGAAGCCAAAGATATGTGATAAAAATTAAATTCAAGTGGCAAATCTGGAATTACACCTGTGAGATTGCTTGACTCTATACGAAGTGAATGTGCTCCCTCTATAAGTCTCCAAAACCACTCTGGTATAGAATCGTTGATTTCAGCATGAGAAAAACTTACACTTTGTAAATTATTTTGAGTGCGAAGCCATCTAGGAAATCCAGGGCCCAACTTGCAGTGCTCTAACCATAAGTGTTGTAACTGAAACGGAGGAATCCAGTCGTTGCTGAATTTGAGAGTCAACAAATTATCAGATAAGTACAAATCTTCTAACTCGGTGAGATTATCAAAATGGATGTCACTGATTGTTCCATTTAGGTCATTATAGGAAAGGTCAAGAGTCACTAAAGAGTTCATGTTTTTTCCCAAATCAACCGGAATGGGACCACCCAAGTGATTGTTGGACAAAGAAAGGTATGCAAGATTAGAGCTTAGATTGAACAGCCAAGGGAATACTGATGATGTCAGCTTGTTTTCACCAAGATCAAGAGTTAAGAGAGATCTAGAAAAATTCAAATGAGATGGAGGAGTTAATAGAATATTATTGTCTGTCAAGCTACAATTTGCAAGCCGTAGCTCTCTCAGGTTTGGAAGCTTCCCAATAATTGGCAACAAGTTGTCAGAGTAATTAAGATTAGAAACATAGCTTAAATCAAGCGAAGTTAACGACCGAAGATTGGAAAGCCACTCAATGGCATCCAAGCTCTTGTCATCAATTTTCAAACCATCATTGTAGCCAATCTGGAGTATCTCCAAGCTTGACAGATTACCAAGTCGGCTAGGAATATTGCCCACTAAATGATTCCAATCTAGACGGAGCTCTTGCAGACTTGAAAGGTTGGCAAGATGGAAAGGCATACTACCAACTAAATCATTGAAGGAAATATCTAGAACCAACAAGTTTGCAAGCTTGCAAAGTTCGATTGGTATTTTTTCACCAAAAAAAGAACTAGATAGATCAAGGTATCGTAATTTGGTGAGAGAACCAAAAAATTTCGGGATTTGACTCTGATTGAAATCATTGGAACTGAGATTCAAATAGTTTAAGTTTTGCAAGTCCATCAATGATGGGCTAATCTCACCTCTTAAAGGCCGCCAGGAGTCATAATCACCATAAAGATCGAGCATCTCAACATGGCCACTGTGAGGATTACAGAGAACACCACTCCAGCGGCAACAATCTGGAGAAGAGCCCCATGAAGACAGACGACCATAATCGTCCACAAAGGCATTCTTCATGCCGAGAAGAGCTCGTCTTTCCTTGTGCAGGCAACTAGCGTTGGCATCTCCCATTCTCCAACATGACCCTATCATGAACAACTCAGCCTGCAAGTGCAGCATCATGAGTATGATGATTGGTTGAGGCAGTTTCACAAGGTTTAGATAACTCACGCTCATCATTATTGCAGCTAGCTCATGCAACATGAAACTCAAACAAGTACATGAGATGAACAACCCTGGCCTCCTTATTTATAACTCAAGGTCTTCCTTATGATGTGAACAATAATTGCGTGTCTACAACAGACGTACACTATAAGTCAAGGTCTCCCACGAATAACACGATTGGAAGGAATTCAAATTGAGTTTTTGCTCTCTTTTAATGGCTTAACATTTAAAACAGTGTACTATCCTAACATTCAGCCGTTTACCTTTTCCTTTTTCAATATTTGACGTTACTCCGGCTTTAAATATAAGACTCATTTTATGATATAATTTGTACTACAAAATATATCTTATATTTATAATCGAAAGAGTATTATTTTTATGAAAAGTATGTCGAATTCAAGCTTCATTGAAATCGGCATCAAAATATACTTACATAATTATGCATAATGATATTAAATAATAATTGTAATTAGTTTGGTTAACAAAAATTCTTTATAAACAGAGTCTGTGCATATAAGAATTGACGTATATTTGATAAGCCTACAAGGTTTGTGTCTAATAGAAGGCACTGAGACATAATATTCCATGCATGTTTCCAAAACAACAATGGCTATCTTTGTTTACAACGCACCAGAAAGCATCTGAAAGCAAAATTACTGGGTTTGTCCATTAATTGTTGTTGATCTCAATAATTGATCTTTGTTTTGTGGTCTGGAATTCACTAGTTTGTCTGTTTCTGTAAACTAAAATTACAATGAAACGAGTGGCAAAAAGAGAAAGCCAAAGCTTTAAAAAAAAATGAATATCTGTGCATTCTCCTACCTTTCAAAAAGAGAAAGCCAAAGCTTTAAAAGAGAAATCACTAGTTTGTCTCGATTGTATGACTTCAAATCCTACCTTCACGTGTTAGGTGATTAAAATCGTTGGCTTTTAATTGAAAAAGAGAAAAATAGATTGAGCAACGTGGAGTTGAAGGGATCTGCTAGAAACAGAGCAGCAGATGAACAAAGGATGGATAAGAAGGAACAATGAGAAAGAACGACACGTGTCTTTCAGCTGTTGAGATCTCCACAGCTTCTATGGCGTGCTGTACTGTCGTCATTGCATTAAACTTCAATGTAGTTGCTATGGGGGAAAAAATTCTTTTGCCTATGTCAAAATGTTCTCTGTCTCCTTTTTTTATTCTTAAACATATTAGAGGTTGATCGTTCAACTGGATTTATTAGTTATTACAATAATCTTAAATAATTAGTACTTGTAGTTCTATAAAGATAAACTTTGAAATATTTTTATATATAAATGACATAAAATTTGAAAAGAAAAAAATTTGTAAAGAGGAAAAGTGAACGTAAATATCTATATAACATATAAAAATGTGACGTAAATATATAAAAACTATGAAATCAAATTTATTACGATATAATGTATTTTATAATTTATCAAGCTTGTTTTCAATGTTACAAATGATTGGTTATTAGCTA
This sequence comes from Neltuma alba, assembly GCF_004799145.2. Lineage (NCBI taxonomy): Eukaryota > Viridiplantae > Streptophyta > Magnoliopsida > Fabales > Fabaceae > Neltuma > Neltuma alba. The sequence goes on from NW_021633826.1 coordinate 97,528, forward strand.
TTACAATAGTGTTAAATAATTAGTACTTGTAATTGGTTCTCCCCATCATCGGCTGACCATAAAGACAAACTTTGAAATATTTTACTCCTTGTTCGGATAAATCTGTCTTTTTCAAAAGCAACTTTTTAAAAAAAAAATTGTTCACAAAAGTCAATAATTAAGCGTTTAACCTGTATACGCGTCCTTCCTCCTTATTAATTTAATCACGAAAATTATAAATATATCCTTTTTTCAAAAAATTTCAAAATAAAACTAAAATAAAATAAAAGCCTACATATGATAATGATGATTGAGTAACCAAAATCAAAGTTACCCTCCGCAAAAGAAAAAAGAAAGACTAATCTAAAGTTACCACTATCATTATAAAAAGAAGAAGAAAATATGAAAAGTAGATCCACCATTAAGTGATATACATTCATGCATGCTTCACTTTGGGAATTAAATAACTAATAACTATTTTCATGATCAGGAATAGAGCATCGTTGGCCCCATAAGAATTTTTGTAATAATCTCCCTTTAGTACAATAATTGCATGTTTGTAAGACGTATATAAGTCAAGGTCTTCCATTAGTATAGTGCCCGGCATATATTTGCCCCCTGAAAAACCATTTTTTAACACCTTGTCCAAATGTTTTTTTTAGGGGGAAAAAATTGGGCATGTCGCTTTATGCTTTTATAAATTCGCCATATTCCTTAAATTAAGTATAATTAGATTATTTCGATTGTTCTTGTGTGTTTGTTATAGCAATATTTCAAAAATAAAATGGTACATTATTTTTTTAAATTAAATTTCATATTTATGGGAAAATGATATAAAAAATAAGAACAATTATTTCATGAGCTAAAAGATCCCATTTTCGGAATACGCTTAAAATATATGTAGTTGTGAATTCAGCAATCATGATTTACTAGTTGCTTCAAGTGTGGTTGTTAGGAACTGAGTTGAGAAAAAAGTTGCTTGTTAGAAGAGTTCATGATTTACTAGTTGCTTGTTTTTAAGTAGTCCTTGCAATAATGATAATTCTAACCAATACACTTGATTAGTAAGAATATTTTAGAAAAGATAATACCTATTTACATCCATTGACCAGCATAAAACGTGTCTCCTCTGCTTTGAAATATTTTACTCCTTGTTCTCGTAAATCTAGCTCTTTGTAAAAAAGCAGCTTTAAAAAAAAAAAGACAAAAGTGAATCCCAATTTTCTTTCACCATCAAAATTTATTTTAAAATTTGCTAAAAACTATAATTATAAGACCCTAACTTATTTAGTTTCTCATATTTATCTATTTTTACAGACCTTTTCTGATTTTTTTTTAATTTAGCCTGAACAAAATAGAGCCTTTCGAAATTCCAATATTTGTAACAAAAAAAGATGGATATAATTTAAAATAAGACTCAAACAAATAAACATCTAAAAGAAATAATAAGTTAACGATAAAACCGTATTAAATTAATAATAATGTAATAATAATTAATTTTATTTTTATAAATAAATGACACAAATTTGAAAAGAAAATGAAATTCTGTAAAGAGGAAAAGATGAACGTGGATATCCATATGTTACCTCTAGTCCTTAACATAAGAGTTAGTTATAAATTGAATTTAGTCATAAATATGGGACCACAATGCTTTTTTTTTTTTTTTTGGTGTGTTACAGTAGTATTCATATGCTTGAGCAAAAAATAGCGGATATAATAGGTATGTGTTAGGATTATAGTTTTGATGATAACAAGTCAGAATATCAGGGTTAAGTATTTTGATCGATCAACTAATCGAACAATCAGTTATCGCTAAGATTTCAGATAAATGATCAAGTGTAAATCAGGTCTATAGTAGTCTTTTTGATCGAAGAACTATTCGATGAATAGTTTATCGATAAAGGGATCGATAATCGCTAGTGTAAAAATCACATAAGAGTATGGAAATTATCGATAAGCTGATCGATAATATCAGGTAAGCAATCGAGTTACTGATAAGAAACCGAGTGCATTTATCGATCAAGTTATCGATAAATCAGTCATCAATAACGACTTCGATAAAAGGTAACACTCTCTACTTGTTCTGCACATTAGTTCAGTTACAAATTTATCGATCATATTTTCGATCATTTGTTTATCGATTACGTACTCGAACTTTATGCTCTAACTCTCTGAATGCAGGAGATCAAATTCACTGATAGATCGATAATTTTATTGATCACAAAATTTTCGATTACATGATCGATAATCAATGTTCTTTTTAACTCTTACTCAGTTTTGCTACAGCTAAATTATCGATAACATTATCGATAATTTTAACTTGTTTGCTTAAATAAGTTTTTCACATAACGTGTTCGATAAAGAGTCTGAGAATTGACATATTAGCATTAAGTTATGATGAACTAATTTTCGATCAAGTTATCGATCACTGGATTTTCGATAAAATGATCGATCATTCAATTCCCCGAACTTCATGTTTTCACAAAACGTGATCGATAATCATTTTCCTTACCTTACAGGATCAAACTTCTTTCTTCACTATTATCGATCACTTGTTCGAATAGTTAATGATCGATCAGCTGTTCGATCATTTCAAATAGCATGTGTCTTCCTTTGATTATTTACATAACCATGTTTTATCGATAATATTATCTATCATATATTTATCGATAAGATGTTCGATCATCAATGACTGAAGCTTCATTTTAATAACATCTAAATTATCGATAATCTGTTCGGTCAATTATATGATCGATCACTTGTTCGATCAAGCAATGATTTCCTCTTTCTATGAAAATTCTTGGAGCCGATGATCCAACACTTGATCGATAACTTTAGTGATCTATTTCGAAAAGTCTTCATTCCGTTTATCGATAACTTGATCTATCATCAAGTAATCGATCATCTTTTCGATCAAACCAAACCGGAATGACACTCTGTTCTTGTTACTGATAAATGATCTCGTCACAAATCTTGAATGATAAATTAGCCTTCCTTCTGTATTCAAGGTTAAAGCACTCACCACAAAATTCTCACTTGTTCTAAGTTTGAAATATGCAGATTAATGAAAACGAGTGCAACGGCTCTTCAATGGGATTACGTAGACTGCGACCTACAGTGTCAGAAACTCAGACGCATTAATGGCGGAGCTGTTAAAACCAGTGAAACACGCAAACGAAGTCACAACGGCTAGAAGCCTTCCGTCTAACGGCTATTTAACGATATCAACTATAAAAGGCGCGAAGAGGCATTAATGAAGAGAATTGAATACCGGAGCTACCATCTGCTATTATTTAGTTACGCATTCAATACTCTGTTTTTCACTTTACTACTGAGCATCAGTGTTTATCATTGAATTCACTCTGTAAGAGAGCCATTCACTACTTTCATTAAAAACTTGAGAGACACTCAAGAGTGTGGACTCTTGAGAGGGGTTGTATCCTTACGGGAGTAAGGGGAGTGATTGAGCGATTCAATTACTGTACCGAGGCACCAAGAGCCCTGTCGATCTTGGAAGATAGTGAAATACTCAGAGGTGTTCTGGGGACTGGAAGTAGGTCACGTGGTTGAGACCGAACCAGTATAAATCTTGTGTCTCTTCTCTGCGGTTAAATTTCTCCTTACTCTGACTCTCTGTTTCATTCAATACTTGCACGCATTTAATTCTTAAGTTTTTGTAACTCACCCAATTCACCCCCCTCTTGGGTGAGATTGTTTCTAACAGTATGTAATTTTCTCTTGTTGAGTTAATAATGAAAAAAAATGAAAAGTAATAAATATTTCATTTCTAACTTTAAAAATAGCCCCAAAAAAAAAAAACCAGAAGAAGAAGAAGAAGAAAAAGTAAATCATGTTGATATTTTAAAACTTTTGTTTTTTTTTTCGTGATGCCCCTTTTTAATACTATATGGTATGGTCTCCGCAACGTAATAAGTGGAAATAAAGGCTCTAGAAGGAGAAGAAGTTTCAAGTTTCAAAGATAGTTTGTATATATATGATGAATGGGTCTTGATTATCGTTTCATGAGAAAACGAATTTTGTGGAATATGTAAATTATCTCTGCAATTATTTCTCTTAATTCCACATATACAGACGCCCATTTGGGCCCACTGTGGAGGGAATGCTCTTTTGTACTTTTATGGAAGGTTTGCATCTTGTATTCTAGCGTCTTCAGTGAGAAATTTCAAACAACGAATATATTAACATATGTTGACCCACGTGTGAAAATCGTCATGTAAACATCTAAAATCAAACTATAATAACCATGAATCCAAATTTATACAGATTGTAATTTATTTATAAGTTTCCAATTCTCCTGTTAAATGTAATGAAATGATTTTTTAAGATTTTTCAGCGTATTAAAGTGGTGTTTAATATATGCAATGGAAGTGGTGGATATTGCTGGTTGGCATAGTAAGAAAGAAAATGATGGATATAATGTATTTTTATGATTTTTCAAACTGCTGTTTAATGTTACAAAGTAATTTTTGTAAGATTTTCTGTCTGCAATATATGTGATGACAACTGGCGGATATGATCAATATGAATTAAAATTTAATAAATAGAAATCCAATTTTTTTTTTTGAGAAAATGACAGAAAAATACCTGTTAAATTTTAAAAAGATGAATAGGTCTTGTTGATTATTCTTGTATCACTATGCTTGTGATAGTTTTACTACTCAAAATCTATCAAAATCACCCATGTTTATCGTTTTCAAATTCAATAGATATTTTTCTGTCATTTTCACTACATGTTTCTTGAAAGTCCTTAATATAAGAGTCAGTTCGACTTTTAATTTTATTTTAAGTATAAAACCCCAATCTATTTTATCTTTCATATTTATCTATTTTTTTAATGTAATCCTTATAATAGTTGTACATAACAAAGATTTTATTAAATAATAGTTCTAGTTAATAGATATTTAAAAAATACATATTTATTATAAATAATTAACTTAATATATTATTTTAATTTACTAAAATTAGTTAAGTAGCTTTTAAACTAAGAATAGGAAGAAGTGGTATATTGTTAATTAGGAGCCTCCGGTGACTAGGCACAAGCAGGAAGAAAGAAGTTTCCAAGTGGTGGGCCCCATCTATTGAATGTGGGCCCCATCTATTGAATAATCTTTATTTCATGAAGAACTCAATTTCATGAAAGTCACAAAAAATATTGGCCTCCTCCACCCATTTTCTTTTGTATCTATCAATGCAATCATCATGACGAAATTAGAAGATGTTTGGAAATTGGAATACAAATTAAATAAAATAAACTTATATAAAAAATAAGGATTATTTCATTTATACTTTTAAAAAATATAGCAAAAAAATATAAATCATGCTCGCTTTATTAAAATTATTTCATCTCGTTACTATCCTTTATGTGATGCCCCCTCTTTTTATAGGATTATCATTCCAAGCACAGCTTTAATAACGTATCGTCTCCACCACGTAATATTTTTTTTCCATAGTTTGTTATGCGATGTAATAGTAGTCATGATTATTGTTTTATGAGAAAACGAGCTTTGTGGAATATGGATCATATTTTTGGAGTTATTTCTTTTAATTCCACGTATACAGACATCCACATAGATATACATCTACGTGTGTGTGCGGAGCCGCGCTAGTGAAGGATGCACTGATTAGTCAAAAGTTCGTTTGGACCGTATATAATGTGTACTTTTTTCTATTGGGTATGATAATCAAAGCACGCTCTACATAATTTTGATTTTTTAAGAAAAATCTCAAAATAAAAAAGTTCTTATTATAAAAGTTAGTTTACTAATTTTAATAGATTAATAAAACTAGTTTAAGTTATTTATTTGTAATAAATAGGTATTACTTTTTATAAAATATCTTTATTAATCAAGTGTATTAGCTAGTAATTTCATTATTATAAGAATTTCCTCTAAAAAATGAATAAATATAAAAAAAAAGTGGGTTGGGTCTTATATTTAAAATTAAAATAAAAGTCAAATGAACTCTTATATTAAGAATCAGAGCTAGTGTTAATTTTAAAATTTTATTTGTTTATTACACTTTAATAGTAATTGACTATATTTAAAAAGTAAATAACAACATATTTTTATAGTAATTTGTGATTTGAAATTCTAAAATTTAAGAAATATTTTTCCATATTTTCTCTCTTTTTTTAAATATTTTGTAATTACTTTATGGATGGTTCTCTGTGTGGGTCTGCGGGGGACCCACCACTTTTGGAATTAGAACAATAGACCCCAGGCAATTATCAAAGTCTTCCGGTCCGACCAATTTTATAGATGCTTCCAAAGTGATGAAATGTCATTTATAACCCTTCCATTTTTTTGACCAAGTATACGTGTGATGACAAATATGATCAATATGAATTAAAATTTAATAAATAGAAATCCAAATTATTTTTTTGGAGAAAATGACAGAAAAATACCTGTTAAATTTTAAAGAGATAAATAGGTCTTGTTGATTATTCTAGTAATGATTTTGACTATATTTGTGATAGTTTTTACTACTCCAAATATATTAAAATCACCTGTTTATCGTTTTGAAATTCAATAGATATTTTTCTATCATTTTCGCTATTTGTTTCTTGAAAGTCCTTAATATAAGGCCCTATTTGATTTTTATTTTGATCCTAAATATAAGATCCCAATCCACTTTGTCTCTCATATTTATATATATTTTTTTTCAAAGTAGCTCTTCTACCAATAATAATTCTAGTCAATACACTTGATTAGCAAAGATATTTTAGGAAAGACAACACATATTTAGGACAAATAACTAACTAAACTTACTTCCTTAATCTCCTCAAATTAGTCAATTAGCTCTTATAATAAGGACCGGAGGTAGTAAGAACTAATTTGACTTTCAATTTCATTCTAAATATAAGACCATAATTCATGTTGTCTATTATATTTATCTATTTTTTCAAGACACTCCTTATGTTCCATCAAATAGTAATTATAACTAATACACATGATTAGTAAGGATATTTTAAGAAACGCAACACCTATTTATTACAAATAACTAGTTTAATAAATTTTTTTAATTTACTAAAATTAGTTAATTACTTTTTATATTAATAATAGATTAGGGGCAGAAGGAGGAGGCATATTGTTAACCAGGAGCCTACGGGGGCTAAGCACAAGCAAGAAGGAAGAAATTTCCAAGTGGTGGGTCCTATCTATTGAGTTATCCTTATTTCATGAAGAGCTCAATTTCATGAAAGTCACAAAAAATATTGGTCTCCATCCATTTTCCTCTGTATCTATCAATGCAATTACCATCACGAAATTAGATGACGTTTTGAATACAAGTTAAATAAAATAAATTTATATGAAAAATAAGAATGATTTCATTTATACTTTAAAAATGTAGCAAAAAAATATAAATCATGTTGACATTATTAAAATTATTTCATGTCATTACCATCTTTTTCGTGATGCCCCCTCTTTTTAGAGGATCATCATTCCAAACACGGCTTTAATAATATATCGTCTCCACCACGCAATATTTTTTTCCAAGTTTCAAACATACTTTGTTATGTGATGTAACAGTAGTATTGATTATTGTTTTATGAGAAAACGAGTTTTGTGGAATATGGATCATAATCTTTGGAGTTATTTCTCTTAATTCCGCATATACAGACGCCCATATATATATATGCTTAGTGAAGGAGGCACTGATTAGTCAAAAGTTTGTTTGGACTATATATAATGTGTACTTTTTTCTATTGGTCCATAATAATCAAAGCACACTCTAGTACTCTACCTAATTTTTATTTTTTAACGAAAATCTCAAAAAAATACTAATTTTAAAATTTCAAATTAGTCTTGTTTTCATTCTTAAACATATTAGAGGTTGATCGTTCAACTGGATTTATTAGTTATTACAATAATCTCAAATAATTAGTACTTGTAGTTCCAGGCCTGATCGGTTCTCCCCATCATTGGCTGACCATAAAGATAAACTTTGAAATATTTTTATATATAAATGACAAAAAAATTGAAAAGAAAATAATTTGTAAAGAGGAAAAGTGAACGTAAATATCCATGTAATATATGAAAATGTGACGTAAATATATAACAACTATGAAATCAAATTTATTACGATATGATATGTATTTTATAATTTATATATCAAACTTCTTTTCAATGTTAAAAAGCGATTTATTTTGTCAGTTTTTGTGTGTGTTAAAGTAGAAAAATGATGCATATAATTAGTGTGAATGAAAATTTAATAAATAAAAATCCAAAATGTGTTTGCTTCCTTTGAAAGATATCGTTATATAGGGACCTACGGTGTCTGAGCACTGAGGAGGAACAAATTTCCAAGTGGGGAGCACTATCACTCTCTATTGAATATTCGTCATTTGAAGAGCTCTACTTTATTATTTAAAGTCCCCCAATTTTCCATTGCTGTATCTACCAATGCAGTTACGTGTTGGCATAAAAATTAGATAGATATGAAAGGATATTAAATTAGATGAAAATAATGAACATTCGATTTTTCTACTTTTAAAAAATAGCAAAAAGTACAAATCATGCTGACATTATTAAAACTATAATAGCCTAAGATATATACAAAATTTCCAAACTTCTGTTTACTAATGGTGGATATAATATGAATTAAAAATTAATAAATAAATTCGAAAATGTGTTTTCTCCCCTTGACATATATTACCGAGCACAAAGCACGGAGAATTTTCAAGGTGCTGGGCTCTACCTAGAGGCACCATGCTCAATGTCCCTAAGTCAAAAAAATTGCTCCTTCGATCCTTAATATAAAATCTATTTAACTAATTTGATTAGGTTAAGGAAATTAGGTAGGTTAGTTAATTATATGAAATATGACATGTTTTTCCTAAAACACTGTAATTATCTTCCTTAATACCCTCTCTTCCTTTTCTACTTGATTATGGTTGACGGAGATCCGTAGGGGTAATTTAGAAAAAAAAAGATAAATATGAGAAATAGGTCTTATATTTAGAATCAAAATTAACTTAACAATTAGGTCCTATATTAAGAACCAGATGAATACATAGACTTTTTGTGGGGTAAACAATTACATGGACATTAATTTGGAAAACATGAAAAAAAAATACCGATTAAATTTTAAAATGATAAATAAGCAATACTGAGTCAAAATCTGTCAAAACTATTTATCTGTTATTTTAAAATTTAACAAGTATTTTTTTTTTTGTTATTTCTCCTTTCCTTCGTGTATAATTTCTTCAATTCAAAAAGATTAAACATGAGTGATACTTGATTTAATTGAAATGAGGATAAGTCACGAAAATGAAAAATTACAAGAAGTTGGTAAGTTGAATTATTTCTCTTAATTCCCCTAATAGTCTAATACAGTTTAGTCAAACGTTTATTTGGACCATAAAAATAAAAAGGTGTACTTTGTGGCCGTGGTCATCCCGCTCCGCAGCGTGTGGGGCTGCGAATTCGGAATTAAAACAACCCACAAAAGACTCCAAGTGACCATCAAAAGTCACGGTCTTACTTAAATTTTATAAATACTTTTTTAATATTTTTAAATTAGTTGTCTAAATTCGATATTTAGAATCAAAGATTTAATAAAATAATATTTATGACGTACTCCAATATTTGAATCCGGTAGGTATATAATGTATTTCTATGATTTTTCAAACTTTTGTTTAATGTTACAAAGTAAATTTTGTAAGATTTTTTGTGTGCAATGTATATATGTCATGACTAATGGTGGATATAATCAATATGAATTAAAATTTAATAAATATAAATCCAAATTATTTTTTTTTTGAGAAAAAAAAAAATACCGGTTAAATTTCAAAAAAAAATAAATAGATCTTGTTGACTATTCTTGTAATAGTTTTGACCACTCAAATATATCAAAATCATCTATTTATCATTTTAAAATTTAATAGGTATTTTTATGTCATTTTTGCTATTTTTTTCTTAAAAGTCTTGAATATAAGAGTTAATTTGACTTTCAATTTTGTTCTGAATATAAGACCAGAATTCATTTTATCTATCATATTTATCTATTTTTTTAAGGTAGTCCTTTTAATAGTTATAGATGTTAAAAGTTTTATCAAATGGTAGTTATAACTAATACATATAATTAGTAAGGATATTTTAATAAAGACAATACATATTTATCATAAATAACTAACTTAACAAATTTTGTAATTTACTAAAATTAGTTAACTAATTAACTCTTATAAATACAGATTTAGGAGAGGAGGAAGTAGTGTATTGTCATCTAGGAACCTACGGTGACCGAGCACAAGCAGGAAGAAAGAAATTTCTACGTGGTGGGCCCTATCTATTGATTGAATAATCCTTATTTAATGAAGAGCTCAATTTCATGAAAGTCACCAAAAAAAAAAAGGTCTCTTCACCCATTTTCCTCTCTATCTATCAATACACTTACCATCACGAAATTAGATGACGTTGGGAATACAAATTAAATAGAATAAATTTATATAAAAAATAAGGATTATTTCACGTATATATACTCTAAAAATACAGCAAAAAAATATAAATCATCCTGACATTGTCAAAATTATTTCATCTCATTACCATCTTTTTTGTGATGCCCCCTCTTTTTATAGGATCATCATTCCAAACACGGCTTTAATAATATATCGTCCCCACCACGCAATATTTTTTTCCAAGTTTCAAACATACTTTGTTATGTGCTGTAATAGTAGTCTTGATTATTGTTTTACGAGAGAACGAGTTTTGAGGACTATGTATAATAATATATACGGACACCCACAAACACACACGTACGTATCTGTGCGCTTGCGCTAGTGAAGGAATGCATTGGTTAGTCAAAAGTTTTTTTGGACCATATATAATGTGCATTTTTTTCTATTGGCCATGATAATCAAAGCACACTGTACATAATTTTTTAAGGAAATATCTATAAAAAAAAATTCTTAATATAAAAACGAGTTTACTCATTTTTAGTATATTAACAAAATTTGTGGGCCCCCGGGGTACCTACCATTGTTGGACTTAGAACAATAGACCCCAAATCAAAGTCTTCTGGGCCGACAAATTTTGTAGATGCTTTCAAAGTGATGGAATGTCATTTATAACCCTTCTATTTTTTGGACCAAACATATAGTCCTTCTATATATGCCATTCGAATCAATAATATTACTTCCAGTCTTAATTATAAAATTTTATTTATAATCTATAAATAAGGTCTTAAATTTTTATTTTAATCCCTTCATTTTATAATGTTGTTCTCTATTGGCAAAATAAAATTCTAAAATCTATATACCCGAACATGTACTTTTTTCTATTGGGCATGATAATCAAAGCACGCTCTACATAATTTTGATTTTTAAGAAAAATCATAAAAAAAAGTTCTTATTATAAAAGTTAATTTACTAATTTTAGTAGATTAATAAAACTAGTTTAAGTTATTTATTTGTAATAAATAGGTATTACTTTTTATAAAATATCTTTACTAATTAAGTGTATTAGCTAGTACTTCCATTATTATAAGAATTTCCTTTAAAAAATGAATAAATATAAAAAAAAAAAGGTGAGTTGGGTCTGATATTTAGAATCAAAATAAAAGTCAAACGAACTCTTATATTAAAAATCAAAGCTAGTGTTAATTTTAAAATTTCATTTGTTTATTACACTTTAATAGTAAGTGACTATATTTGAAAAGTAAATAACAACATATTTTTATAGCAATTTGTGATTTGAAATTCTAAAATTTAAGAAATATTTTTCCATATTTTCTCTCTCTTTTTAAATATTCTATAATTACTTTATGGATGGTTCTCTGTGTGGGCCTGCGGGGGACCTACCACTTTTGGAATTAGAACAGCAGACCCCAGGCAATTATCAAAGTCTTCCAGTCTGACAAATTTTATAGATGCTTCCAAAGTGATGAAATGTCATTTATAACCCTTCTATTTTTTTGACCAAGTATATATGTGATGACAAATGGTGGATATGATCAACATGAATTAAAATTTAATAAATAGAAATCCAATTATCTTTTTGGAGAAAATGACAGAAAAATACCTGTTAAATTTTAAAGAGATAAATAGGTCTTGTTGATTATTCTAGTAATGATTTTGACTATATCTGTGATACTTTTTACTACTCCAAATATATTAAAATCACCTGTTTATCGTTTTGAAATTCAATAGATATTTTTCTATCATTTTCTCTATTTGTTCCTTGAAAGTCTTTAATATAAGAACTAGTTTTACTTTAAATTTCATTCTAAATATAAGACTATAATTCATTTTATCTATTATATTTATCTATTTTTTCAAGACATTTTTTATGTTTCATCAAATGGTAATTATAACTAATACACATGATTAATAATGATATTTTAAGAAAGACAACACTTATGTATTACAAATAACTAGCTTAATAAATTTTTTTAATATACTAAAATTAGTTAATTAGTTTTTATATTAATAATGGATTAGGGGCAGAAGGAGGAGGTATATTGTTAACCAGGAATCTGCAGTGGCTAAGCACAAGCAGGAAGGAAGAAATTTCCAAGTGTTGGGTCACTGGGTCCTATCTATTGAGTTATCCTTATTTCATGAAGAGCTCAATTTCGTGAAAGTCACAAAAAATATTGGTCTCCTCCACCCATTTTCCTTTGCATCTATCAATGCAATTACCATCACAAAATTAGATGAGGTTTTGAATACAAGTTAAATATAGGGAAAATTTCACTGTAGGACCGCAGAAGACAATTAATCTCAAAAAGCCCCCAAAACTTTCTGAAATCTCACTGCAGGACCAAGGGGCCAATCTGATATTAATTCCACAAATGAAATGACGCCACTGCCCCTAGTAGGAGGGAACAAGTGCGGGAGAGTGCATTTGCAATGAGAACTAGCCAATTTGCAGAATAAATACATATGTTCACACGTGGAATCAGTCCGTTCACATGTGGACTGGTTCACCTGATGCATGCGTTCGTGAGGGAACAAGTGTGGGAGACGCATTTGCAAGGGGAACTAGCCAATTTGCAGATGAAATACATATATTCACACGTGAAATCAGTCCGTTCACATATGGACTGGTTCACCTGATGCATGCGTCCGTGAAGGAATAAGTGCGGAAGAGCGCATTTGCAAGGGGAATTAGCCAATTTGCAGAATAAATACATATATTCACATGTGGAATCAATCCGTTCACATGTGGACTGGTTCACCTGATGCATGCGTCCATGAGGGAAAAAGTGCAGGAAAGCGCATTTGCAAGGGGAACTAGCCAATTTGCAGAATAAATACATATATTCACACGTGGAATCAGTCCGTTCACATGTGGACTGGTTCACCTGATGCTAAGGGTAGTGGCGTCATTTCGTTTGTGGAATTAATATCAGATTGGCCCCTTGGTCCTGCAGTGAGATTTCAGAAAGTTTTGAGGGCTCTTTGAGATTAATTGTCTTGTGCGGTCCTACAGTGAAATTTGTCCTTAAATATATTACCGAGCACAAAGTACGGAGAATTTTCAAGGTGCTGGGCTCTATCTAGAGGCACCATGCCCAATGTCTCTAAGTCAAAAAAATCACAGAGACTTTTTCTGGGGTAAAAAATTACATGCACTTTAATTTGGAAAACACGAAAAAAAAATACCGGTTAAATTTTAAAATGATAAATAAGTAATACTGAGTCAAAATCTGTCAAAACCATTTATTTATTATTTTAAAATTCAACAAGTATTTTTTTGTGGTTATTTCTCCATTCCTCCGTGTATAATTTCTTCAATTCATAAAGATTAAACATGAGTGATACTTTGAAATGAGGATAGGTCACGAAAATGAAAAATTACAAGAAGTTGGTAAGTTGAATTATTTCTCTTAATTCCACTAATAGTCTAATACAGTTTAGTCAAACGTTTATTTGGACTATAAAAATATAAATGTGTACTCCTATAAATATTTTTTGAATATTTTTAAATTAGTTATCTAAATTCAATATTTAGAATCAGAGATCAAGTAAAATAATATTTATGGTGGACTCCTATATTTGAATCCGGTAGTTATATAATGTATTTTTATGATTTTTCAAAGTGCTGTTTAATGTTACAAAGTAATTTTTGTAAGATTTTTGTGTGTGCATTATATACATATATGTGATGACTAAGGATGGATATAATCAATGTGAATTAAAATTTAATAAATACAGATTATTTTTTTAAGAAAATGACAGAAAAATACCTTTTAAATTTTAAAAAGATAAATAGATCTTGTTGACTATTTTTGTAATGGTTTTGACTACTCAAAATCTATCAAATTCACATGTTTATAATTTTGAAATTTAATAAATATTTTTCTATCATTTTTTTTTATTTTTTAATATAAAAGCTAGTTTTATTTTTAATTTTGTCATAAACATAATATTACAATCCATTTTATCCCTCATATTTATCTATTCTTTTTAAAATAGTATTTGTAATAGTTACACATATTAAAGGTTTTAGCAAATAATAGTTATAACTAATATATATGATTAAAAAATATTTTTTAAAAAATAATATCTATTTACTATGAATAAGTAACTTAACAAATTTTTGTGATTTGTTGTATAAAGACATACTAGGGACACGACGAAGTGGTGTAATTGTCAGCTAGGAACCTACGGTGAGCGAGCACGAGCTAGAAGACAGAAATTTCCAAGTGGTGGGCCCCATCTCGTGAATAATCCTTATTTCATGAAGAGCTCAATTTTATGAAAGTCACACAAAAAAAATTGGTCTCCTCCACCAATTTTCCTCTGTATCTATCAATGCAATTACCATCACGAAATTAGATGACGTTTGGAATAAAAATTAAATAGAATAAATTTATATGAAAAATAAGGATTATTTCATTTAAAAATATAGCAAAAAATTATAAATCATGCTGACATTATTAAAATTATTTCATATCTTTACCATCTTTTTTGTGATGTCCATCACAAAAAAACAGCTAATTAGCGATGGAATTTGCGACGAAAACAAATTCCGTTGCTAATTTTTTTGACAGATTAGCGACGGAATTTCGCTAAATTCCATCGCTAATCAGCTGTTTTTTGTCAGACAATTCCGTCGCTAATTTCGTCACTAATCCATCAAAAAAAATTAGCGACAGAAATTCCGTCGAAATTCCTTTAGAAATCAGCGACGGAATTTCAATTCCGTCGCTAATCAATTAGCGACAAAGGAATTAGTAACGGAACAAATTCTGTCACTAATTCAGTCGCTAATCCGTTCCGTCGCTAATCCGTTGTTAATTCCGTTGCTAAATAAAAAATTCCGTCGCTAAAACCATGTTTTTTTTGTAGTGGCCCCCTCTTTTTAGAGGATCATCATTCCTAACATGGCTTTAATAATATATCGTCTCCACCACGCAATATTTTTTTCCAAGTTTCCAACATACTTTGTATACGTGATGTAACAGTAGTCTTGATTATTATTTTATGAGAAAATGAGTTTTGTGGAATATGGATAATAATCTTTGAAGTTATTTCTCTTAATTCCACATATACAGACGCCCATATATATATATATATGCGCTTAGTGAAGGATGCACTGACTAGTCAAAAGTTTGGTTGGACTATATATAATGTGTACTTTTTTCTATTGGCCAATAATAATCAAAGCACACTCTACATAATTTTGATTTTTAAGAAAAATCTAAAAAAAATACTAATTTCAAAATTTCAAATCAGTCTCATAGTAAGAATATGAAAATATCCTGATAAAAGTTTACCTTTAATCTTTTAATTTTGTACAAATTTTTATTTAATTCCTTCATTTTGTAAAGTGTTCTTTATTGGCAAAATAAAATTACAAAATCCATATACCCAAGCATATTCCTCGAATGACAGGAGATTGTTAATCTCCATCTTTTTAACTAGGGTCCTTCAACCATGGTTATTTATTCAATTCCTGCTCCGTTTTAATTTACTGACAATAACAACCAATAACCTTACTTTTTTTTTTAACTAATGATTTGTTTGGTATGAGAGAAATGGACGGGAGGGAATGGTAGGGAAATTTTTGATGAGTTTGATATAAAAAATTGGATAAGTAAACTTAAAAACTTTTAATTAATTTTTATTACTCTTTTATTTTATATTTTTCTTTTATTAAAATTTTATGACCCTACTTCTTTAATTTTCCAAATCGAGCTCGCGAAAACTTTTTCTCCTCTTTCTTCTATTTCCCTCGTACTAAACATAGGGTAATTCTGAATTTTTAAGTCATTAAAAATGTTTTCAAATCCGCCTTATTACATTGAAAAGTACCTTCTTGATTTACTGGCTTGGCGACTGATTGAACAAATTTAGTGGATAAATAATATTGAAAGAAAAAACAGAAAGTAACTCTTCTATTTGCAAAATAATAACGGCATGCTGCTAGCAAATGATTTGTCCCCAGTAAATGATTTTCCACAGAAGGTGGGTTAGATTATTAGATCATTGTCATGTGCTTGTGATGTTTGAACCTTAATTGGAACCAACGTAGTCCTTTATAGGACTAATATAATCATATCAAGAAATATCTATCATTTACCACAAAGAATGCCAATCGTAAGCTAAGGATACAATATGAATAGCAAGAAAGAGAGAGCATGCGAAGAGAACTTAAGCAGAGTACAGAAACAACAACCCGACTTTATTAGAATAAATAGTCTATCATCTAATATATCAAATATATATGCATATATAATCCTGGTCGCTGCTAATTAATTTATCACATCCAACGTTGCAATATCTTGATAGATATACTCCTGTACTTTGAGGGGGTTGCTCCAATTTCTCTATTAGCATGATGATTGATTAGGCAAATACTACCTCCGGTCTTTAATATAAGACCCCGTTTGACTTTTATTTTGATCCTAAATATAAGACTCCAATCCACTTTGTCTCTCATATCTATACATTTTTTTCCAAAGTAGCCCTTCTAATAATAAGAATTCTAGTCAATACACTTGATTAGCAAGAATATTTCAGGAAAGACAATACCTATTTAGGACAAATAACTAACTGAACTTACTTCGTTAATCTTCTCAAATTAGTCAACTGGCTCTTATAATTAGGACTAGAGGTAGTATCTATTTGGCAGCCTTACAATGAGGAATCTTCCAATTTTCAAAGATAAAATAAAAAAGTCAAGCGTTAAGAGGGAAATGCGACTTATTATTATCATAAGAGTTAGTTTCACAACTCATGAATCGCTTGTGAATGACTCTGCTTAGTAGAAGAAAGCTTGTGTCTAATGGCCGATGACTCACATGAAAATGAAGGTATGATAATGAAATTCATAACACAACCAAACTAACAACAGATTCATGCTAATAAAGATTGCAATAATATTATAGGCCCAATACAGAATACATACTCCGATCCCAAAACTAGAAGAAGTAACAAAAGAGGATGATACAATAAAATTTCTTATTCTTCTTGCCTTCTATTAATTTCTACCACACTATATGCCCACTTGCACAGACCATTATGTGACACTCGCTACAGAATCTGATAAGCAAGAGTTGTGTTTGGGCTGTTGTAGATAAACCCCAAAATGCCAAGCTCCAGCTGATATGATGACAATCAGCAACGAAACAATTAAATCTTACAATTGAGATGTAACAGAGAAAGAAACACATGAGTAATGTAAAGATTTTGTTGATAGATAACAACCGTAATTAAGAAAATATTACCTTTTAATTACGGAGCCACCTCCGCCATCTTGCCACCAGAAGCAATGTTGACACATAGATAGAGTCTGACACCTTCTCTATGAAATTGAAGTAGGCATGCCTCCATGATTGAGTGGCTAACAGTGATCCAAACACTATCCAAAATCCAACAGCAAATCCCACACCCAAGCTTTCGTAGAATCCTTTCATGAAAGAATCGTCTTCATCAGCATCTTGGTTGGCTTGTGTCGCATTCCCTAATGGATGTTCTTCAGAAGGACAAAGCTTGTCCAATGGCCTCCCACATAGGTAAGGATTTCCTTCATAGCAGTAGGGCTCAAAAGATTGCAATTGTGTTCCTGTTGGAATTTTTCCTGACAAGTTGTTGTTTGATAAATCCAAAACACTGAGTGAAGATATTTCAGCAAGAGTTGAAGGAATTTCTCCATCAAAGTGATTTCTCGATAGATCCAGAACTTCTAGAGATTCTAGTTGTCCTATCTCTGAAATGATTTTTCCACTCAACTTATTTGACGATAGATTCAGGAATCTTAACTCAACCAATTTGACAATTCCTGTTGGCATTTCCCCCTCCAATTGATTGTGAGAGAGATCAATGTTCATAAGCCCATAGCGGTCATCGTAAACCAATTCTCTTCCTTTCCACACCATAGGCAACTTCCAATAAAACAGTTGAACTGTTTGAACTGTTCCATTCTTAAAGACAGTGATATCATATTCGGAAGCATTTAGAACATATTTCTGAGTCATTGCAACCAACTTGTCGAGACAACTTGGTATTAGTCCAGTAAACTTGTTAAAAGAGAGATCTAAAACCCTGGCCTTCGGTAAATAACATAAATGCAAGGGCAGCTTTCCATCTAATTTATTCATCCGTAGGCTAACAGTTTCCAACTCTTTTAGATTGTCTCTCGTCCACGAAGGTGGTATTGGTCCTGACAAGTTATTTTCTCCCAAATCTAACATTCCCAGTTTAGTTGCATTTTTGAAGGAAGGCAGTCCACCAGTGAAGCAATTGTGTTGCAGAACTAACTGCTTAAGTTGACTTAAGGACCCCATAGAGTTAGGAATCCTTCCTGAGAGTTGATTATTGGATAGGTCAAGAATCTGTAATGATTTGAAATGATCCCAACAACCAAGAAGTTCCCCTGATAAGTTGTTGCTTGAGAGATTTAAAACTACCAGATTTTCAACAATTGCACTCCTTCCCTTGGCACATGAATGAACAAATTTTGAAATTAGATTTTCTGAAATGTCTAAAATTTGGCTCTTTAGTAGGAACGGTGGAACAGAGCCTCTAATTTGATTAGAAGCCAATGATATGTAATAAACATCAAATTCAATTGGCAGATCGGGAATTACACCTGTGAGATTGCTTGATTCTATTATAAGCCAATCTGCTCCTTTTACAAGCCTCCAGAACCACTCTGGTATAGAATCATTGATTTCAGCATCATGAATGGATAAATATTGTAAATTATTTTGGGTGCGAAGCCATCTAGGGAATCCAGGGCCCAACTTACATTGTCGTAACCATAACTCCTTTAATTGAAATGGAGGAATCCAATCGGTGCTGAATTTGAGGGTCAACAAATTGTGAGATAAGTGCAAGTCTTCTAACTTGGTGAGATTATCAAAATGGATGTCACTGATTGTTCCATTTAGGTCATTATAGGAAAGGTCAAGATTCACTAAAGAGTTCATGTTTTTTCCAAAATCAATCGGAATGGGACCACCCAAGTAATTACTGGATAGAGAAAGGTATGTGAGATTGGAGCTTAGATTGAATAGCCAAGGGAAAAATGATGACGTCAACTTGTTGTTATCGAGATCAAGAGTTAAGAGAGATGTAGAAAAATTCAATTGGGATGGAGGAGTTGATAGAATATTATTGTCTATCAGGCTACAGTTTGCAAGCCATAGCTCTCTTAGGTTTGGAAGCTTTCCAATAATTGGCAACAAGTTGTCAGAGTAATTAAGATTGGAAACATAGCTTAAATCAAGCGAAGTTAATGACCAAAGATTGGAAAGCCACTCAATGGCAGCCAAACTCTTGTCGTTAATTTTCAAGCCATCATTGTAGCCAAGCCAAAGTATTTCCAAGCTCGAAAGATTACCAAGTTGGCTAGGAATATTGCCCACTAAATCATTCCCACCTAGATGGAGCTCTTGCAGACTTGAAAGGTTCGTAAGATGGAAAGGTATGTTACCAACTAAACCGTTGGAGGAAAGATCTAGAACCAACAAGTTTGAAAGCTTGCAAAGTTCAGTTGGTATTTTTTCACCAAAAGAAGAACCAGATAGATCAAGGTATTGTAATTTGGTGAGAGAACCAAAAAATTTTGGGATTTGACTCCGATTGAAATCATTAAAACTGAGATTCAAATAGTTTAAGTTTTGCAAGTCCATCAATGATGGGCTAATCTCACCCCTTAAAGGCTGGGAGGGCCAGCCACCATAAAGATGGAGCTTCTCAACATGGCCAGTACGAGGATTACAAAGAACACCACTCCAATGGCAACAATCTGGAGAAGAGCCCCATGAAGACAGACGGCCATAATCATCCACAAAGGCATTCTTCATGCTGAGAAGAGCTCGTCTTTCCTTGTGCAGGCAACTAGCGTTGGTATCTCCCATTCTCCAACATGACCCTATCATGAACAACTCAGCCTGCAAGTGCAGCATCATGAGTATGATGATCGTTTGCGGTAGTTTCACAAGGTTTAGGCAACTCACGCTCATCATTATTGCAGCTAGCTCATGCAACGTGAAACTCAAACAAGTACATGAGATGAATGACCCTGGCCTCCTTATTTATAACTCAAGGTCTTCCTGATGATGTGAACAATAATTGCGTGTCTACACCAGACGTGCACTATAAGTCAAGGTCTCCCCCGAATAACACGATTGGAAGGAATTTAAATTGAGTTTTTGCTTTCTTTTAATGGCTTAACATTTAAAACAGTGTGCTAACCTAACATTCAGTTGCTTTCCTTTTCCCTTTTCAAGTCAACTCCTAACAGCCACTTGAATTAACCTCCTCCTCCGGTTGAATTTAAGTCTTTGCTTTCACCTGAGCTTCTTTGGTTTTTTCCCTCTTCCTATTTCGGAAGATTGGTTGCATTGAGGCCCCAGTAATATGTACCGGTTTATCCTAATAAATTAAATAAATTTGGCTCTTATTACCCCAAAAAAAAAAAAGACTCTTCCTCCTCCTCCTCATCAGCATCTTCATCATACTACTACTATTATTGTTATGTAAATAATCGTAAAAATGAATAAATATTTTAGGGTTTAGAACGATTTGAGCTACTGAGCACCATGAATATGTTTTATTCATTTCACATACCTTTTATATTATATTAATGAATAAATTGATGGCAAAATTTTAGATAATAAGATTTTAAAATATATCTTAAAATAATATTATACTAACGGGCCTAATGAAAATGAAAACGAAAAATATTAGTATTTGAAAAATTATATTTTAAAAATATTCAGTATTTGATATTATTTTTATGAAAAGTATGTCGAATTCAAGCTTCATTGAAATCGGCGTCAGAATGTATTTGCATAAATTATGCGTAATGATATTAAATAATAATTGTAATTAGTTTGGTTAACATAAAATTCTTTATAAACAGAGTCTGCACATATAAGAATTGATGTATATTTGATGAGCTGCAGCAAATCCTGCAAGGATTGGGTCAAACAGAAGGCACTGAGTCATAATATTCCATGCATCTTTCCAAAACAACAACGGCTATCTTTGTTTACAATACACCAAAAAGCAACTGGAAGCAAAATTACTGGATTTATCTATTAAATGTTGTTAATCTCAATGATTGACCTTTGTTTTGCCGTTTGGAATTCACCAACTTGTCTGTTTCTGTGAACTAAAATTACAATGAAATGAGTGGCAAAAAAAGCAAGTCAAAGCTTTGAGAAAAAAAGATGAATATATGTTCATTTTGGTGAAAAAATGTCGGCGCATGAGTGGCATAATTAAGTCTTGTCTCGATTATATGACTTCAAATCCTACATTCACGTGTTAGGTGATTAAGAGTTTTTTTAGATTCACTTATAAATAGCTTTTCAAATATAATTTATAGAATACGAAATAAATATGTAAGTAGAATTTTTTCTTAAGTTACATAAACTTGTTTAAAAGTTCTTTTTAAATGGAAGTGTAAACAAGCCCTAAATTGTTGACTTCTCATTGAAAAAGAGAAAAATATATTGAGCAGCGTGGAGTTGAAGGGATCTGCCAGAAACAGAGCAGCAGATGAACAGAGGATAGACAGGAAGAAAAAATGAGAAAGAACAACACGTGTCTTTCAGCTGTTGAGATATACAGCTTCTATGGCGTGCTGTACTGTCCTCATTGCATTAAACTTCAATGTTCAGCTGAGCCTTTCATTTGCTGATTGCTATCGGAGAAAAAAAATTCTTTCGCCTACGTCAAAATGTTCTCTGTCTCTTTTTTTTATTCTTAAACATATTAGAGGCTGATCGTTCAACGATTTATTAGGTATCACAATAATCTTAAATAATTAGTACTTGTAGTTCCAGGTCTGAACGGTTCTCCCCATCATCAGCTGACCATAAAGGTAAACTTTGAAATATTTTTATATATGAATGATATAAAATTTGAAAAGAAAATAATTTGTAAAGAGGAAGAGTGAACGTAAATATCCATATAATATATAGAAATGTGACGTAAATGTACAACAACTATGAAATCAAATTTACTACGCTATAATGTATTTTATAATTTATCAAGCTTCTTTTCACTGTTACAAATGATTTATTTTATGAGTTTTCGTGTGCGTTAAAGTAGTAAAAAGATGAATATAATTAGTGTGAATTAAAATTTAATAAATAAAAATCCAAAATGTGTTTGCTCCCCTTTGAAGAATATCGTTAAATGGGAACCTAGTGACCTACCGTCTCAAAGCACAAGGAGGAAGAAATTTCCTATCCTGGTGGGGAGCACTATCTATTGAATATTCGTCATTTCTTGAAGAGCTTGATTTTATTAATATATTAATGTCACAAAAGATATTAATTTTTCTGTATCTATTGGCTATTGCAATTGTTACCATCAAGTACTTTTATTTTTCGTATTTATAAGTAATCTTTTATATTTCACTGGGAAAAAAAACTTAGATTACGTTAACTATGTTTTGAAATTAATAATTCTCTAACTTTACTTTTATTTGATATATATATTTTTTAAGAAAATAATAATCTATAGGATAGTTATATACATTCATGCTAGATATTAAATGATATGACTTAGAAATAAAATTAAGTAAAATGGTTTTGGTATCTAATAAATAGAACCAAAGGAATATGTAAATGATCTTTGAAAGTATTCCCCTCAAATCCTCAATTCCATTATTACATTCACCCAATATGCGCCTAGTGAAGGGTGCATCGTTTAGTCAAAGGTTATTTGGACTACAAACGCACTAATTTTTTAATTAGCTAATTAATAACCAAATCACACTTTACAGAACTTTTATTCTTTTAATTTTAATATTCTGTAATTACTTTTTAACAGTATATTTAAAGATTTAGTTTTACATATAGCTGAATGACGTCACGCGAAACCGACCTCATCTAATAAAATAAGTCTTTATTATTATTGTTGCATTCTGCAATTACTTTAGGGGAAATTGCAAAAAAAAACCTTGGAATTGCAAAAACGCAGATAGGGACCATTGACAACTTCACTTTGGGTTTTGACAACTTCAGGGCATATTATTCTTGTCAAAACCCAAAGTGAAGTTGTCAAGGATCCCTATCTGCGTTTTTGCAATTCCAAGATCTTTTTTTGCAATTTTCCCATTACTTTATTGCCGTGGTCACCTCACTCTGTTCTTGGGCCCACGGATTTGGAATTAAATCAGAAGACTCTCCAGTCCCCATCAACAAACAAAAATCATTATTCAAATAATATATAAATATAATTAATTCGGTCAAATTAATCCAACACATAATTTCCGCATGTCGCCAACCTAAATCAATTACTGATGGAGCCGCCGAACATTCTTGGCAATTTCTTTATTATTATTATTACTATTTTTGACCTGATTGGCAATTTCTTTATAAAACTATATAATCCAACCTTTTTTAAACGCGTCATAGTGGCTTTTGTAATTGGAATGGAAAATCCCCATAGAAGTTTGGTAATTAGAAATTCTCCGATCTAGCTTAAAATTATATTTAAATAATAGTAATGATAATTACTGCTTATGAGACTTATCTTAAATTATATTTCTCCTATTAACCTGTGTTGCTTTTTAGTAATTATATATGTCCAAACATACTCCTTTGATTCTATTTATAAAACACTTTTATCATGTTTCACACAAATTAAGAAAAACTTTAAATTTTATTAAATTTTATTTAAAATTTAACGACTTCTCAACTTTATCCCTATTTAATATATATTATACATCGTATAAACAAAGTTAACACAATGATAAATGAGGGGTAAAATTATACATCCATATAAAAAAAAATTTCTTAGTACCTATAAATAGGACAAAAAAATACCTTCTTTCTCTATCCTATAAATAGGATCAGAGGAGTAATATTATCAAAGTCTAAAAAAAGTATTCAAGCAAGAACCACCATTAACCAACGTAATTTTTAATCATTATCACTTATAAAAATTACAATCATTTAAAATCACAATTATTCACTGTTAATCCAAATAAGAACTATATTTTACACACATAGTTTTGGCCAGAAATTTTGCAAACATATTTAACGCTTACGAATGTAGACAAATTATACAACATAAATAAAATTCATTATTCACCTGTCAAAATTTCAAAAATTATTTTCAAATTATTCGCTAATGCAAAGGTTATTGCGAGAATCTGTATAAACTGGATCCAACAGAACTTGGGTTTAGGTATAACAAATTATTTGATGATAGATTCAGGAAAGTTCAATGTGAGAGAGATCAATGTTTATAAGCCTATAACGGTTATTGTACACCAATTCTCTTTCTTTCCACATGTAGGAAAGTTCCAATAAAAAATTTACCTGTTTGAAATTTTCTGTTCTCCACCAGTCTGATAAAACGATCAGAATCATTGATAACATATTTCTGAGCCATTGCAACCAACTGAGGCAATTTGGTATTGGTCCTGTAAGCTAGTCAAAAAAGAGATCCGAAACCCTGGCCTTTGGTAAATAATACGGATGCAAGGGCAACTTTTCATCCAATTTATTTATTCGTAAGCTAAGAGTTCCAACTCTTTTAAGTTGTCTCCTGTCTATGAAGGTGGTGTTGTTCCTGACCTATCATTTTTTTCCAAATCTAACATTCCCATTTCAGTTGCATTTTCAAACGAGGATAGTACACCACTAAAGGGATTGTTTTGCAAAACCAATTGCTTAAGTTGACTTAAAGACCCTATAAAATTAGGAATCCTTCTGAGAGTCGATTATTAGATAAATCGAGAATCTTTAAAGATTTAAAATGATCCCAACAATCAGAAAGTTTTCCTAATAAATTATTATTTGAGAGATTGAAAACTACCAAATTATTAACAATTGCACTCATTCCCTTGCCACATGAATAAACAAATCTTGAAACTTGATTTTCTCAAATGTCTAAAAATCGAATCTTTAACAGGACAGGTGGAACAAAGCATTTAATTTGATTTGAAGCCAATGATATACCATAAATATTAAATTCATCAAGTGGCAGATTTGAAATTACACATGTGAGATTGCTGGATTCTATTTGATGTTACGAATAATGGTAATATACCGCGCCCATGACATACTATACTGTCGTCATTACATTATGTTTATATTGCAAACTACGAAAATGGCAATTTAAACTTCAATGTTTTGCTGAACGTTTCGTTTATTGGGGGAAAAATAGAAAAAGAAGCCTGAAACTGTCATATCTCAATTCAGGCATGTAACACTTCAAAATAACAGATAAAAAAGTAAACCCAAATTAAGATTTTAAAATTACAAAAATTACAAAAATGCTCCTTTATTATTCTTTAAGGAAAGTTTGGAATCCCAAATTGAGCCTTTATTTTAATGGGGCATATTTGTAATTTTTTTAAATTTTAAAATTTTAATTCGAGTTTACTTCCTTCCCCATCATTTTCAAGTGTTAGGTGTCTGAATTAGGATATCATAATTTCAGACTTTTTTATCTATCATTTTCTTTTTACTAATTACTATTAGGGGAAAAAAATTCTTTGGGAAAATTGCAAATAAAGACCCCCCAATATATAAAATGGCAATCAAGGACCCTGAATTTGAGAAATTGCTCCAGAGGACCCGGTCCCAATTTGCAATTATGAAATGTGTGTTAAATGGCTGAAATGCCCCTCACTCATTTGAAAAAAAAAAAACCTGTCCGCGCTCTCCTTCCCCCCAAAACGCGCGATAACTTCCTTTGTATATCCCCCCGGCCATTCTTTGCGGTCTGCTGTGTTTATTTGTGCGCAAGAGTTTGTTTCCATTTTGCGGCGAGAGGAGTATTGTGTGAGAGAAAAGTGTATTTGCTGTGGGAGAGGAGAACGGAGTCGTGCTGGAATAGTGATCTATCGGCATTATCAAAGGCAAGGGAGGAGGTAGAGGCATCGTGACAGTCGTGTGTGGCTATCAAAGTTAACAGCGGCATTTGGCGACAAAATCTGGTGGTAAGTTTCAAGCTTTGGTTTGTTTGTGTTCGTTGCTGCCTGTGTGATACATTAACGAGAGGGAAGGGAATGCGTTTAGGGCAGGAACGTATATATATGTTTTTTCTGTTGAATATGCTGTGACTGATTGGCGAAAAATGGTTATCTGTGGAAGAAGATGGGCGAATGGGTTTGGGTGGGAAGGGAATTAGAAGATCAGTTAGGAGGATGACAAGATTAGTTTGGGAAATGACGACACTTGAATGGGTAAAGTGCAAATTGAATTGGTTAACTATTAATTGATCTGAAGAGATGTTAAAGTGATAGTGTCGTTTAAAATGACAAAATTGAAGTAGGGGGATTGACAAGTTGATAATGCAAAATAAGAATGTGTAATTGACAAGTTGGTAATAGAAAATAACAAGTTGAATATAATGAATAACAAGTTATTGAGCAGTTGGGAATAAGAAGGTTGCCATGGGTTCCTAACAAGTTAACAATAGGAAATGACAAGTTTAAAAATGACAATAAGAAGTTGGGAATAAGAAAGGCGATTATGACAAATGGAGAACTTTATAATGTAAAATAACTAGTTGATAATTGTAAATGACAAGTTAATGATGAGAAATAACAAGCATGAGAAGTAGTTGAGAATAACAAGTTTACTTTGAGAAATTAACAACTTGCTTATATGAAATTACAAGTTCATGTTTCGAAATAAGAAGTCAATGGTGGTGATGTAAGAAGGCTGTTGGTTACAGAATAGGTTGTTAACAGAGGTGATAGTTAGTTAGTAAATGTGGTTGTGAAGGATTGTATGTTGAATATTTTGCAGGAAGAGGAAGATGGCATCAGAAGGAGCCTCTAGATCAAAAAAGGCACACAACGGTTGGTTGTTATTCAGAAGTGAGTTTATGGCCACAATAGCTGACCCTGACATGACAGCCAAACAAAAAAGAGATGCTGCGTCAAATGCATGGAAAGCTCTGGCCGCTGAAGAGAAGATGAGGTACACCGAGGAGGTGAAGAAAAGAAGGCCACAAAAGGGAGAAGAGGAGAAAAAGAAACATGTCCCATCATTTCTAACCCGGGTGTCCCTGAAGGGATTAAGAAAATTACTGCACTTTGTGAACAATAATGAAGACTTAAGGGAGAGGGTTGAGAGGATGGGCTTCGGGAGGCTGTTGAAGGTTGGATTAAAGAGACTACCCCGTGATCTCATTGTGACCATGCTGAGATCATATGACCCGCCAACGCATCAATTTACAATCAGGGGCAAATCAGAGGAAATAGGAGCAGAAGATGTTGAGCAACTGCTAGGAATCCGTCACGGTGGGGAGGAGGTGAAAACTAAAGTTGATGAGAGTGATGCTACGTATCAGGAGTTGAGAAATGAATATCGGAAAGTGTCATTCAGCAAAATACTAAAAGACATTGTTTCAGGGGAGGAGGATCACAGATTCGAGTTTTTATTTGTGCTATACACCCTGGGTACTTTTCTATGTCCGAATTCAAGCTCAGAAGTGAGTGAGAAGTTGGTTAGAGTCATGCGCTGCACAATGGATGACTTTGGAAAGTATGATTGGGCTACCTATATTATAAAGGACCTCTGGAAAGAAATGGGAGACTATGTCAAAGGGTACAGGCGGGGCAATGAAGGGCAGGGGAGCAGCACTGTTGGTGGCTGCATATACTTACTTCTGGTATTACTATTTTATTTGTCATTGTGTTTGCATTTGATTACCGATGTGCATAACGTTAATGTTGTATATATGTGGCTGGCTTGCAGCTTTTTTTTTGTGAGAATTTTAACCTGAACACGCCTGTTGGCCGAGAGTCCACTACTGCAATTGAATACTGGACTGATGAGAAGATAAAAGAATTGGCCAGCAAGGAGAGGAAGAGTGTTAGGGGAATTATGTATGGAGGAAAAGGCAGTGAAGCTGTGACAGGGAAAGAAGAGAGGATAATTGTAGAGTTTTTGGACCCGGTATGTGGTATAATTGGTAAACTGAAGTTTTTATTTCGTAACCTGAACTTGTTATCTGCCATAGTATTGTTGTCATTTCCTATACTGAAGTTCTGATTTGCTATAGTGACATAGAGCTTTGTCATTGTTAAGTTGTAATTTGGCAAACTTAAGTTGTTATTCGCAATACTTATGCTGTGATTGGCCATATTGAACTTATCAATGGTAGACTGACTTGTGATTTTGTATATTGAACTTGTCATTCGGTATAATGAACTTGTCATCTGCGATACGTGAGTTGTGATATGGTTTACTGAACTTGTCATTCGGTATAATGAACTTGTCATATGCCATACGTGAGTTGTGATATGGTTTACTGAACTTGTCATTCGGTATAATGAACTTGTCATCTGTCATACCTGAGTTGTGATTTTGTTTACTGAACTTGTAATTCTGTATAATGAACTTGTGATCTGCCATACCTGAATTGTAATGTGGTTTACTGAGGTTGTCATTCGGTATAATAAACTTGTGATCTGCCATACCTAAGTTGTGATTTTGTTTACTGAACTTGTAATTCTGTATAATGAACTTGTGATCTGCCATACCTGAATTGTAATCTGGTTTACTGAGGTTGTCATTCGGTATAATAAACTTGTGATCTGCCATACCTAAGTTGTGATTTTGTTTACTGAACTTGTAATTCTGTATAATGAACTTGTGATCTGCCATACCTGAATTGTAATCTGGTTTACTGAACTTGTCAATATGTCATAGTGAAGGTGTCATTTCCCATAGTGAACTTGTTGTTGTATATACTTACTTGATTAATGTCTTTTACATGCAGGAGCTGAAGAAGTTACGTGAGCGCCTAATGAAGAGGATAGAGGAAGGGCAAAAGATGCTAATGAAAATGGTGGATGAGGAGTTGGTGAAGGTGCAAATCCCAAGACAGGGAGATGGTGGGAAGGGTAAATCAAGAGGAAAGGCTCGGGTTGAGACAGTGCCTACAAATAGAAGTGACTCTGAAGATGATGAGGAGGAGAGGCGCAACAATGATGACACAACTGAGGAAAAGGAGAAGGATGAAGTAAGCAGTGAAGATGGAGACAGTCATGGGAAGGGCGACACAGAGAATGACAGCGACAATGAAGAGATGGAGGAAGAGGGTCAAGGGGATGGTGATGACAGGAGCGAAGGGGAGAGGGAATACAAGGGTGATGCAGAGGGTGACATACCTACAGCCAGTCCCCCTAGGGAAGTGTCACCCACCATTGAAGGTGATGAGGCAGAAGGTCACTCACCGATGGAGGTATCCCCCCTGGCCATTGTTGAATATGTTGGGCCTGATCCAGAACCTGTATCTGTGGAGGCACAACAACTAAGGAGATCTACTAGGGTTCGGTTCAGCAAGATCAAGTCTCCTTGGTTGGAGTTGAAGGCACAATCAAGAGTGAAGAGGCCTATGGAGCCCAAGGATATTTTTTTCAACTTAGTCAGCCGAGCTGTCAAAGGTGATGACGGTGAGATGTAAGTGAAAATCTTTGCTTATGTGATCTTATTTGTTGACTACATGTTAACATAACACATCTAGTAACTCACTTGAATATGTTTCAGTCCTTTGATCAGAATGTTTGATGAAGACATCCCCCGACGGTTGCTGCATTCGCTTGGTGGAAATAACAGGGTGAGTAACCGAGTGATGTCGTTGGTCTGTAAGGCTTTGGTGCAAGAGCAGCAGGCAGTTGAAGGCCGAGTTAGGAGGCATATATTTGATGCAGACTTCATGGTGAGGTTTCTGTATTACTAATAGGCTTTGTTGATTTACAAGATTGGAAATGAAAATGACAGAATAAAGTGTGTTACAGTGAATAAGAACTTGGTTTTCTGCATTTCACAGGCCATAATGACCCGTGATCCAGCTCGTTGGGATCCTAACCAGCATGCACGACAAATACTTCCGCATTATGTTGGCTACAACATAGGTGACTGTGACTTGATTCTGGGTCCTGCTCTAGTTGGGGAGCATTGGTTCTGTTTTGCATTCGAACCAAAGACCCAAAGTTTAATGTCCTTGATTCCATGCGAGCAAGTTTACAGCGTAAGAAGACCACCTCCAAGCAGAAGAAGGCAGCCACATATGACCCCCAAGAAATGGCCATCACCGGATGTGTAAGATGTTACTGACCTGTGCATGTTAGATAGGGAAATGACAGTTTTATATTATTATCCTTTTGATGAATATGGCATATGTGCAGAGGGATCGGTTTGAAGACATACTTCACATGGTCAGACCAGATTTTAGTGATAACTTGGAAATTGTCTGGCCTGATGTACCACAGCAGAAAAATTTGTGAGTGTCTACACCCTACTCATGTGATATGTTATTTGGCTGTGTTGGTTTGAGGAGCTGAAACTGTTAGGGTGGTGTTGTGGGCAGGAGGGACTGTGGTGTGCATGTGCTCATATGGCTCAAGAAATGGGAGCCTGATGTTTCCCTTGAATATACCGAGGTATTGACATTACCTTATTTATTGTGCAATCAAGAGTGACCACGTGTGACTTGTTTGGTGGTAAACTTGCTGTGCAGGCTGATGTGTCCTCTTTTCGGCGCGAGCTGATGTGGTGGCTGGTGAACCATGATGACAATGAATGCCGTCAGAAGGTGTATGATCTTATCTCACAACCAGAGAAGGGCCGAATGACCAAGAAGAGGAGAATGTCTTTATAGAGAGCATTTAAATTAGGCTGTGACTTTTACTAACTTTGTCAATTGATTCATTTGTTGAAATTGTATGCCAATTATTGTAATGGTTATGATATGCTTGGATTGATGGTATAACAGCACTTATATTTGGAATGACAAATTTCCCTTTAGTCAGGCCAAATGGCCAATGACAAGTTTAGTACAGGTAACGACATGTTCATTATGGCCAATGACAACTTGTGAAAAGGTTTTCATACAAATTTGTGATTCTGTATTAAAGGTGGCTAAATTTGCACATTGATTCACGGAATGAGAGGTTGACAAAGGAAAATGACAAGTTGACAATGCCAAATCACTAGTTCCCAAGATGTTTTCATGCAAGGGAAAATTTCTGTTCCAATTAGTGGAATTCCACTTATGACAATCACGGAATGACAGGTTCACTAAGGAAATTGACAAGTTGACTAGTGAAACTTACAAGTTCCCATAAGGTTTTCGTGAAACCGAGATTGTCTGTTGAGATGAGTGGATTCCCACTTATGATAATCACGGAATGACAAGTTCACTAAGGAAATTGACAAGTTGACTTGGAAATTTACAAGTTCCGATAAAGTTTTCATGAAACCGAGATTGTCTGTTGAAATTAGTGGATTCCCACTTATGATAGTCACGGAATGACAAGTTCACTAAGGAAATTGACAAGTTCACTTGGGAAATTTACAAGTTCCGATAAAGTTTTCATGAAACCGAGATTCTCTGTTGAAATTAGTGGATTCCCACTTACGATAATCATAGAATGACAAGTTCACAAACGAAAGTGACAAGTTCACTATCGAAAATTACAAGTTCGAATAATGTTTTCATGAAACGACTGGATTTTCACTACCGGTGAACACAAAGTTACAACTTCAGAAAGGGAAATGACAAGTTTATTATGGAAAATGACAATTTCCCAAAAGGTTTTAATACATTTTCATACTTTTGAAGACAGTGATTACATTGCACATTTCCTAGAGCAACCACTTCTAATCAACGCAGAATGACAAGTTGACATTGCCAAATGACAACTTTACTATGGCACATGACAAGTTCCTATAAGGTTTTGACACATTTCGTTTTCTGACAGCAACCACTTCTGATAAACACGGAATGACAACTTCATATTGCCAAATGACAACTTTACTATGCCACATGACAAGTTCCTATAAGGTTTTGACACATTTCGTTTTCTGACAGCAACCACTTCTGATAAACACGGAATTACACTTTGCACATTTCTGACAGCAACCACTTCTGATGAACATGAAATTACAAGTGCACAAAAGCAAATGACAACTTAACTATGCAAAATAACAAGAAGT
Organism: Neltuma alba; assembly: GCF_004799145.2. NCBI lineage: Eukaryota > Viridiplantae > Streptophyta > Magnoliopsida > Fabales > Fabaceae > Neltuma > Neltuma alba. Next base: position 129,907 of record NW_021633826.1, read on the forward strand.
GACAAGTTCTGATTTCTTTCACAGCAACAAGTTCTTTACAACATTCAATGACAAGTGCACATTAACTTACATCTTCCACTTAATGTCCCTTTGTCCCAAACATAGAAGTAACAAAAAATATATGTGCACATCTACTAACATCCTGCTCCCAAAAAAATTAAGAAGGATGAACCCTATATGTGCCAAAAAAATTAGTTGTCCCATTTGTAAGTGGAAGTCAACTTGGGTTAGGATTTTTGCATGTCCTGTTTGTATGTCCAGGATGAAGACATCTAGTGCAATGATATATTTTTTTGTTGTGGAATTGTGATTCCTTTCTATTTCTTCTTGGTCTTCCAGAAGGCCTAGCAGTGACTGGGGGTAAAAGCAAGGGTTGAGCAGTAAGATTCTCAAACGTATAGTCATTCAGGTGAGGCATATCAATTGTCACCACTGGAACCATGCTCCGGGCATAGATTTTTTCTTGGGATGAACGTTTGTAACACTCTTCAACATAATCATAAACGTTTCCCCCTATGGTCTTAATGGCTGCACAAGCATGTGAGCATGGAATCCCTAACATTTGCCAAGTTCCACAGCTACATTTGTGTAGGCCAAGGTCCACTCTTTGGTCTCCACGTGATGTGTGCACGCATATTCTTCCCCCTCCATAATTCTCACAGTGCATGTACCTACCGAAATACACATGCTCCAATACTTTTGCCTCTATTTTTGGCCCAACGCAATTACTCCACTTAGTCATTGCTGCATATGATGCATGCATCTTTCTTGCTACTTTCTCCCGGTGCTCATGGATCATTTGGGCCACGTTATGCTTCCTCTCCCTTACCATCCAAGCATTAAAAGATTCAGCTAAATTAGTTGTTATGTTGTCCCACCTTCTATATGGGAACTTGCTCAATGCCCACCTATCCACATCACCTTGATTGATAACCCACTCATATAACTCATGAGACATGGTTCTGAGATCATCCAACGCATGATCAAACTCATCCGCAAGTCTTGCATAAGCCACTTTATCCAGTACCTTTAATGCATCTTCCTTTGAATTTTCACTTGTCCTTCTCCGACCTCTGTTTAATTTCATATATTCAGAGCTAAAGTTCTCCTTCACATGCCTATAACAGTATGCATGCCTTTCACCCCCAAATATTGCTTGCACAGCACCAATTATAGAATTATGTCTATCTGACACAATAGTCAGTTGCATTGAACCAACTATTTGTTTAATCTTGTGAAAAAACCACGTCCAGTCATCAAGATTCTCTCCCTTCACCACTGCTATTGCAAACGGCAACATCTCATTATCCGCATCATATGCCGAAGCTGACAGTAACGTCCCCTTATATGGACCACTTAAATGAGTACCATCAACATATAATATAGGCCTTGCACCGTTCAAAAAACCCTCAACACATGCACCGTATGCAATGAACACACGCTCAAATCTATTACCAATGGAGGCCCATTCAGCAACCGTTTTGTCATCAGTTTCCTTCAACCTTTCACATAACCATGGTATTAACATATAGGACTGTTCCGGTTTCCCATGTATTTCTTCCATTGCCTTTTCCTTTGCTCTATATGCCTGACAATATGTAAGCCTCACACCATACTCCCTCTCCAACATCTTCCTTATCTCAGTGGGCCGTTTTTCAGCATGGTCCCTTATCTCTTCAACTATTACTGATGATGTCAACGCAGCACTCCCACCATAAGTCACAATCAAATTGTCTTGGGCTGAATGAATGTGCTTATTGCAAAATGTAGTCACACGTAATAGATGACTGTTCTTTCCAACAGCATTTGCACATATCTTCCAAGGACACCCTTCTACTTTACACCTCACATTCATCTTCTCCTTACTATTCCTGATATATCTCGCTGCAAACTTCTCTGCAATACTGAACCTGTACACAGCTTCCCTAAAAGCAACAGCATGTGGAACATATTGGCCCACTCCTACAAACACTCCTGCCCATTTCGTACAATTCATCTCGCCCGTCAGTCTTCCCTGACTCTCTGAACCACTACACTTGCTTCTCTGACTTGATCCGCCTCCTTCAAAAGTTAGGCATTCAACTCCATTCTCAACATTCACTGGCTCATGTTCATCACCAATGGTCGTTTCAAATGTATTCATGTATTGTGAAAGTCCAAATAAATTCTCACTCCTGCCACCATAATACCAAGTTAGGACAGCTATATTCAAACGACAGGTTTGAATAAAATAACATGTCTACATATCTAAATAACAAGTCCGCATATGGTTATTACAACTTTACTAACTAAAATAACAAGTCTACATCTACAAACAATTCCTTGCTCAATTAACAAGTCCGTATATGGTAATTACAACTTGAGTTACTCATATAACAAGTTTCCATATAGAAACTACTGGTTAGTAAAATAACATCTACAGATCTAAATAACAAGTCCGTATATGATAATTATAACTTCAATACGTTGAATTACAAGTCTACATATGGAAATCTCTGCTTATGTCTAATAACAAGTCTGCATTTCTAAAACACAAGTTTACAAATAGAAATGACATGTCCACTATGTTCAATAACATGCTTGCATTTACTAATTACAATTTAGGACTGCAACACCATTAGCTTCGTTACAATATTTCTATACGAATTACCAACAATATATTAGTAAATAACAAGATTCAATTGGAAAACATAACCACTTACACGTCTGGATCATTCCTTGCTCTAGGTTCCCTATCATTCCCTTTCCCTCCTACATACACATGACCACTGCTGTCATTATATCTAAACAAGTTGCTGATATCACCATCATCACAAAGATCAATCAATGTACTCTCATCAAATTTAACTTTATACTTAATCTCATATCCACCACCATCATTGCCTATCCACTGTGAAATTATTCCACACAACTCGTCTACTGTTATCCATTCTTTTATACTGGTTACCCTTACACTCCCTCCAATATATTTAACTATCCCTTCACCATTTGCTTCAAAATGTCCACCAATGTGCACGTAACAGAACAACTCCTTCCCACAGCTTCTTCGGTTATTGAAATCCATTTTTCATACTAATCTGCAGCAAAAATTTACGTTTAGTCAGTACGTTAGCTTCACTAATAAATATTTACTCATTAAAAACCAGTGACCTCCTGTCTTCCCAACATCACTTTAGGGCTTCACAACTTCACTTTAGGGCTTGACGACTTCAACACCGAAAATCATGGTATCGTCATTCCCTCATTCCGCGGCAACACCTCAACGTTCACGGTCAAACTAACAGCCATTATCCAACCTACACTCTGCCAAACCACTACACTCTGACCCCTTCCCCATCGCAACCAGCACCGTGCACTACAAATGACAGATGACCGTTCAGACTACGAAAACAAAAATATCCCACCTCCAACTAACCACAACCTCCTACATTGTGATATCTTTCATCTTCAACTACACCTCCCATTCCCTCCCTTCCTCCAACCTACTCACCCACACAACAGAGATGAAGATGGAGAATGTGACGATGTGTAACTCTTACGGGGAACAATACAAGAAGGGTTTACTCAGTAAGTTACTCGCATTATTGCCAATGTTAGAAGATCCCAATATCACACATACTCGTTCGGCTCATCCTACTCCACCAGCTCTCCCGCCACCCATTAAAATCCTGGTCTCTGCTTTCATTAACAGTGATGATGAGTGAGGGGCATTTCAGCCATTTAACACACATTTCATAATTGCAAATTGGGACCGGGTCCCTGATTGCTATTTTATATATTAGGGGTCTTTATTTGCAATTTTCCCAAATTCTTTTCCCTTGTCAAAATGTCCTCTTTCTTTTTTTAATTCTTAAACACATCAGAGGCTGATCGTTCAACTGGATTGATTGGTCATTAGTTATTACAATAATGTTAAATAATTGGTACTTGTAATCGGTTCTCCCCATCATCGGCTGACCATAGGGACAAACTTTTAAATATTTTACTCCTTGTTCAGATAAATCTGTGTTTTTCAAAAGCAACTAAAAAAAAAATTGTAAATCTGTGTTTTTCAAAAGCAACTTAAAAAAAAAATTTGTTCACAAAAGTCAATAATTTTGCGTTTAACCTGTATACGCGTCCTTCCTCCGTATTAATTTAATCAGGAAAATTATAAATATATCCTTTTTTGAAAAAAAATTCAAAATAAAACTAAAAATAAAATAAAAGCCTATTTATGATAATGATGATTGAGTAACCAAAATCAAAAGTTACCTTCCGCAAAAGAATAAAAGCAAGACTAATATAAAGTTACCACTATCGTTATAAAAAGAAGAAGAAAATATGAAAAGTAGATCCACCATTAAGTGACATACATGCATGCATGCTTCACTTTGGGAATTAAATAACTAATAACTATTTTCATGATCAGGAATAGGGCATCGTTGGCCCCATAAGAATTTTTGTAATAATCTCCCTTTAGTACAATAATTGCATGTTTGTAAGACGTATATAAGTCAAGGTCTTCCATTAGTATAGTGTCCGGCATATATTTGCCCCCTGAAAAACCATTTTTTAACACCTTGTCCAAATGTTTTTTAGTTGAAAAAAATTGGGCACGTCGCTTTATGCTTTTATAAATTCACCATATTCCTTAAATGAAGTATAATTAGATTATTTCGATTGTTCTTGTGTGTTTGTTATAGCAATATTTTAAAAATAAAATGCTACATTATGTTTTTTTAATTAAATTTCATATTTATGGGAAAATGATATAAAAAAATAAGAACAATTATTTCATGAGCTAAAAGATCCCATTTTCGGAATACGCTTAAAATATGTGTGTGTGTGTGTGTGTGTGTGGTTGTGAATTCAGCAATGATGATTTACTAGGTGATTCAGGTGTGGTTGTTAGGAACTGCGTTGCCAAAAAAGTTGCTTGTTAGAAGAGTTCATCGTTTTAAGACATTGATTAAAGCAAATTAATCTGTTTTAAGTCATAACAACCAACTTTTCTTTCTATGATTTTATTAGTTATTACAATAATACTGCCCTCAATCCTTAATATAAGGGCTCGTTTGATTTTTATTTTGATCATAAATGTAAGACTCTAATCTACTTGATCTCTCGTATTTATCTATTTTTTTTAAATAGTCCTTGCAATAATGATAGTTCTACACTTGATTAGTAAGGATATTTTAGGAAAGACAATACCTATTTATTATGAATAATTAAATTAACTAATTTTTTTTAATATACTCAAATTAGTTAACTAGCTTTTATATTAAGGACTGGAGTTAGTATTAAATACTTAATGAGTACTTGTTGTTCTAGACCTGATCTATTATTATCTCATCCGATCCATTGACCAGCGTAAAACTGTTTCCTCCACTTTTTTTTTTTTTTACCAGAATTGTTTCCTCCACTTTGAAATATTTTACCCCTTGTTCTCGTAAATCTATCTCTTTGTTAAAAATCAGCTTTAAAAAAAAAAGACAAAAGTGAATCACAATTTTCTTTCACCATCAAAATTTATTTTAAATTTTGCTAAAAATTATAATTATAAAACCTTAATCTACTTAGTCTCTCATATTTATCTATTTTTGCAGACCTTTTCCGATTTTTTTTATTTAGCCTGAACAAAATAGAGCCTTTCGAAATTCCAATATTTGTAACAAAAAAAGATAGATATAATTTAAAATAAGACTCAAACAAATAAAAATATAAAAGAAATAATAAGTTAACGATAAAACCGTATTAAATTAATAATAATTAGTTTTATTTTTATAAATAAATGACACAAAATTTGAAAAGAAAATGAAAATTCTGTAAAGAGGAAAAGATGAATGTGGATATCCATATGTTACCTCTAGTCCTTAACACAAAAGTTAGCTAGAAATTGAATTTGGTCATAAATATAGGACCACAATGCTTTTTTTTTTGTGTGTTACAGCAGTATTCATATGCTTAAGCAAAAAATAGCGGATATAATGGGTATGTAAGTTTCTCTTGTTGAGTTAATAATGACAAAAAAATGAAAAATAATAAATATTTCATTTCTAACTTTAAAAATAGCCCCCAAAAAAATAACAGAAGAAGAAGAAGAAGTAAATCATGTTGATATTTTAAAACTTTTTTTTTTTTCGTGATGCCCCTTTTTCATAGGATGACACCAAAACACGACCTTAATACTATATGGTATGGTCTCCGCAGCGTAATAAGTGGAAATAAAGGCTCTAGAAGGAGAAGAAGTTTCAAAGATAGTTTGCATATATGATGAATGGGTCTTGATTATCGTTTCATGAGAAAACAAATTTTGTGGAATATGTAAATTATCTCTGCAATTATTTCTATTAATTCCACATATACAGACGCCCATTTGGGCCCACTGTGGAGGGAATGCTCTTTTGTACTTTTATGGAAGGTTTGCATCTTGCATTCTAGCATCTTCAGTGAGAAATTTCAAACAACGAAGATATTAACATATGTTGACCCACGAGTGAAAATCGTCATGTAAACATCTAAAATCAAACTATAATAACTATGAATCCAAATTTATACAGATTGTAATCTATTTATAAGTTTCCAATTCTCCTGTTAAATGTAATGAAATGATTTTTTAAGATTTTTCAGCGTATTAAAGTGATGTCTAATATATGTAATGGAAGTGGTGGATATTGCTGGTTGGCATAGTAAGAAAGAAAATGATGGATATAATGTATTTTTATGATTTTTCAAACTGCAGTTTAATGTTACAAAGTAATTTTTGTAAGATTTTCTGTCTGCAATATATGTGATGACAAATGGCGGATATGATCAATATGAATTAAAATTTAATAAATAGAAATCCAAATTATTTTTTTGCGAAAATGACAGAAAAATACCTGTTAAATTTTAAAAAGATGAATAGGCCTTGTTGATTATTCTTTAATAGCAATTGACTATATTTGAAAAGTAAATAACAACATATTTTTATAGCAATTTGTGATTTGAAATTCTAAAATTTCAGAAATATTTTTCCATATTTTTTCTCAATTTCATTCTAAATATAAGATTATAATTCATTTTGTCTATCATATTTATCTATTTTTTCAAGATACTCCTTATGTTTCATCAAATGATAATTATAACTAATACACATGATTAGCAAGGATATTTTAAGAAAGATAACACCTATTTATTACAAATAATTAACTTATTTCATGAAGCACTCAATTTCATGAAAGTCACAAAAAATATTGGCCTCCTCCACCCATTTTCCTCAGTATCTATCAATGCAATTACCATAATGAAATTAGAAGATGTTTAGAAATTGGAATACAAGTTAAATAAAATAAATTTATATGAAAAATAAGGATGATTTCATTTATACTTTAAAAATATAGCAAAAAAATACAAATCATGTTGACATTATTAAAATTATTTCATCTCATTATCATCTTTTTCGTGATGCCCCCTCTTTTTATAGGATCATCATTCCAAACACGGTTTTAATAATATATCGTCTCCACCACGCAATATTTTTTCCAAGATTCAAACACACTTTGTTATGTGATGTAACAGTAGTCTTGATTATTGTTTGATGAGAAAACAAGTTTTGTGGAATATGGATCATAATCTTTGGAGTTATTTCTCTTAATTCCACATATACAGACGCCACACACACACACACACACAAACACACATATATATATGTGCTTAGTGAAGGAGGCACTGATTAGTCAAAAGTTTGGTTGGACTATATATAATGTGTACTTTTTTCCATTGGCCCATAATAATGAAACTATCAAAGCACACTCTACATAATTTTGATTTTTTAACGAAAATCTAAAAAAAATAATTTTAAAATTTCAAATTAGTCTTGTCTTTATTCTTAAACATATTAGAGGTTGATCGTTCAACTGGATTTATTAGTTATTACAATAATCTTAAATAATTAGTACTTGTAGTTCCAGGCCTGATCGGTTCTCCCCATCATTGGCTGACCATAAAGATAAACTTTGAAATATTTTTATATATAAATGACAAAAAAATTGAAAAGAAAATAATTTGTAAAGAGGAAAAGTGACGTAAATATCCATGTAATAAATGAAAATGTGGCGTAAATATATAACAACTATGAAATCAAATTTATTACGATATGATATGTATTTTATAATTTATATATCAAACTTCTTTTCAATGTTAAAAAGTGATTTATTTTGTCAGTTTTTGTGTGTGTTAAAGTAGTAAAAATGATGGATATAATTAATGTGAATGAAAATTTAATAAATAAAAATCCAATTGTGCAAATCATGCTGACATTATTAAAACTATAATAGCCAAAGATATATACAAAGTTTCCAAACTTCTGTTTAATGTAATGAAGTAATTTTTTTAAAATTTTTCAGCTTATTAAAGTAATATTTAGTATACGCATGTAATGAAAATGGTGGATATAATATGAATTAAAATTAATAAATAAATTCAAAAATGTGTTTTCTCCTCTTGACATATATTACCGAGCACAAAGCATGGGGAATTTTCAAGGTGCTTGGCTTTAGGGGTGTTCAAGGCTGGACCAGTCGGTCCCAATCGACTCGTTCCGGTCCTGGTCTTATTGGGACGGAACAGACTCGTCCCGAAATTTTTTGGAATGGGACAAACCAGGACGGGACAAAAAAGGGACTGGGACGAGACAGGACACATGACGGGATCGTTCCGTCCCGATTCCTGTTTTTTTTAAAAAAAATTTATCCTATTTATATAATTTTATTTTTTATATTTTTTAAAGATTTGAGAATATTATATGAAACTATAGATATATTTATTTAGAACTTTTATATTTGTTGATGATTTGATATTATTGATTATTAGAATTTTTAGCAAGTTTTTATTGTGTTAAAAGCTTTTGTTTAGAGTTTTTAATGATTATTATATGTAATATTTTAGACTTTTGTTGAAGAGTGTCCAAACAAATAAAAAATAAAATAAAAAGATGTTTTTATAAGGCCTAAGCCCAAAAAACTATAATTTAAAAAAAATCAGATTTTATTAAAAAAATTAAAAAATTTTAAAAAATAATATATATATAGGGACCGGGACAGCACCGAGACGGATCGGGACATAGGACAGATTTTCTATCTTGTTACTATTTATCGGGACAGAACCGGGACGGGTCTATCCCGGTCCCGATCCCTCCCGTGAACAGCCTTACTGGGCTCTAACTGGAGGCACCATGCTCAATGTCCCTAAGTCCAAAAAATTACTTTTTCGGTTTTTAATATAAGATCTATTTAACTAATTTGATTAGATTAAGGAAGTTAGGTATGTTAGTTAATTATAAGAAATATAACATGTTTTTTCTAAAACACTATAATCATCTTTATTAATATCCTCTCTTCCTCTTCTACTTGATTATGGTTGAGGGAAATCTATAAGTGTAATTTAGGAAAAATGGATAAATATGAGAAATAGATTTTATATTTAGAACCAAAATCAACTCAACAATTAGGTCCTAAACGAACAGAACTTGTTGACTATTCTTGTAATAGTTTTGAACACTCAAATCTATCAAAATCACATATTTATCATTTTAAAATTTAATAGGTGTTTTTATGTCATTTTTTCTATTTTTTCTTGAAAGTCTTTAATATAAAAACTAATTTAACTTTCAATTTTGTCCTGAATACAAGACTAGAATTTATTTTATCTATCATATTTATCTATTTTTTTAAGATAGTCTTTATAATAGTTATAGCTATTAAAGATTCTATCAAACGGTAGTTATAACTAATATATATAATTAGTAAGGATATTTTAATAAAAAATATATATTTATCATAAATAATCAACTTAATAAATTTTTTAATTTACTAAAATTAGTTAACTAATTAACTCTTATAAATACAGATTAAGGAGAGGAGGAAGCAGTTTATTGTCATCTAGGAACCTACGGTGACCGAGCACAAGCAGGGAGAGAGAAATTTCCACATGGTGGGCCCTATCTATGGATTGAATAATCCTTATTTCATGAAGAGCTCAATTTCATGAAAGTCACAAAAAATATTGGTCTCCTCCACCAATTTTCCTCTGTATTTATCAATGCAATTACCATTTTGGCCAAAAAAATAAAAATCAATGCAATTACCATCACGAAATTAGATGACGGTGGGAATACAAATTAAATAGAATAAATTTATATGAAAAATAAGGATTATTTCACGTATATATACTTTAAAAATATAGCAAAAAAATATAAATCATGCTGATATTGTTAAAATTATTTCATCTTATTACCATCTTTTTCGTGATGCCCCCTCTTTTTCTAGAATCATCATTCCAAACATGGTTTTAATAATATATCGTTTCCACCGCTCAATATTTTTTTCCAAGTTTCCAACATAGTTTGTTATGTGATGCACCAGTAGCCTTGATGATCATTGTTTTTATGAGAAAACAAGTTTTGTAGAATATGGATCGTGATCGTTGGAGTTATTTCTCTTAATTCCACATGTACAGACATCCACATATATGTATATATACACACACACACTTAGTGAATGAGGCACTGACTATTCAAAAGTTTGTTTGGACTAGTATAGATAATGTTTACTTTTTTCTATTGGCCAATAATAATCAAAGCACACTCTACCTAATTTTTATTTTTTAAGGAAAATCTAAAAAAAAACTAATTTTAAAACTTTAAATCAGTCTCGTTTACTACACTTTAATGGTAATTAACTACATTTGAAAAGCAAATAACAATATATTGTTATAGTAATTTGTCATTTGAAATTCTAAAATTTAAGAGATTTTTTTTTTTCAGATTTTCTCTCTTTTTTTAAATATTCGGTAATTACTTTATGAAGGGTTCTCCGTGTGGGCCTGCGGGGGACCTACCATTGTTGGAATTAGAACAGTAGACCCCAAGCAATTATCAAAGTCTTCTAGGCCGAAAATTTTGTAGATGCTTTCAAAGTGATGGAATGTCCTTTATAACCCTTCTATTTTTTTGACCAAACATATAGTCCTTCTCTGTATACAATTCGAATCAATAATGTTACTCCCGATTTTAATTATAAAATCTTATTTATAATCTATAAATGAGATCTTACAATTAGGACCGGAAGTAGTATTATATTTTATGATATACTCTCATATTAGGAATATGAAAATATTTTGATAAAAGTATACCTTTAATTTTTTAATTTTGCACAAATTTTTATTTTAATCCCTTGGTTTTATAATGTTGTTGTCTATTGGCAAAATAAAATTCTAAAATCGATATACCCAAACATGTTCATATGTTTAAAATCTATTGTTTTTCCTTAGATTTGAAATAGCTAGGTTAGGTTTATCGGGGAAAAAAATAGCTAGGCTAAAATGAGTATTTAAAATTCTAAAAAGATTCTAATAATAAAATTTTGTTTGAATTTAGATCAAATTCAAATCAATGAAATTTTATCTTGCCAGCAAAATAATGAATTCGACCCAAACTCAAACACCCAATAGTCCAAACACAACATGTAGTTGCTTGATTGTGTCCACTTGATCATACAGTCGGCTTTTTCACTGTTGTTTTTGTCATTAAAAAAAAAAACAAAGAAAGAAACCATTATGTCACTGTGGGCATTCGACAGTTTTTTATAATCAGCTTACCGGAAAGTATTAAAAAGGAGCAATATTACTCATAGCGTTAAAAAATTAATGGTTACGGTTAGAGTAATTTTACGTTTTTTCAAACACTTTTGGAATGATATTGATTTAAAAAAGTTCTTAACCACAGCTCCCACGTAACACTTTTTAGGATAAAACTCCCTATATACATTTGAAAAATGGCATCAGACCTGTAACTAAGGGCATATTTATACTAATTATGATGTCTGCAAATAGACTTTTTATGTTTGGGTCAGAACAAAATAGACCCTTTCGAAAGTTAAAAACAACGAAAAACAAAAATTTAAAAAAAAAATTCTTCTTTACCCACATTTTATGATCTTTTTGCAGACCTTTTCCAATTTTTTTTATTTAGCCTGAACAAAATAGACCCTTTCGAAGTTCCAATGTTTTTAGTGAAAAAAGATGGATATAATTTAAAATAAGACTCAAACAAATAAAAATATAAAAGAAATAATAATTTAACGATAAAACTGTATTAAATTAATAATAATCAATTTTATTTTTATAAATAAATGACACAAAATTTGAAAAGAAAACGAAAATTTTGTAAAGAGGAAAAGATGAACGTGGATATCCATATGTTATCTCTAATCCTCAATATAAGAATCAGTTAGAAATTGAATTTGGTCATAAATATAGAACCACAATGCCTTTTGTTCTCCAAATTTGTAATTCATTCTCTAAAGTATCTGTATTAATTACATATTTTGAAGGATTTCCATTCAAAGTTAGTCATGATTAAAAGAGATGGATACTTTAGAAAAATTAACTTATATTTATTATAAGTAACTAACTTAAATAATTTTTTGAATCTACTCAAATTAATTAAGTTGCTCTTATAGTAAGGATATGTGGCAATTTATAAAATTGTGACGTAAATATGTAACAGCCATGAAATCAAATTTTATTATGATCGATATAATGTATTTTGTAACTTCTCAAACTTCTGTTTAACGTTGCAAAGTGATTTTTTCATTCATATGCTTAAGAAGAAAAAAAAAGCGGCTTTAACCCTTTGTAACTATAATAGGTGTGTAAGCTTCTCCTGTTGAGTGAATAATGAAAAAAAAAGAAGACAAATAATAAATATTTCATTCCTGACTCTAAAAATAGCCAGAAAAAAAAAACAAGAAGAAGAAGAAGTAAATCATGCTGATATTTTAAAACTTTTTTTTCTTTTGGTGATGCATAGGATGACACCAAAACAGGACCTTAATACTATATGGAATCGTCTCCACCACGTAATCAGTGGAAAGAAAGGCTTTAGAAGGAGAAGAAGCTTTCAAGTTTTCAAAGATGGTTTGTGTATATGATGTATCGGTCTTGATTATCGTTTCATGAGAAAACGAGTTTTGCGGAATATGTAAATTATCTCTGCAATTATTTCTCTTAATTCCACATGCACAGACCCATTTGACCGTAGTGTAGAGGAAATGTGCAAGAAAGAAATTTTCAAGTGGTGGGCCCTATCTATTGAGCAATCCTTATTTCATGAAGAGCTCAATTTCATGAAAGTCGCAAAAAATATTGGTTTCCTCCACCCATTTTCCTTTGTATCTATCAATGCAATTACCAGGAAATGAGCTTAGAACAATGAGTTTTGGACAATGTATTTTATCTCTGATATTTATTTATTTTTTAAAGTAATCTTTATAATAGTTATATATGTCGAAGATTCTATTAAATATTAGTTCCAGTTAATAGATATAACTAGGAAAAATATTTTTAAAAAATAATATTTATTTATTATAAATAATTAACTTAATAAACTATTTTAAGTTATAAAAATTAGTTAACTAATTCTTATATTAAGAATAAAAAAAAGTAGTATAATGTTAATTAGGAGCCTACGGTGACCGAGCATAAGCAGGAGGAAAGAAATTTCCAAGTGGTGGGACTGGGCCCAATCTATTGAATAATCCTTACTCCATGAAGAGCCCAGTTTCATGAAAGTCACAAAAAATATTGGTCTCCTTCGTCTATCAATACAATTACTAGGAAATGAGCTTTGGATGATGTGTTTTATCTATCATATTTATTTATTTTTTTAAGATAGTCTTTATAATAGTTATACATGTCGAAGATTTTATCAAATGATAGTTCTAGTTAATAAACATAATTAGTAAACATATTTAAAAAAAACATTTATTTGTCACAAATAATTAATTTAATAAATTATTTCAATTTATTAAAATTAGTTAACTAGTTTTGTCTTTGAGAGTTTGATACCAATTATTAGAGGATGTCCAGATTGGATTCACAAAATTAGATGATGGTCCGACATGAAACCTGAAAACCCAATGAACATCATGTGCCATCATCAGCATTTTCTCACACCGACCCCTTTTATCTCTCTCCGCATCTTGACTTTCCACATATGCACACAGATCAGCAATACATTAAGCTTCTAAAAATCCAATACGCATTCATACCCTTCCTTATCTAGTTGTACTATATTGCACATTATTGTTCATATGGCATACATTCCCTGGTTGGCCCGCCAATAAGAGTATGCCGTACATCAAGTTTTCAATGATCTCCTTGTTTTCTAAACATTATAAATACGGATAATGTTCCATGCATCCAAGTTCATATAATTATGTATTTAAATTATAATTTATTTTTATTCAGTTTTTGAAGTACTGATTTTTTAATGAATTTTTTTTTAAGATTTAAAAGCATTTTTTATTTAATAATATTATACTCTATCATTAAGGGTAACATGGTAAAATTGTACAATTTTCCAGCCCATTTTCATCTAACCAAACATAAAATTTTCTATCAACTTATCTTTCATTTCGATGTTTACCAAACATGCTATCACTCAGAAATTTTTCATTCTATTTCATTCCATTCTTTTCCATTCCTCTTCATTCCAACTATTTCTTTCTACTAAACAGCTTTAAGATATTCAATCTAACTTACTCTGATTCCTTTTTCTCCCATTCTATCCAATCCACCTCCAAAGTAAGCCAAAAAAGAAAAAGAAAAAAAAAAGGTCAGACATATAAAGAAAATTGTGAGCAGGGCTTGTGGAAAGGAATTGGTAGGCGTGGAATTATTTCTCTTAATTCCACATGCACAGACCCATTTGACCGTAGTGCAGAGGGAATGCTCAAGAAAGAAATTTTCAAGTGGTGGGCCCTATCTATTGAATAATCCTTATTTCATGAAGAGCTCAATTTCATGAAAGTTGCAAAAAATATTGGTTTCCTCCACCCATCTTCCTCTGTATCTGTCAATGCAATTGCCAGGAAATGAGCCTAGGACAATGAGCTTTAGACAATGTATTTTATCCGTCATATTTATTTATTTTTTTAAAGTAATTTTTATAACTGTTACACATGTCGACTATTCTATTAAATAGTAGTTCTAATTAATAGATAAAATTAGCAAAACCATTTTAAAAAAGACAAGATTTATTTATTACAAATAACTAACTTAATAAACTCTTTTAATTTACAAAAAATTAGTTAGAAAGAAGTAGTATAATGTTAATTAAGAGCCTACGGTGACCGAGCACAAGCAGGAAGAAAGAAATTTCCAAGTGGTGGGTCTATCTATTGAATACTCCTTACTTCATGAAGAGCTCAATTTCATGAAAGTCGCAAAAAATATTGGTCTCCTTCACCCTTTTCCTCTGTATCTATCAATGCAATTGCCAGGAAATGAGCTTTGGACAATGTGTTTTATCTATCATGTTTATTTATTTTTTTAAGATAATCCTTATAATAGTTATATATGTGGAAAATTTCATCAAATGGTAGTTCTAGTTAATAGACATAATTAGTAAATATATTTTAGAAAAGACAATATTTATTTATTACAAATAACAAACTTAATAAATTATTTTAATTCACTAAAATTAGTTAACTAGTTCTTATATTAAGAATAAAAAGAAGTAGTATAATGTTAATTAGGAGCCTACGGTGACCGAGCACAAGCATGAAGAAAGAAATTTCCAAGTGGTGGGTCCTATCTATTGAATACTCCTTACTTCATGAAGAGCTCAATTTCATGGAAGTCGCAAAAAATATTGGTCTCCTTCACCCCTTTTCCTCTGTATCTATCAATGCAATTGCCAGGAAATGAGCTTTGGACAATGTGTTTTATCTATCATGTTTATTTATTTTTTTAAGATAATCCTTATAATAGTTATATATGTGGAAAATTTCATCAAATGGTAGTTCTAGTTAATAGACATAATTAGTAAATATATTTTAGAAAAGATAATATTTATTTATTACAAATAACAAACTTAATAAATTATTTTAATTCACTAAAATTAGTTAACTAGTTCTTATATTAAGAATAAAAAGAAGTAGTATAATGTTAATTAGGAGCCTACGGTGACCGAGCACAAGCATGAAGAAAGAAATTTTCAAGTGGTGGGCCCTATCTATTGAATAATCCTTACTTCATGAAGAGCTCAATTTCATGAAAGTCGCAAAAAATATTGGTCTCCTTCACCCCTTTTCCTCTGTATCTATCAATGCAATTGCCAGGAAATGAGCTTTGGACAATGTGTTTTATCTATCATATTTATTTATTTTCTTAAGATAATCCTTATAATAGTTATATATGTGGAAAATTTCATCAAATGGTAGTTCTAGTTAATAGACATAATTAGTAAATATATTTTAGAAAAGATAATATTTATTTATCACAAATAACAAACTTAATAAATTATTTTAATTCACTAAAATTAGTTAACTAGTTCTTAGATTAAGAATAAAAAGAAGTAGTATAATGTTAATTAGGAGCCTACGGTGACCGAGCACAAGCATGAAGAAAGAAATTTCCAAGTGGTGGGTCTATCTATTGAATACTCCTTACTTCATGAAGAGCTCAATTTCATGAAAGTCGCAAAAAATATTGGTCTCCTTCACCCCTTTTCCTCTGTATCTATCAATGCAATTGCCAGGAAATGAGCTTTGGACAATGTGTTTTATCTATCATGTTTATTTATTTTTTAAGATAATCCTTATAATAGTTATATATGTGGAAAATTTCATCAAATGGTAGTTCTAGTTAATAGACATAATTAGTAAATATATTTTAGAAAAGACAATATTTATTATTACAAATAACAAACTTAATAAATTATTTTAATTCACTAAAATTAGTTAACTAGTTCTTATATTAAGAATAAAAAGAAGTAGTATAATGTTAATTAGGAGCCTACGGTGACCGAGCACAAGCATGAAGAAAGAAATTTCCAAGTGGTGGGTCCTATCTATTGAATACTCCTTACTTCATGAAGAGCTCAATTTCATGGAAGTCGCAAAAAATATTGGTCTCCTTCACCCCATTTCCTCTGTATCTATCAATGCAATTGCCAGGAAATGAGCTTTGGACAATGTGTTTTATCTATCATGTTTATTTATTTTTTTAAGATAATCCTTATAATAGTTATATATGTGGAAAATTTCATCAAATAGTAGTTCTAGTTACTAGACATAATTAGTAAATATATTTTAGAAAAGATAATATTTATTTATTACAAATAACAAACTTAATAAATTCTTTTAATTCACTAAAAGTAGTTAACTAGTTCTTATATTAAGAATAAAAAGAAGTAGTATAATGTTAATTACGAGCCTACGGTGACCGAGCACAAGCAGGAAGAAAGAAATTTCCAAGTGGTGGGTCTATCTATTGAATACTCCTTACTTCATGAAGAGCTCAATTTCATGAAAGTCGCAAAAAATATTGGTCTCCTTCACCCCTTTTCCTCTGTATCTATCAATGCAATTGCCAGGAAATGAGCTTTGGACAATGTGTTTTATCTATCATGTTTATTTATTTTTTTAAGATAATCCTTATAATAGTTATATATGTGGAAAATTTCATCAAATGGTAGTTCTAGTTAATAGACATAATTAGTAAATATATTTTAGAAAAGATAATATTTATTTATTACAAATAACTAACTTAATAAATTATTTTAATTCACTAAAATTAGTTAACTAGTTCTTATATTAAGAATAAAAAGAAGTAGTATAATGTTAATTAGGAGCCTACGGTGACCTAGCACAAGCAGGAAGAAAGAAATTTCCAAGTGGTGGGCCCTATCTATTGAATACTCCTTACTTCATGAAGAGCTCAATTTCATGAAAGTCGCAAAAAATATTGGTCTCCTTCACCCCTTTTCCTCTGTATCTATCAATGCAATTGCCAGGAAATGAGCTTTGGACAATGTGTTTTATCTATCATGTTTATTTATTTTTTTAAGATAATCCTTATAATAGTTATATATGTGGAAAATTTCATCAAATGGTAGTTCTAGTTAATAGACATAATTAGTAAATATATTTTAGAAAAGATAATATTTATTTATTACAAATAACTAACTTAATAAATTATTTTAATTCACTAAAATTAGTTAATTAGTTCTTATATTAAGAATAAAAAGGAGTAGTATAATGTTAATTAGGAGCCTACGGTGACCGAGCACAAGCAGGAAGAAAGAAATTTCCAAGTGGTGGGTCTATCTATTGAATAGTGCTTACTTCATGAAGAGCTCAATTTCATGAAAGTCGCAAAAAATATTGGTCTCCTTCACTCCTTTTCCTCTGTATCTATCAATGCAATTACCAGGAAATGAGCTTTGGACAATGTGTTTTATCTATCATGTTTATTTATTTTTTTAAGATAATCCTTATAATAGTTATATATGTGGAAAATTTCATCAAATGGTAGTTCTAGTTAGTAGACATAATTAGTAAATATATTTTAGAAAAGACAATATTTATTTATTACAAATAACAAACTTAATAAATTATTTTAATTCACTAAAATTAGTTAACTAGTTCTTATATTAAGAATAAAAAGGAGTAGTATAATGTTAATTAGGAGCCTATGGTGACCGAGCACAAGCATGAAGAAAGAAATTTCCAAGTGGTGGGTCTATCTATTGAATAGTCCTTATTTCATGAAGAGCTCAATTTCATGAAAGTTGCAAAAAATATTGGTCTCCTTCACCCCTTTTCCTCTGTATCTATCAATGCAATTACCATCACGAAATTAGATGACGTTTGGAAATTGGAATACAAATTAAATAGAATAAATTTATATGAAAAATAAGGCTTGTTTCATTTATACTTTTAAAAATATAGCAAAAAAATATAAATCATGCTCACTTTATTAAAATTATTTCATCTCAATACCAACTTTTTCGTGATTCCCCCTCTTTTTAGAGGATCATCATTCCAAACACGGCTTTGATGATAGATCATCTCCACCACGCAATATTTTTTTCCAAGTTTCAAACATAGTTTGTTATGTGCCGTACCAGTGGTCTTGATTATTGTTTTATGAGAAAACGAGCTTTGCGGAATATGCATAATATATACGGACGCCCACACACACACACATGTGTGCATGCGCTGGTGAAGGATGCACTGATTAGTCAAAAGTTTGTTTGGACTATTTATAATGTGTACTTTTTTTCTATTGGCCATGATAATCAAAGCACACTATATAATTCTTTAGGAAATACCTATAAAAAAAATCTTCAATATAAAAGCTAGTTTACTCATTTTTAGCATATTAATAAAACTAGTTTAAATTAGTTAGTTATTTGTAATAGGTATTATCTTTCATTAAATATCCTTACTAATTAAGTGTATTGGCTAGTACTACCATTATTATAAAAACTATCTTAAAAAAATGAATAAATATAAAAAAGATAGATTTGGGTTTTATATTTATGACTAAAATAAAAGTTAAACTAACTCTTATACTAAAGACCGGAGATAGTACTAATTTTAAAATTTCACATCAATCTTGTTTTCTACACTTTAATAGCAATTGACTATATTTGAAAAGTAAATAACAATATATTTTTATAGCAATTTGTGGTTTGAAATTCTAAACTTTACGAAATATTTTTTTCCCCAGTATTTTCTCTCTTTTTTTAAATATTCTGTAATTACTTTATGAATGGTTCTCTGTGTGGGCCTGCGGGCCACCTACCATTTTTGGAATTGGAACAATAGACCCCAAGCAATTAACAAAGTCTTCCAGTCCGAAAAACTTTATAGATGCTATCAAAGTGATGAAATCTCATTTATACAATTCGAATCAATAATATTATATTTTATGGTATACTCTCATATTAGGAATATCAAAATATTTTGATAGAAGTATACCTTTAGTCTTTTAATTTTGTACAAATTTTTATTTTAATCCCTTCATTTTATAAAGTGTTTTTTATTGGAAAAATAAAATTCTAAAATCCATATACTCAAACATATTCATATGTTTAAAATCTTTTGTTTTTCCTTAGATTTGAAATAGCTTGGTTAGGTTTATCGGGAAAAAATAGCCAGGTTAAAGTGAGTATTTAAAATTCTAAAAATTCTAATAATAAAATTTTGTTTGAATTTAGATGAAATTCAAATCAATGAAATTTGAATCTAGCTACCAAAATAATGAATTCGACCCAAATTCAAAAACCCAGATTTGTGTCCACTTGATCGTACAGCCGGCTTTTTCACTGTTATTTTTATCATTAAAAAAAAAAAGAAGAAAAGAAACCATTATTTGACTGTTTGAGTTCAAGATTGCGTTTTAATAAAAGGCCAAAAAAAAAAAAACTGAGATTATGTCCGCTTCATTCTTTTTGCTTCAAGTCTGTTTGTTCCTATTTCCTTCCCTTCCAAATAGATATGAAATTTCCAATTACTTGATAATAATTTATTTTAAAGAAGTCATTTTTTATTAGATAGTACATAAAGTTAATTATACCTAGCTAACTTTCCTTTTTTTTTTTTTTGGTGCCAACAATTATACGTAGCTTACCTAAACGGAGATAGAAGAAATTTACAATCAGTTATAATACCCCTTGTGCCTTATACGCGTAGCTATATTTCCATTGCGTAAAATTGAAAAGGCTCTTCTTATTCCAAGTCAAGATACTAGTTTGATAAGCAGCCACAAAATTGACATGGCCAATAACTTTCGCTGAGCAAGATCCCATAGGTCATAATGTTTTATCAAAAGAATTGGTGTCAGATGGAATATAACGATGACACCTATTAATTTACGTAGCCTACTCTATTTAAGAGGATAATTTTTGTTTTCTTTTAATTTTCATGATAGTTTGATTGGTTTTGATTTCAAGAGGCTTTACTGTGATAGTCAATCCCAAGTAATATACAAGAAAATTGAGAATCCGTTTGATATGAAATATTAAGAATAAGAAGAGAGCATCAGAATTGGGATTAAGAAAACTCATTAAAAAAGTATTTAATATGAGTAATTACTTGTTACTTGGAATTGAGTAAACCCATATAGATGAGATTGAGGAATACCGCATAAGGAAGTAGTGTTTCCCAATCTCACCTACATGGTTTTTTTTTTTTTTGAATCTCAATCCCTATGCTTACATATAATTCTCAATTCTTAGTACTTCATACTAAATGGGATTGAGAGTCTACTTTGTGGCCTGGAAGAATGGGACACCACCTACGTTAACGGTGACTATGTTGGGGTCAGATATAGGAAGAGGATATTCATAGGAAATAGAAGTTCAGGACATTCAAGTGGTTTTGTGGTCTTGAAATAATTCATGGTCAGGTGATTCTTGCTCGAGAAGAAGCTGTTTGTGACAGCGAGATGTTTGCCGGTTGATTTGTTGTCACGTTGGGATTTAAGGACGTGGCTAATATGCTTTTTGTTTAAACAGGGTCAGCAATTTCTTTTGACACAGGATTTATTTATTAAATATGTATAAAAAAAACTAGGGACTGAATTTTAACCCATTTAACAGTCAGGCATTGAGTTACAGTAGGTTATAATTGAAGGAATGAGTCATGACTTAGTTGAAAGTTAAGAAACTAAAAGATTAGTTTTCCCTAACATACTTAAAACTATACAAAACAGAAAAATATGTATGTAAACTAGGGTGCTTCAATCATGGTTATTTATTTCATCCCTACTCCTTTTAATTTACTGATAATGACAACCAAGAACAGAGGGGGATTGAAGGAATCTGCCTAAAACAGAGAGCACCAAAGAGAATTTAAACAGAGCAAAGAAACAGAACAACATGACTTCATTAGAATAAATGGTATGTAATCTAATCTATCAAATATGTATACAATCCTGGTCACTATTAATTAACTTAGCACATCCAACACCCCAATAACTTAATTGTTTTATTCATTTTTCTCTTCTATTTTCTTTAGTCATTAGAAGAATTTCATACCCCTGCATTTCGCGGGGTTTGCTTCAATTTCTCTACTATCATGATGATTGATCATACGAATCAATTATCTGGTTGGCGTTACGAT
This sequence comes from Neltuma alba, assembly GCF_004799145.2. NCBI lineage: Eukaryota > Viridiplantae > Streptophyta > Magnoliopsida > Fabales > Fabaceae > Neltuma > Neltuma alba. Next base: position 151,845 of record NW_021633826.1, read on the forward strand.
GAGGAATCTTCAAATCTTCAAGGATAAATAAAAGACTAACTGTTAAGAAGATGCGACTCATTTGGGTTTCTTGATCGGTTTGATTCCATTTATTCTTCCGTAATTCTCTTGTGTTGCAATAAAATTCAGGCCAACGAAGATTACAATAAAATTACAGTACCAATAGACAATACATAATTCCATAGCTAAAATAACTGACGCTAGAGGATCATGGCATACAAGTCTGGATGCCATCCATCTTATTCTTCTTATATTTAATTTCTACCCCATTATGTGTCTACTCGGAGAAACTAATATTGCATCCACTCAGATATGAAAGTTGCCACAGAATCTGATAAACAACAGTTGTGTTTGAGCTGTTGCAGATAAAGCCCAAGCTGACAAGCTCCAACTGAAATGATGGCAGTCAGTAATAAACAGTTAAAATTCTTACAGCTGATATATAATTGAGAAAGAAACTCATAAGTATTAAGAATGTATTACCTGTTAGTTGCGGAGCCACCTGCGCCATCTTCCCACACGGAGCACCGTTGCCACGTAGATGGAGTCCGACATCTTGCTTAGGAAATTGAAGTAGGCATGCCTCCATGATGGAATAGCTAACAATGATCCAAACACTATCCAAAATCCAACAGCAAATCCCACGCCCAAGCTTTCGTAAAATCCTCTCATGAAAGGGTCGTCTTCATCAGCAACCTGGTTAGCTTGTGTCTCATTTCCTAATGGATGATCTTCAGAAGGACATAGCTTGTCCAGTGGCCTCCCACAAAGGTAAGGATTTCCTTCATAGCTCGAGGGGTCAAAAGATTGCAGCTGTGTTCCTGTTGGAATTTCTCCTGACAAGCTATTGTTCGATAAATTCAAAATGCTCAATAAAGATATTTCAGCAAGACTCGAAGGAATTTCACCATGAAAATGATTCTCTGATAGATCCAAAACTTCTAGTGATTTTAATTGTCCTATCTCTTGTATGATTTTTCCACTCAACTTATTTGATGATAAATTCAGAAATATCAATTCAACCAATTTTCCAATTCCTGTTGGCATTTCACCCTCTAGTTGATTGTGAGAGAGATCAATGCTTACAAGCCCATAGCGATCATCGTACACCAAATCTCTTCCTTTCCACACCATAGGCAAGTTCCAACCAAAAGTTCCAGCTACTGGAGATTTTCCTTTATAGTAGAATCCGATCAAACCTATGTAATCATTTCTGACATGCTTTTGAGCCATTGCAACTAGCTTGTCGATGCAACTTGGTATTGGTCCAGTAAACTTGTTCAAAGAGAGATCCAAAACTCTGACCTTCTTTAAATAACATAGATGGATGGGTAACTTTCCATCTAATTTATTCATTCGTAAGCTAAGAGTTTGCAACTCTTTTAGATTGTCTTTAGTCCATGAAGGTGGTATTGGTCCTGACAAGTCATTTTTTCCCAAATCTAACATTCCCAGTGCAGTTACATTTTTCAGGGAGGGAAGGACACCACTGAAGCAATTGTTCCACAAAATTAATTGCTCGAGTTGACTTAAAGACCCTATAGAATTAGGAATCTCTCCAGAGAGTTGATTATTGGATAAATCAAGAAATCTTAAAGATTTGAAATGATCCCAACAATCAGGAAGTTTTCCTTGTAAGTTATTATATGATAAATCTAACGTTACCAAATTTTCAACAACTGCGCTTATTCCCTTGCCACATGAAAGAACAAATTCTGAAAATTGATTTCTTGAAATGTCCAGAGCTCCACCCTTTAGTAGAAATGGCGGAACATAGCCTTCAATTTGATTTGAAGCCAATGATATCTCCGGGACAGTAAATTCAAGTGGCAAATTTGGAATTGTACCTGTTAGATTACTGGATTCTATTTGAAGTACATCTGCTCCCTCTACAAGTCTCCAAAACCACTCTGGTATAGGATCATTGATTTCAGCGTGAAAAACATGTATCACCATTAAATTATTTTGAGTGCGAAGCCATTTGGGGAATTTAGGGCCTAACTTACATCGTGATAACAATAATGATTCTAATTGGAAAGGTGGAATCCAATTGTTGCTGAATTTGAGGGTCAACAAATCACAAGATAAGGTTAAGGCTCGTAACTTGGTGAGATTACTAAAATGGACATCACTGATTGTTCCATTTAGGTCATTATCAGAAAGGTCAAGATCCGTTAAAGAATTCATGTATTTTCCGAAATCATCTGGAATAGGGCCACCTAAGTGACTGTTGTCCAGAGAAAGGCTTGCGAGATTGGAGCTTATATTTAAAAGCCAAGGGAAAACAGATGTGAGCTTGTTTTGACCAAGACCAAGAGACACAAGAGAAGGAGTAAAATTTAAATGGGATGGAGGAGTTGATAGAATATTAATATCAGTTAGGCTACAGTTGTCTAGGTCTAGAACTCTTAGGTTTGGAAGCCTCCCAATAATTGGTAATAAGTTCTTAGAGTAATTAAGATTAACATCACTTAAGACAAGTGAAGTTAAGGATTGAAGATTGGAAAGCCACTCAATGCCAACCGGGCTCTTGTAATCAATTTTCAAATCATCATTGTGGGATACTGAAAGTATCTGCAAGCTTGAAAGATTACCAAACTGGCTAGGAATATTGCCAACTAAATTATTCCCATCTAGACGAAGTTCTTGCAAACTAGAAAGGTTCGCAAGATGGAAAGGTATACTGCCAACTAAACCATTATGGGAAAGATTTAGAACTCGCAGGTCTGAAAGCTTACCAAGTTCAATTGGTATTTTGCCGCCAAAAAAAGAACCACTGAGATCGAGGTATCTTAATTTGGTGAGAGAACCAAAGAATTTTGGGATTTCACTACCATTGAAATCATTGTAATTGAGATTTAAATAATTTAAGTTTGGCAAGTCCATCAATGATGGGCTAATCTCACCTCTTAAAGGCTGTCCGGACTCAATATCACCATGGAGATCAAGCATCTCAATGTGGCCAGTTTGAGGATTACAGAAAACACGACTCCAGAGGCAACAATCTGGAGAAGAGCCCCATGAAGACAAATGACCATAATCATTCACAAAGGCATTCTTCATGCTGAGAAGAGCTCGTCTTTCCTTGTGCAGGCAACTAGCGTGGGCATCTCCCATTCTCCAACATGACCCTCTCATGAACAACTCAGCTTGCAAGTGCAGCATTATGAGTATGATGATTGCTTGCGGCAGTTTCACAAGGTTTAGATAACTCACGCTCATCATTATTGCAGCTAGTTCATGCACCATGAAACTCAACCAAGTACATGAGATGAACAACGCTGGCCTCCTTATTTATAACTCAAGGTCTTCTTGATGATGTGAACAATAATTGCGTGTCTACACCAGACGTATACTATAAGTCAAGGTCCCCCACAAATAACACGATTGGAAGCAATTCAAATTGAGTTTTTGCTCTCTTTTAACAGCTAATTAGCATTTAAAACAATGTACTCTCCTTAAATATAGCATTCATTTTATAGTGTAAATTATTATATTTGGTCTTAATTATAAGACCTCGTTTGTAGTCTTATAATTAGGACCGAAAGTAGTATATTATAAAATAAGTATTATATTTAGAATTGAGGAGTACTATCCGAACACTCAACTGTTTTTCTTTTCTTTTTTCGAAATCAACTCCTAACAACCAGTTGACTCAACCTCCTCCTCCTCCGCCTCACGTGGTTTCTTTTCTAGTTGGATTTAAGTCTTTGTTCTCCCCTGAGCTTCTTGGGCCTTTTTTTTCCTTGTTCAGAAGATTGGTTGTATTGAGGCCCAAGTCATTTGCATCGTTTTATCCGTATAAAAAAAATAAATTTGGCTCTGTAGCACAAAAAATTGGCCCTTATTACCAAAAAGAAAAAAATCCTTCTCCTCCTCCTCATCATCTTCGTCATACTACTACTACTATTGTTATGTAAACAATCGTAAAAGTGAATAAATTTTTAAGGGTTTAGAACAATTTGAGCTGCTGAGCGCCATATATATTATATTCATTTCATAGGCCTTTTTTATTATATTATTGAATAAGTTGATGGAAAAAATTTTAAATGATAATATTTTTGGCTATATTTTAAAATAATATTATAGTAACAGGCGTAACAAAAATGAAAACGAAAAATATTAGTATTTGAAAAATTATATTTTAAAAATTCAGTATTTAAGTATTATTTTCATGAAAATTATGTCGAATTCAATCTTCATTGAAATCCGCGTCAGAATATATTTACATAATTATGCGCAATGATATTAAATAATGATTGTAATTAGTTTGGTTAACATAAAATTCTTTATAAACAGAGTCCGTGCATATAAGAATTGACGTATATTTGATGAGCCTGCAGTAAATCCTACAAGGTTTGGGTCTAATAGAAGGTACTGACCCAAATATTCCATGTGTGTTTCCAAAACAACAAGGGCTATCTTTGTTTACAATTCCCCAGAAAGCATCCGGGAGCAAAATTACTGGATTTGTCTATTAATTGTTGTTAATCTCAATAATTGACCTCTGTTTTGCTGTCTGGAATTCACTAGTTTGTCTATTTCTGTAAACTAAAATTACAGTGAAACGGGTGGCATAAAAAGAAAGCAAAAGCTTTGGGGGGAAAAAAATGAATATCTGTGCATTCTCCTGAAAAAATTTCAGAGCATGAATGGCATAGGAGTGTCTAGGAATTTGAAGAAGTGTTTTTTAAAAGTACTTTTCTGTAAATCGAAACAAATTCTTTTACATATTTACTTCGTATACTATAAAATCACTTCTGAAATCATAGTTTGATTTTCATTCAAATATCTCCTAGTCTTGTCTCCATTATATGACTTCAAATCCTACGTTCATGTGTTAGGTGATTAAGAGCTTGTCTGGATTTATTTATACGTAGCTTTTCAAATATAATTTACAGAATACGAGATAAATATGCGAGGAGAATTTTGTTTCGACTTACATGAACTTACTTAAAAGTTTGTTTTGAACAAAGCTTCAATCCAAACAAGTCTTAAATTGTTGACTTTTAATTGAAAGAGAAAAATAGATTGAGCAACGTGGAGTTGAAGGGATCTGCCCGAAACAGAGCAGCAGATGAACAGAGGATATATAAGAAGGAAAAATAAGAAAGAACGACACGTGTCTTTCAGCTGTTGAGATCTATACAGCTTCTATGGCGTGCTGTACTGTCGTCATTGCATTAAACTTCAATGTTCAACTGAACCTTTCATTTACTATTGCTATCGGGGAAAAAATTCTTTTGCCTACGTCAAAATGTCCCTTGTCTCTTTTAAACATATTAGAGGCTGATCTTTCAATTGGATTTATTAGTTATTACAATAATCTTAAATAATTAGCACTTGTAGTTCTAGGTTTGATCGGTTCTCTCGGCTGACCAGAAAGATAAACTTTAAAATATATTTATATATAAATGACATAAAATTTGAAAAGAAAAAAATTTGTAAAGAGGAAAAGTGAACGTAAATATCCATATAATATATAAAATGTGACGTAAATATATAACAACTATGAAATCAAATTATTACGATATAATGTATTTTATAATTTATCAAACTTCTTTCCAATGTTACAAGTGATTTATTTTTGCAAGTTTTTGTGTGCGTTAAAGTAGGAAAAATGATGGATATAGTTAGTGTGAATGAAAATTTAGTAAATAAAAATAAAAAATGTGTTTGCTTCCCTTTGAAGGATATCGTTAAATGGGAACCTGGGGACCTACCGTCTCAGAGCATAAGGAGGAAGAAATTTCCTGTCCAGTGGTAAGCAGCTATCTATTGAATATTCGTCATTTCATGAAGAGCTCAATTTTGATTAATACATTAATGTCACAACAGATATTAATTTTTCTGTATCTATTGCAATCATTACCATCAAGTACTTAGATGATGTTTGTGGAATACTCCTTTATTTTTCGTATTTATAAGTAATCTTTTATATGTGTTTCACTGGAAAAAAAAATTAGATCACGTTAACTATGTTTTGAAATTAATAATTCTTTAAAAAAAACTTAGATCACGTTAACTATGTTTTGAAATTAATAATGGTCTAACTTTACTTTTATTTGATATATATATTTTTTAAGAAAATAATAATCTATGGGATAATAATACATTCATGCTAGATATTAAACGACATGACTTGGAAATAAAACTAAGTAAAATGGTTTTGGTGTCTAATAAATAGAACCAAAGGAATATGTAAATAATCTTTGAAATTATTCCCCTCAAATCCTCAATTCCATTGTTACATTCACCCTATATGCGCCTAGTGAAGGGTGCATTGTTTCGTCAAAGGTTATTTGGCTATAACCGTGCACTAATTGTTTAATTAGCTAATTAATAAACAAAGCACACTTTACAGAACTTTTATTCTTTTAATTTTAATATTCTGTAATTACTTTTTGACAATATATTTAAAGATTTGGTTTTACATATAATTCAATAACATCACGTGATCTATATAGCCGACCTCATCTAATAGAATAAGACTTTATTATTGTTGTTATAGTATTCTGCAATTACACATGTGATTTTTTTTTTTGTGACCAGCAATACACATGTGATATTACTGGATTCTATTTGAAGTTACAGGGAAAAAATTACTATCAGGGAAAAAAATTCTTTTCCCTTGTCAAAATGTTCTCTTTCTTTTTTTAATTCTTAAACACATCGGACGCTGATCGTTCAACTGGATTGATTGGTCATTAGTTATTACAAGAATGTTAAATAATTAGTACTTGTAATCGGTTCTCCCTATCATCGGCTGACCATAAAGACAAACCTTGAAATATTTTACTCCTTGTTCAGATAAATCTGTCTCTTTCAAAAGCAACTTTAAAAAAAAAAAAAAATTGTTCACAAAAGTCAATAAGTTGGCGTTTAACCTGTATACGCGTCCTTCCTCCGTATTAATTTAATCAGGAAAATTATAAATATATCCTTTTTAAAAAAAACATTTCAAAATAAAACTAAAAATAAAATAAAAGCCTACTTATGATAATGATGATTGAGTGACCAAAATCAAAAGTTACCTTCCGCAAAAGAAAACAAGAAAACTAATCTAAAGTTACCACTATCGTTATAAAAGAAGAGGAAGAAAATATGACAAGTAGATCCACCATTAAGTGATATACATGCATGCATGCTTGTTAGAAGAGTTCATCGTTTTAAGACATTGATTAAACCAAATTAATCTGTTTTAAGTCATAACAACCAACTCTTCTTTGTTATGATTTATTAGTTATTACAAAATACTACCCCCAATCCTTAATATAATAATTCATTTGATTTTTATTTGATTATAAATACAAGACCATAATCTACTCACTCTCTCATATTTATCTATTTTTTTAAATAGTCCTTGTAATAATGATAGTTCTAACCAATACACTTGATTAGTAAGAATATTTTAAAAAGATAATATTATTTATTATAAATAATTAACTTAACTAATTTTTTAATTTACTCAAATTAGTTAACTAATTTTTATTAAAGACCGGAGTTAGCATTAAGGGGGTGTTTGGGTTCCAACCCAAACCATGGTTTGGGAAAAAATCTCCCAAACACCCTTTAAAACCCAAAACCATGGTTTTGGGAAAAGTAAAAATTTTTTGCTTTTGGAAAAAAAAAGGAAGAGTATGAGAGCCTATAGGATATGTATCTTTTTTTTTATAAACATATTTTTTTATAATATATTTAATCTTATATCTTATAAATATATATACATATTAATTATTTATTAATTATATTATCTTATGTATTATTAATTGTGTTAATAAAAAATATATTATTAACAATTTTATTCCTTCAAATTAAAATATATCATAAAATATATTTTTTCTGTAATTATCATATTAACTTTTGTCTTTTTTAGTAATTTGTACATGTACAAAGTGTTTCTGGTAACAAGTATCCAAACACTCTCACTTCTCAAAATCACTTTTCACAAATCTATTCTTCAAAAAATCTATTCTCCCCAAAATCTATTCTCCAGAAGCTATTCTCCAAACCATGGTTTGGTTATATCCAAACACCCCCTAAATACTTAATGAGTACTACTTGTTCTAGACCTGATCTATTATTATCCCATCGTAAATCTATCTCTTTGTTAAAAAGCAGCTTTTTTAAAAAAACAAAAAAAAGGACAAAAGTGAATCCCAATTTTCTTTCACCATCAAAATTTATTTTAAATTTTGCTAAAAACTATAATTATAAGACCCTAAAAAAAAAGAAAGACTAATATGAAGTTACCACTATCGTTATAAAAAGAAGAAGAAAATATGAAAAGTAGATCCACCATTAAGTGATATACATGCATGCATGCTTCACTTTGGGAATTAAATAACTAATAACTATTTTCATGATCGGGAATAGAGCATCGTTGGCCCCATAAGAATTTTTGTAATAATCTCCCTTTAGTACAATAATTGCATGTTTGTAAGACGTATATAAGTCAAGGTCTTCCATTAGTATAGTGTCTGGCATATATTTTCCCCCTGAAAAACCATTTTTTAACACCTTGTCTAAATGTTTTTTAGTTGAAAAAAATTGGGCACGTCGCTTTATGCTTTTATAAATTCGCCATATTCCTTAAATTAAGTATAATTAGATTATTTCGATTGTTCTTGTGTGTTTGTTATAGCAATATTTTAAAAATAAAATGGTACATTATGTTTTTTTAATTAAATTTCATATTGATGGGAAAATGATATAAAAAATAAGAACAATTATTTCATGAGCTAAAAGATCCCATTTTCGGAATACGCTTAATATATATATATATATATATATATATATGTATGTAGTTGTGAATTCAGCAATCATGATTTACTAGTTGATTCTAGTGTGGTTGTTAGGAACTGCGTTGACAAAAAGTTGCTTGTTAGAAGAGTTCATCGTTTTAATACATTGATTAAAGCAAATAATCTGTTTTAAGTCATAACAACCAACTTTTCTTTTTATTATTTATTAGTTATCACAATAATACTGTCACCAATCTTTAATATAAGAGCTCGTTTGATTTTTATTTTGATCATTAATATAAGACCCTAATCTACTTGATTTCTCATATTTATCTGTTTTTTTTAAATAGTCCGTATAATAATGATAGTTCTAACTAATACACTTAATTAGTAAGGATATTTTAAGAAAAACAATACATATTTATTATGAATAATTAACTTAACTAATTTTTTTAATATACTCAAATTAGATAACTAGCTTTTATATCAAGGACCGGAGTTAATATTAAATACTTAATGAGTACTTGTTGTTCTAGACCTGATCTATTATTATCCCATCCACTGACCAGCATAAAACTGTTTCCTCCACTTTAAAATATTTTACTGCTTGTTCTCGTAAATCTATCTCTTTGTAAAAAATCAGCTTTAAAAAAAAAAGACAAAAGTGAATCCCAATTTTCTTTCACCATCAAAATTTATTTTAAATTTTGATAAAAACTATAATTATAAGACCCTAATCTATTTAGTCTCTCATATTTATCTATTTTTGCAGACCTTTTCCGATTTTTTTTATTTAGCCTGAACAAAATAGAGCCTTTCGAAATTCCAATATTTGTAACCAAAAAAGATAGATATAATTTAAAATAAGACTCAAACAAATAAAAATATAAAAGAAATAATAAGTTAACGATAAAACCGTATTAAATTAATAATAATGCAATAATAATTATTTTTATTTTTATAAATAAATGACACAAAATTTGAAAAGAAAATGAAAATTCTGTAAAGAGGAAAAGATGAATGTGGATATCCATATGTTACCTCTAATCCTTAACATAAGAGTTAGTTGGAAATTGAATTGGTCATAAGTAGGACCACAATGCTTTTTTTTTTGGTGTGTTACAGTAGTATTCATATGCTTGAGCAAAAAATAGCGGATATAATAGGTATGTAATTTTCTCTTGTTGAGTTAATAATAATAAAAAATGAAAAATAATAAATATTTCATTTCTAACTTTAAAAATAGCCCCAAAAAAAACCAGAAGAAGAAGAAGAAGTAAATCATGTTGATATTTTAAAACTTTTTTTTTTCCCGTGATGCCCCTTTTTCATAGGATGACACCAAAACACGACCTTAATTAATACTATATGGTATGGTCTCCGCAACGTAATAAGTGGAAATAAAGGCTTTAGAAGGAGAAGTTTCAAGTTTCAAAGATAGTTTGTATATACGATGAATGGGTCTTGATTATCGTTTAATGAGAAAACGAATTTTGTGGAATATGTAAATTATCTCTGCAATTATTTCTCTTAATTCCACATATACAGACGCCCATTTGGGCCCACTGTGGAGGGAATGCTCTTTTGTGCTTTTATGGAAGGTTTGCATCTTGCATTCTAGCATCTTCAGGGAGAAATTTCAAACAACGAAGATATTAACATATGTTGACCCACGTGTGAAAATCGTCATGTAAACATCTAAAATCAAACTATAATAACTATGAATCCAAATTTATACAGATTGTAATTTATTTATAAGTTTCCAATTCTCCTGTTAAATGTAATGAAATGATTTTTTAAGATTTTTCAGCGTATTAAAGTGGTGTTTAATATATGTAATGGAAGTGGTGGATATTGCTGGTTGGCATAGTAAGAAAGAAAATGATGGATATAATGTATTTTTATGATTTTTCAAACTGCTGTTTAATGTTACGAAGTAATTTTTGTAAGATTTTCTGTCTGCAATATATGTGATGACAAATGGCGGATATGATCAATATGAATTAAAATTTAATAAATAGAAATCCAATTTTTTTTGTTGAGAAAATGACAGAAAAATGCCTGTTAAATTTTAAAAAGATGAATAGGTCTTGTTGATTATTCTTGTATCACTATGCTTGTGATAGTTTTATTAATCAAAATCTGTCAAAATCACCCATGTTTATCGTTTTCAAATTCAATAGATATTTTTCTGTTATTTTCACTACTTGTTTTTTTTGAAAGTTCTTAATATAAGAGCTAGTTCGACTTTCAATTTTATTCTAAATATAAGATCCTAATATGTTTTATCTCTCATATTTATCTTTTTTTTAAGGTAATCCTTATAATAGTTATACATATCTAAGATTTCATTAAATAATAGTTCTAATTAATAGATATTTTAAAAATATATATTTATTATAAATAACCAACTTAATACATTGTTTTAATTTACTAAAATTAGTTAAATAGTTTTTGAACTAAAAATAGGAAGAAGTGGCATATTGTTAATTAGGAGCCTCCGGTGACCCGGCACAAGCAGGAAGACAGAAGTTTCCAAGTGGTGGGCCCCATCTACTGAATAATCTTTATTTAATGAAGAACTCAATTTCATGAAAGTCACAAAAAATATTAGCCTCCTCCACCCATTTTCCTCTGTATCTATCAATGCAATCACCATAACGAAATTAGAAGATGTTTGGAAATTGGAATACAAATTAAATAAAATAAACTTATATGAAAAATAAGGATTATTTCATTTATACTTTTAAAAATATAGCAAAAAAATATAAATCATGCTCACTTTATTAAAATTATTTCATCTTGTTGCTATCCTTTTTGTGATGCGCCCTCTTTTTATAGGATCATCATTTCAAGCACAGCTTTAATAACGTATCGCCTCCACCACGTAATATTATAGACACCCCTATATATATATATATATATATATGCGCTTAATGAAGAATGCGCTGATTAGTCAAAAGTTTGTTTGGATTGTATATAATGTGTACTTTTTTCTATTGGCCATGATAATCAAAGCACGCTCTACATAATTTTGATTTTTTAAGAAAAATCTCAAGAAAAAAAGTTCTTATTATAAAAGTTAGTTTACTAATTTTAATAGATTAATAAAACTAGTTTAAGTTATTTATTTATAATAAATAGGTATTGTATTTTATAAAATATCTTTACTAATCAAGTGTATTGGCTAGTATTTCTATTATTATAAGAATTTCCTTTAAAAAATGAATAAATATAAAAAAAAAGTAAGTTGAGTCTTATATTTAGAATTAAAATAAAAGTCAAACGAACTCTTATATTAAGAATAAAAGCTAGTATTAATTTTAAAATTTCATTTGTTTATTACACTTCAATAGTAATTAACTATATTTGAAAAGTAAATAACAACGTATTTTTATAGCAATTTGTGATTTGAAATTCTAAAATTTAAGAAATATTTTTCCATAGTTTCTCTCTCTCTTTTTTTTATAAATATTTTGTAATTACTTTATGCATGGTTATCTGTAATATCCTAAAAAAAAAATTGAAAAATATAAAATAATATAATATAATAATATTTTATTAAAAAAAATAACAAAAGTCCAACTTTCCACCGATTTTCAGTGGAAAGTTGGAGAGGGCGTGGAATTTGGGGGAGGGGGCGTGGAAACGTGGGGTGTGGGTTTGACAAAAACCCCTCCCCCAATAATTGTGTGGGGGTGTTAAATACCCCCCACAACCCATTTCCCCCTCCACGGCAGGTGCAAGAAGGAGCAAGAGAGAGGGAGAGAGAGAGAGGAAGTGTGTGTGAGCGAGAGAATCATACCGGTGAAGCAGAGGGCAAGCTTTGAAGATATTTTAGGTACATAAAATTATCTCTTTTCATCAAACTTCCTTTATAAATATTTCATGTATATTTTAAGCTTCCTATTTACGTTATTACTATCATGATTGGAGAAAATTTTGAGACTTATATATGATATAAGTATTGAGTTTTGACAAAAGATGACTATAGAAATTTAGAAGTAAATAAGTTGTTAATTTTAATCGGTTTAGATTTCTCTATTTGCTAGTTTTAGTATTTAAAATTAATTTATTTGGTGGAAAATCTGTTATGTATGAGATATACCATATTTTTACCGATTAAATTTTAGTTAAATAATTTATTTGGATTGTTTGATATATTATTGAGGTTTTAATCAGTTTAGTTTTATTTATTGGGTGACTGGAGGTTAAATAATTATTGTAGCTAAAAAGTTTATTATTTATGAATATATATATATATATATATATGTATATGGTAGTTATACCATTAAAGTTTTGATTAGATTATTTATTTATAAATATTTGAAGTATTATTGAATTTTTGATAGTTTGATTTTGAAGTTTAAACTTAAATGAGGATTTTTAGAGTTTATAATATAATAATTTTATATTTGGAAATTGTTGAAAATCCTTTTTATTAAGGTAAATAATTTGGAGGTGGTAAATAAATAATTTGGGGTTGTTAGAAATTTTAAGTTGTTGCTAAAATACTTAATAATTTTTGGGTTATGAGAGTTGCGGGAATTTAGAGTAAAAATTTAAATAATATAGAGAAGTTTAATTAATTAATTAATTAGTTTATATTAATATGTGGTTATATTAATTGTGTAGATTAATTATTGGTTGAGCAAAGGGTTGACCTTGTGGTAATCCTTAGTATTGCTTTGGCGAGAGGTAACCACTTTCCACTTGTTATATGTGCTAATATGTTGTTTGTGGGTATTTTGCTATTTTTAGAATAATATTTGATAATTGGAACTTGAGTAGATATGTTATATCTTTTGAGCTATGAAAATTGTCTTGTGGGATTTTTGGAATTATGATTGAGAAGTTTGGAAAAGATATATGATTTATATCTTATGGAGTATACTGAGAAAAGATTGAGACATTTTTCGTTATATTGTGAATGATTGGTTGTTATTTGGATTTTGGATTGAGTTCGATCCTACCACGTGGTAAGGCCGCCATTGGTACACATTGGTTGGCTTCTTCCTTCTTCCCCCATAGTGAGGGATAAGCTTTTGTGGCTTCTTATTCGTCCCCCAAAGTGAGGGATAGGCCCATATGTTTGATTGATCCCCCATAGTGAGGGATAGACTTATGTGGCTTGTGTGTTGGCCCCCATAGTGAGGGTTTGGATGATTGAAATTTTATATCTATAGTTCTCGAGAATTAATAACTGTCCCACTTGACACCTCACGAGCACGTGTTAGTATGTATGATGAGTTGGAGAGTTGGTTACTGAGGCGTTTGTCTCACCCCGTGGTTTAACATTTTCAGGCGATAGTTCAGGTGGTGGCCCATCAGGGAAGGCTCCGGAGGCATAGTGTGCTGATTAGCTTGTATAGCCTCCCTGCTTTTGTTCTATGTGCTGACTTGTTATATATTGCCACATAGGGCTCATCTACTATCATGTTGTAAAATAATACTCTTAATTACTACTATCTGGTATGATAGGGCCGTGAGGAAGCCCGAGACGTTTTAGACTCTACGTGTAACGCTCCTTTGAAAGTGTTGACTTTTGACTAATGGGCTCTATGACTTATATTAAAATGTTTTATCAGTTCGTGTGTTTAAAAGTTTAAGTTTGGTTTGGGCTAACGGTTTGAATGATATTTCTGGACTTTGAAAGTCCAAGGCCCAAGTGAACGATTGATGTGGCTCGTAATATAAGTTTATTTCTTTTAACCATGATAGCGATTTTAAAATTTTAAGGTTTCTTCTTTTCTATCATGGTTAATCATTCAAATAAATTGTTGGATTTAATCTAAAATGGTTTTGAAAGAGCGGTTGTCACATTATCTGTGTGGGCCTGCGGGGGACCTACCACTTTTGGAATTAGAACAATAGACCCCAGGCAATTATCAAAGTCTTCCAGTCCGACCAATTTTATTGATGCTTCCAAAGTGATGAAGTGTCATTTATAACCCTTCTATTTTTTTGACCAAGTATATATGTGATGAAAAATGGTGGATATGATCAATATGAATTAAAATTTAATAAATAGAAATCCAAATTATTTTTTGGAGAAAATGACAGAAAAATACCTGTTAAATTTTAAAGAGATAAATAAGTCTTGTTGATTATTCTAGTAATGATTTTGACTATATTTGTGATAGTTTTTACTACTCCAAATATATTAAAATCACCTGTTTATCGTTTTGAAATTCAATAGATACTTTTCTATCATTTTCGCTATTTGTTTCTTGAAAGTCTTTAATATAAGAACTAGTTTGACTTTAAATTTCATTTTAAATATAAGACTATAATTCATTTTATCTATTATATTGATCTATTTTTTCAAGACACTTCTTATGTTTCATCAAATGGTAATTATAACTAATACACATGATTAATAATGATATTTTAAAAAAGATAACATCTATTTATTAGAAATAACTAGCTTAATAAATTTTTTTAATATATTAAAATTAGTTAATTAGTTTTTATATTAATGATGGATTAGGGGCAGAAGGGGAAGGTATATTGTTAAGCAGGAACCTACGGTGGCTAAGCACAAGCAGGAAGGAAGAAATTTTCAAGTGGTGGGTCAGTGGGTCCTATCTATTGAGTTATCCTTATTTCATGAAGAGCTCAATTTCATGAAAGTCACAAAAAATATTGGTCTCCTCCCCCCATTTTCCTCTGTATCTATCAACGCAATTACCATCACGAAATTAGATGACGTTTTGAATACAAGTTAAATAAAATAAATTTATATGAAAAATAAGGATGATTTCATTTATACTTTAAAAATATAGCCAAAAAATATAAATCATGTTGACATTATTAAAATTATTTCATCTCATTACCATCTTTTTCGTGATGCCCCTCTTTTTAGAGGATCATCATTCCAAACACGGCTTTAATAATATACCGTCTACACTACGCAATATTTTTTTTCCAAGTTTCAAAACATACTTTGTTATGTGATGTAATAGTAGTCTTGATTATTGTTTTATGAGAAAACGAGTTTTGTGGAATATGGATCATAATCTTTGGAGTTATTTCTCTTAATTCCACATATACAGACGCCCATATATATATATATATGCATGCTTAGTGAAGGAGGCACTGATTAGTCAAAAGTTTGTTTGGACCATATATAATGTGTACTTTTTTCCATTGGCCCATAATAATCAAAGCACACTCTACATAATTTTGAATTTTTAACGAAAATCTCAAAAAAATACTAATTTTAAAATTTCAAATTAGTCTTGTTTTCATTTTTAAACATATTAGAGGTTGGTCGTTCAACTGGATTTATTAGTTATTACAATAATCCTAAATAATTAGTACTTGTAGTTCCAGGCCTGATCGGTTCTTCCCATCATTGGCTGACCATAAAGATAAACCTTGATGTATCAAAAAATAAAGATAAACTTTGAAATATTTTTATATATAAATGACAAAAAAATTGAAAAGAAAATAATTTGTAAAGAGGAAAAGTGAACGTAAATATCCATGTAATATATGAAAATGTGACGTAAATATATAACAACTATGAAATCAAATTTATTACGATATGATATGTATTTTATAATTTATATATCAAACTTCTTTTCAATGTCAAAAAGCGATTTATTCTGTCAGTTTTTGTGTGTGTTGAAGTAGTAAAATGATGGATATAATTAGTGTGAATGAAAATTTAATAAATAAAAATTCAAAATGTGTTTGCTTCCTTTGAAAGATATCGTTATACAGGGACCTACTGTGTCTGAGCACAAGGGAGGAAGAAATTTCCAAGTGGGGAGCACTATCCCTCTCTATTGAATATTCGTCATTTCATGAAGAGCTCTATTTTATTAGTTAAAGTCCTCCAATTTTCCATTGCTATATCTATCAACGAAGTTAGGTGTTGGTATACAAATTAGATAGACATGAAAGGATATTAAATTAGATGAAAATAATGAATATTCCATTTTTCTACTTTTAAAAAATAGCAAAAAATGCAAATCATGCTGACATTATTAAAACTATAATAGCCAAAGATTTATACAAAATTTCTAAACTTCTGTTTAATGTAATGAAGTGATTTTTTAAAAAAAATTTCAGCTTATTAAAGTAATATTCAGTATATGCATGCAATGAAAATGGTGGATATAATATGAATTAAAAATTAATAAATAAATTCCAAAATGTGTCGCTCCCGGGGCATATATTACCGAGCACAAAGCACGGAGAATTTTCAAGGTGGTGGGCTCTATCTAGAGGCACCATGCCCAATGTCTCTAAGTCAAAAAAATCACAGAGACTTTTTCTGAGGTAAACAATTACATGCACTTTAATTTGGAAAACACGAAAAAAAATACCAGTTAAATTTTAAAATGATAAATAAGTAATACTGAGTCAAAATCTGTCAAAACCATTTATTTATTATTTTAAAATTCAACAAGTAATTGATAGTTGAAAAATTCAAAACCATTTATAATTTCTTCAATTCAAAAAGATTGAACACAAGTGATACTTGATGTAATTGAAATGAGGACAGGTCACGAAAATGAAAAATTACAAGAAGTTGGTAAGTTGAATTATTTCTCTTAATTCCACAAATAGTCTAATACAGTTTAGTCAACCGTTTATTTGGACTATAAAAATATAAATGTGTACTTTTTGACCGTGGTCATCCCGCTCCGTGGCGCGTGGGGTTACGAATTTGGAATTAAAACAAAATCACAAAAGACTCTAGCCGATCAAAAAAAGTCACTGTCTTCCTTAAATCTTATAAATATATTTTTAATTTTTTTAAAATTAGTTATCTAAATTCAATATTTAGAATCAGAGATCAAATAAAATAATATTTATGGTGGACTCCTATATTTGAATCCGGTAGTTATATAATGTATTTTTATGATTTTTCAAAGTGCTGTTTAATGTTACAAAGTAATTTTTGTAAGATTTTTTTGTGTGCATTATATACATATATGTGATGACTAAGGATGGATATAATCAATGTAAATTAAAATTTAATAAATAAATAGATCTTTTAAATTTTAAAAAGATAAATAGATCTTGTTGACTATTTTTGTAATGGTTTTGACTACTCAAAATCTATCAAAATCACATGTTTATCATTTTGAAATTTAATAAATATTTTTCTATCATTTTTTCTTTTTTTGAAATTTTTTAATATAAAAACTAGTTTGATTTTTAATTTTTTCATAAATATAATAGTACAATCTATTTTATCTCTCCTATTTATCTATTCTTTTTAAAATAGTATTTGTAATAGTTACACATATTAAAAGTTTTAGTAAATAATAGTTATAACCAATATATGATTAAAAAAATATTTTAAAAAAATTAATATCTATTTACTATGAATAAGTAACTTAACAAATTTTTGTGATTTGTTATATAAAGACATACTAAGGACATGAGGAAGTGGCGTATTGTCAGCTAGGAACCTACGGTGAGCGAGCACAAGCAGGAGGAGATAAATTTCCAAGTGGTGGGCCCCATCTAGTGAATAATCCTTATTTCATGGAGAGCTCAATTTTATGAAAGTCACCAAAAAAAATGGTCTCCTCCACTAATTTTCTTCCGTATCTATCAATGCAATTACCATCACGAAATTAGATGACGTTTGGAATACAAATTAAATAGAATAAATTTATATGAAAAATAAGGATTATTTCATTTAAAAAATATAAATCATGTTGACATTATTAAAATTATTTCATCTCTTTACCATCTTTTTCAGAGGATCACCATTCCAAACACAGCTTTAATAATATATTGTCTCCACCACGCAATATTTTTTTCCAACTTTCAAACATACTTTGTATATGTGATGTCACAGTAGTCTTGATTATTATTTTATGAGAAAACGATTTTTGTGGAATATGGATCATAATCTTTGGAGTTATTTCTCTTAATTCTACATATACAGACACCCATATACACACACACACATATGCGCTTAGTGAATGATGCACTGACTAGTCAAAAGTTTGGTTGGACTATATATAATGTGTACTTTTTTCTATGGGCCAATAATAATCAAAGCACACTACATAATTTTGATTTTTAAGAAAAATCTAAAAAAAATACTAATTTCAAAATTTCAAATCAGTCTCATACTAAGAATATGAAAATATTCTGATAAAAGTTTACCTTTAATCTTTTAATTTTGTACAAATTTTTATCTAATTCCTTCATTTTATAAAGTGTTCTTTGTTGGCAAAATAAAATTACAAAATCCATCTACCCAAGCATATTCCTCGAATGAGGGGAGATTGTTAACTTCCATCTTTTTAACTGGGGTGCTTCAACCATGGTTATTTATTTAATTCCTGCTCCCTTTTAATTTACTGACAATAACAACCAATAACCTTACTTTTTTTTTTAACTAATGATTTGTTTGGTATGAGAGAAATGGACGGGAGGGAATGGTAGGGAAATTTTTGATGAGTTTGATATAAAAAATTAGATAAGTAGACTTAAAAACTTTTAATTAATTTTTATTACTCTTTTATTTTATATTTTCCTTTTATTAAAATTTTATGACCCTACTTCTTTAATTTTCCAAATCGAGCTCGTGAAAACTTTTTCTCCTCTTCCTTCTATTTCCCTCATACTAAACATAGGGTAATTCTAAATTTTTAAGTCATTCAAAATGTTTTCAAATCCGCCTTATTACATTGAAAAGTACCTTCTTGATTTATTGGCTTGACGACTGATTGAACAAATTTAGTTGATAAACAATATAGAAAGAAAAAGCAGAAAGCAACTCTTCTATTTGCAAAATAATAACGGCATGCTGCTAGCAAATGATTTGTCCCCAGTAAATGATTTTCCACAAAAGGTGGGTTGGATTATTAGATCATTGTAATGTGCTTGTGATGTTTGAACTTTAATTGGAACCAACGTAGTACTTTATAGGACTAATATAATCATATCAAGAAGTAAATATCTATCATTTACCACAAAGAATGCCAATCGTAAGCTAAGGATACAACATGAATAGCAAGAAAGAGAGAGCATGCGAAGAGAATTTAAGCAGAGTACAGAAACAACAACCCGAATTTATTAGAATAAATAGTCTATCATCTAATATATCAAATATATATATATGCATATATAATCCTGGTCGCTGCTAATTAATTTATCACATCCAACGTTGCAATATCTTGATAGATACCCCTGTCCTTTGAGGGGGTTGCTCCAATTTCTCTATTAGCATGATGATTGATTATGCAAATATCTATTTGGCAGCATTACAATGAGGAATCTTCAAATTTTCAAAGATAAAATAAAAAAGTCAAGCGTTAGGAGGGAAATGCGACTTCTTATTATCATAAGAGTTAGTTTCACAACTCATGAATCGCTTGTGAATGACTCTGCTTAGTAGAACAAGGCTTATATCTAATGGCCGATGACTCACATGAAAATCTTTTTGCGAGCACAACCCCCTTTTGCGGACTTTTCCAAATTCATAGATTATTGCATGTAATAACTGTAAATAATTGAGAATGTCGATATCACCCAAAAATTTGGTGGCAGCATTTTGTTCTGCTCATGAATCCGTTATAATTTGCCATAATTTTTTAATACTCGAAGTACGATAATGAAATTCATAACACAACCAAACTAAAAACAGATTCATGCTAATAAAGATTGCAATAATATTACAGGCCCAATACAGAATACATAGTCCGATCCCAAAACTAAAGAAGTAAGAAAAGAGGATGATACAATAAAATTTCTTATTCTTCTTGCCTTCTATTAATTTCTACCACACTATATGCCCACTTGCACAGACCATCATGTGACACTTGCTACAGAATCTGATAAGCAAGAGTTGTGTTTGGGCTGTTGCAGATAAACCCCAAAATGCCAAGCTCCAGCTGATACGATGACAATCAGCAACAAAACAATTCAATCTTACAATTGAGATATAACAGAGAAAGAAACACATGAGTAATGTAAATCTTTTGTTGATAGATAACAACTGTAATTAAGAAAATATTACCTTTTAATTGCGGAGCCACCTGAGCCATCTTGCCACCAGAAGCAATGTTGACACATAGATAGAGTCTGACACCTTCGCTATGAAATTGAAGTAGGCATGCCTCCATGATCGAGTAGCTAACAGTGATCCAAACACTATCCAAAATCCAATAGCAAATCCCACGCCCAAGCTTTCGTAGAATCCTTTCATGAAAGAATCGTTTTCATCAACATCTTGGTTGGCTTGTGTCACATTCCCTAATGGATGTTCTTCAGAAGGACACAGCTTGTCCAATGGCCTCCCACAGAGGTAAGGATTTCCTTCATAGCAGTAGGGCTCAAAAGATTGCAATTGTGTTCCTGTTGGAATTTTTCCTGACAAGTTGTTGTTTGATAAATCCAAAACACTGAGTGAAGATATTTCAGCAAGAGTTGAAGGAATTTCTCCATCAAAGTGATTTCTCGATAGATCCAGAACTTCTAGAGATTTTAGTTGTCCTATCTCTAAAATGATTTTTCCACTCAGCCTATTTGACGATAGATTCAGGAATCTTAACTCAACCAATTTGACAATTCCTGTTGGCATTTCCCCCTCCAATTGATTGTGAGAGAGATCAATGTTCATAAGCCCATAGTGGTCATTGTAAACCAATTCTCTTCCTTTCCACACCATAGGCAACTTCCAATAAAATATTCTATCTACTTGAACTGTTCCGTTCTCAGAGACGCTGATAACATCGTCGTAAACATTTGGAACATATTTCTGAGCCATTGCAACCAGCTTGTCGAGACAACTAGGTATTGGTCTAGTAAACTTGTTAAAAGAGAGATCTAAAACCCTGGCCTTCGGTAAATAACATAAATGCAAGGGCAACTTTCCATCTAATTTATTCATTCGTAGGCTAACAGTTTCCAACTCTTTGAGATTGTCTCTTGTCCATGAAGGTGGTATTGGTCCTGACAAGTCATTTTTTTCCAAATCTAACATTCCCAGTTTAGTTGCATTTTCGAAGGAAGGCAGTCCACCGCTGAAGCAATTGTTTCGTAGAACTAACTGCTTTAGTTGACTTAAGGACCCTATAAAGTTAGGAATCCTTCCTGAGAGTTGATTATTGGATAAGTCAAGAATCTGTAATGATTTGAGATGATCCCAACAACCAAGAAGTGCCCCTGATAAGTTGTTGCTTGAGAGATTTAAAAATGCCAAATTTTCAACAATTGCACTCCTTCCCTTGGCACATGAATGAACAAATTTTGAAATTAGATTTTCTGAAATGTCTAAAATTATGCTCTTTAGTAGGAACTCTGGAACAGAGCCTTTAATTTGATTGGAAGCCAATGATATGTCAGGAACATTCAATTCAAGTGTCAGATCCGGAATTACACCTGTGAGATTGTTCGATTCTATTTTAAGAGTATTTGCTCCCTTTACAAGTCTCCAAAACCACTTTGGTACAGAATCATTGATTTCAGCATGAGAAACATATAAAGATCGTAAATTATTTTGAGTCCGAAGCCATCTAGGGAATCCAGGGCCCAACTTACAGTGAAATAACCGTAACCACTGTAATTGAAATGGAGGAATCCAATCGGTGCTGAATTTGAGGGTCAAGAAATTATCAGATAAGTCCAAGTATTGTAACTTGGTGAGATTATCAAAATAGATGTCACTCACTGTTCCATTTAGGTCATTATAGGAAAGGTCAAGAGACACTAAAGAGTTCATGTTTTTTCCAAAATCATCTGGAATGGGACCACCTAAGTGATTGTTGGACAGAGAAAGGCGTATGAGATTAGAGCTTAGATTGAACAACCAAGGGAATAATGATGATGTCAGCTTGTTGTCATTGAGATTAAGAGTTGAGAGAGATGCTGAAAAATTCAAATGGGATGGAGGAGTTGATGGAATATTATTGTCTGTCAGGCTACAATTTTCAAGCCATAGCCTTCTCAGGTTTGGAAGCTTTCCAATAATTGGCAACAAGTTGTCAGAGTAATTAAGATTGGAAACATAGCTTAAATCAAGCAAAGTTAACGACCGAAGATTGGAAAGCCACTCAATGGCAGTGAAACTCTTGTCATCAATTTTCAAACCATCATTGTTGCCAATCTAGAGTGTCTCCAAGCTTGAAAGATTACCAAGTTGGCTAGGAATGTTTCCCACTAAATCATTCCCAACTAGATAGAGCTCTTGCAGACTTGAAAGGTTCGCAAGATGGAAAGGTATACTACCAACTAAAGAGTTGGAGGAAAGATCTAGAACCAACAAGTTTGAAAGCTTGCAAAGTTCAGTTGGTATTTTTTCACCAAAAGAAGAACCAGATAGATCAAGGTATCGTAATTTGGTGAGAGAACCAAAAAATTTTGGGATTTGACTCCCATTGAAATCATTGGCACTGAGATTCAAATAGTTTAAGTTTTGCAAGTCCATCAATGATGGGCTAATCTCACCCCTTGAAAGGTTCGCAAGATGGAAAGGTATACTACCAACTAAAGAGTTGGAGGAAAGATCTAGAACCAACAAGTTTGAAAGCTTGCAAAGTTCAGTTGGTATTTTTTCACCAAAAGAAGAACCAGATAGATCAAGGTATCGTAATTTGGTGAGAGAACCAAAAAATTTTGGGATTTGACTCCCATTGAAATCATTGGCACTGAGATTCAAATAGTTTAAGTTTTGCAAGTCCATCAATGATGGGCTAATCTCACCCCTTAAAAGCTGCGAGGGCCACCCACCACCATAAAGATCGAGCATCTCAACGTGGCCAGTGTGAGGATTACAAAGAACACCACTCCAATCGCAACAATCTGGAGAAGAGCCCCATTAAGACAGACAACCATAATCATCCACAAAGGCATTCTTCATGCTAAGAAGAGCTCGTCTTTCCTTGTGCAGGCAACTAGCGTTGGCATCTCCCATTCTCCAACATGACCCTGTCATGAACAACTCACCCCGCAAGTGCAGCATCATGAGTATGATGATTGGTTGCTGTAGTTTCACAAGGGTTAGATAACTCACACTCGTCATTATTGCGGCTAGCTCATGCAACGTGAAACTCAAACAAGTACATGAGATGAACAACCCTGGCCTCCTTATTTATAACTCAAGGTCTTCCTAATGATGTGAACAATAATTGCGTGTCTACACCAGACATACCCTATAAGTCAAGGTCTCCCCCGAATAACACGATTGGAAGGAATTTAAATTGAGTTTTTGCTTTCTTTTAATGGCTTAACATTTAAAACAGTGTGCTATCCTAACATTCAGCTGCTTTCCTTTTCCCTTTTCAAGTCAACTCCTAACAACCACTTGACTCAACCTCCTCCTCCAGTTGAATTTAAGTCTCTGCTTTCACCTGAGCTTCTTTGGTTTTTTTCCCTCTTCCTGTTTCGGAAGATTGGTTGCATTGAGGCCCAAGTAATATGTACCGGTTTATCCTAATAAATTAAATAAATTTGGCTCTTATTACCCAAAAAAAAAAAGACTCCTCCTCCTCCTTATCATCATCATCTTCATCATACTACTACTATTATTGTTATGGAAATAATCGTAAAAATGACTAAATTTTTTAGGGTTTAGAACGATTTGAGCTACTGAGCACCATGAATATGTTTTATTCATTTCACATACCTTTTATATTATATTAATGAATAAATTGATGGAAAAAATTTCGACAATATTATTTTAAAATATATCTTAAAATAATATTATACTAACGGGCCTAATGAAAATGAAAACGAAAAATATTAGTATTTGAAAAATTATATTTTAAAAATATTCAGTATTTGATATTATTTTTATGAAAAGTATGTCGAATTCAAGCTTCATTGAAATCAGCGTCAGAATGCATTTGCATAAATTATGCGCAATGATATTAAATAATAATTGTAATTAGTTTGGTTAACATAAAATTGACGTATATTTTATGAGCCTGCAGCAAATCCTGTAAGGATTGGGTCTAACAGAAAGCATTGAGTCATAATATTCCATGCATCTTTCCAAAACAACAACGGCTATCCTTGTTTACAATACACCAGAAAGCAACTGGAAGCAAAATTACTGGATTTGTCTATTAAATGCTGTTAATCTCAATAATTGACCTTTGTTTTGCCGTCTGGAATTCACTAGCTTGTCTGTTTCTGTGAACTAAAATTACAATGAAACGAGTGGCAAAAAAAGAAAGCCAAAGCTTTGAGAAAAAAAGATGAATATCTATGCATTTTGGTGAAAAAATTTCAGCGCATGAGTAGCATAATTAAGTCTCGTCTCGATTATATGACTTCAAATCCTACATTCACGTGTTAGGCGATTAAAGATTTTTTTGGATTCACTTATAAATAGCTTTTTAAATGTGATTTATAGAATACAAGATAAATATATGAGTAGAATTTTGTCTCAACTTACTTTATTTAAAAGTTCGTTTTGAATGGAGCTCTAAACAAGCCCTAAATTGTTGACTTCTAATTGAAAAAGAGAAAAATAGATTGCGCAACGTGCAGTTGAAGGTATCTGCCCGAAACAGAGCAGCAGATGAACAGAGGATAGACAAGAAGGAAAAATGAGAAAGAACGACACGTGTCTTTCAGCTGTTGAGATATACAGCTTCTATGGCGTGCTGTACTGTCCTCATTGCATTAAACTTCATTGTTCAACTAAACCTTTCATTTGCTGATTGCTATCTTTTTCTGTGTCTCTTTTTCTTTTTTTAATTCTTAAACATACTAGAGGCTGATCGTTCAACGATTTATTAGGTATCACAATAATCTTAAATAATTAGTACTTGTAGTTCCAGGTCTGATCGGTTCTCCCCATCATCGGCTGACCATAAAGGTAAACTTTAAAATATTTTTATATATAAATGACATAAAATTTGAAAAGAAAATAATTTGTAAAGAGGAAAAGTGAACGTAAATATCCATATAATATATAAAAATGTGACGTAAATATATAACAACTATGAAATCAAATTTACTACGCTATAATGTATTTTATAATTTATCAAGCTTCTTTTCACTGTTACAAATGATTTATTTTATGAGTTTTCGTGTGCGTTAAAGTAGTAAAAATGATGCATATGATTAGTGTGAATTAAAATTTAATAAATAAAAATCCAAAATGTGTTTGCTTCCCTTTGAAGAATATCGTTAAATGGGAACCCAGTGACCTAACATCTCAGAGCACAAGGAGGAAGAAATTTCCTATCCCGGTGGTGAGCACTATCTATTGAATATTCGTCATTTCATGAAGAGCTCGATTTTATTAATATATTAATGTCACAACAGATATTAATTTTTCTGTATCTATTGGCTATTGCAATCATTACCATCTAGCACTTTTATTTTCCGTATTTATAAGTAATCTTTTATATTTCACTGGAAAAAAAAAACTTAGATTACGTTAACTATGTTTTGAAATTAATAATTATCTAACTTTACTTTTATTTGATATATATATATTTTTAAGAAAGTAATAATCTATAGGATAGTTATATACATTCATGCTAGATATTAAATGATATGACTTAGAAATAAAATTAAGTAAAATGGTTTTGGTATCTAATAAATAGAACCAGAGGAATATGTAAATGATCTTTGAAATTATTCCCCTCAAATCTTCAATTCCATTATTACATTCACCCAATATGCGCCTAGTGAAGGGTGCATCGTTTAGTCAAAAGGTTATTTGGACTATAAACGCACTAATTTTTTAATTAGCTAGTTAATAACCAAAGCACACTTTACAGAACTTTTATTCTTTTAATTTTAATATTCTGTAATTACTTTTTAACAGGATATTTAAAGATTTAGTTTTACATATAGCTCAATGACGTCACGCGAAACCGGCCTCATCTAATAAAACAAGTCTTTATTATTGTTGCATTCTGCATTACTTTATTGCCGTGGTCATCTCACTCTGTACTTGGGGCCACGGGTTTGGAATTAAATCAAAAGACTCTCCAGTCCCCATCAACAAACAAAAATCATTATTCAAACAATATATAAATATAATTAATTCGGTCAAAATAATCCGACATATAATTCATTTCCGCGTGTCGCCTACCCAAATCAATTACTGATGGAGCCGCCGAACATTCTTGGCAATTTCTTTATTATTATTATTTATTTTTACCTGATTGGCAATTTCTTTATAAAACTATATAATCCAACCTTTTTTAAACGCGTCATAGTAGCTTTTGTACTTGGAATGGAAAATCCCCATAGAAGTTTAGTAATTAGAAATTCACCGATCTACCTTAAAATTATATTTAAATAATAATAATGATAATTACTGCTTATGAGACTTATATTAAATTATATTTATCCTATTAACCTGTGTTGCTTTTTAGTAATTATATATGTCCAAACATACTTCTTTGATCCTATTTATAAGGCACTTCCAACATGTTTCACACAGACAAAAAAAAACTTTAAATTTTATTAACTTTCATTTAAAATTTAATGAATTTTCAACTTTATTCCTATTTAATATACATTATACCTTGTATAAACAAAGTTAACACAATAATAAATGAGGGGTAAAATTATACATCCATATAAAAAAATTTCTCTCAGTACCCTATAAATAGGATAAAAAAATACCTTCTTTCTCTGTCCTATAAATAGGACTAGAGAAGTAACATTCTCAAAGTCTAAAAAAAGTATTCAAGCAAGAACCACCATTAACCAACGTAATTTTTACTCATTATCACTTATAAGAATTACGACTATTTAAAATCACAATTATTCACTGCTAATCCAAATAAGAACTATATTTTACAAACATATTTTTTGCCAGAAATTTTACAAACATATTTAACGCTTACGAATGTAGACAAATTATACAACATAAATAAAATTCATTATTCGCCTGTCAAAATTTCACTATAAAAAATTATTTTCAAATTATTCGCTAATGCAAAGGTTATTGCGAAAATCTGTATAAACTGGATCCAACAGAACTTGGGTTTAGGTATAACAAATTATTTGATGATAAATTAAGGAATCTCAACCTGTCGGCATTTCCCCCTCCAATTTATTGTGAGAGAGATCAATGTTTATAAGCCTATAACGGTTATTGTACACCAATTCTCTTTCTTTCCACACATAGGAAAATTCCAATAAAAAATTTACCTGTTTGAAATTTTTTGTTCTCCACCAGTCTGATAAAACGATCAGAATCATTTATAACATATTTCTGAGCCATTGCAACCAACTGAGGCAACTTGGTATTGGTCTTGTAAACTAGTTAAAAAAGAGATCCAAAACCCTGGCCTTTGGTAAATAATACGGATGCAAGGGCAACTTTCCATCCAATTTATTTATTCGCAAGCTAAGAGTTTCCAACTTTAAGTTGTCTCCTGTCCATGAAAGTGGTATTGTTCTTGACCTATCATTTTTTCCCAAATCTAACATTCCCATTTCAGTTACATTTTCAAACGAGGGTAGTACACCACTAAAGCAATTGTTTCGCAAAACCAACTACTTAAGTTGACTTAAAGACCCCATA
Source organism: Neltuma alba (assembly GCF_004799145.2). Taxonomy (NCBI): domain Eukaryota; kingdom Viridiplantae; phylum Streptophyta; class Magnoliopsida; order Fabales; family Fabaceae; genus Neltuma; species Neltuma alba. The sequence continues at coordinate 180,069 of NW_021633826.1, forward strand.
AAATTAGGGATCCTTCTGAGAGTCGATTATTAGATAAATCAAGAATCCTTAAAGATTTAAAATGATCCCAACAATCAGAAAGTTTTCCTAATAAATTATTATTTGAGAGATTGAAAACTACCAAATTTTTAACAATTGCACTCATTCCCTTGCCACATGAATGAACAAATCTTGAAACTTGATTTTCTCAAATGTCTAAAAATCAAATCTTTAATAGGACAGGTGGAACAAAGCATTTAATTTGATTTGAAGCCAATGATATACCATAAATATTAAATTCATCAAGTGGCAGATCTGAAATTGCACATGTGAGATTACTGGATTCTATTTGCGGTTACGAATAATGGTAATAAAATATACCGCATCTATGACATACTATACTGTCATCATTACATTACGTTTATATTGCAAACTACGAAAATGGCAATTTAAACTTCAATGTTTTGCTGTACCTTTCATTTATTGGGGAAAAAGTAGAAAAAGAAGCCGGAAACTGTCATATCCCAATTCAGGCATGTAACACTTCAAAATGACAAATAAAAAAGTAAACCCAAATTGAGATTTTAAAATTAAAAAAAATTTACAAAAATGCTCCTTTATTATTCTTTAAGAAAAGTTTGGAATACCCAAATTGAGCCTTTATTTTAATGGGGCGTTTTTGTAATTTTTTTAAATTTTAAAACTTCAATTCGAGTTTACTTTCTTCCCCATCATTTTCAAGTGCTAGGTGTCTGAATTAGGATACCATAATTTCAGACTTCTTTATCTGTCATTTTTTTTTTGCTAATTACTATCAGGGAAAAAAATTCTTTTCCCTTGTCAAAATGTCCTCTTTCTTTTTTTAATTCTTAAACACATCAGAGGCTTATCGTTCAACTGGATTGATTGGTCATTAGTTATTACAATAATATTAAATAATTAGTACTTGTAATAAGGCAAACTTTGAAATATTTTACTCCTTGTTCAGATAAATCTGTCTTATTCAAAAGCAACTTTCCAAAAAAAAAAAATTGTTCACAAAAGTCAATAATTTAGCGTTTAACCTGTATACGCGTCCTTCCTCCGTATTAATTTAATCAGGAAAATTATAAATATATCCTTTTTTTAAAAAAACATTTCAAAATAAGACTAAAATAAAATAAAAGCCTACTTATGATAATGATGATTGAGTAACCAAAATCAAAAGTTACCTTCCGCAAAAGAAAAAAAAAGAAAGACTAATATGAAGTTACCACTATCGTTATAAAAAGAAGAAGAAAATATGAAAAGCAGATCCACCATTAAGTGATATACATGCATGCATGCTTCACTTTGGGAATTAAATAACTAATAACTATTTTCATGATCGGGAATAGAGCATCGTTGGCCCCATAAGAATTTTTGTAATAATCTCCCTTTAGTACAATAATTGCATGTTTGCAAGACGTATATAAGTCAAGGTCTTCCATTAGTATAGTGCCCGGCATATATTTGCCCCCTGAAAAACCATTTTTAACACCTTGTCCAAATGTTTTTTTAGGGGAAAAAAATTGGGCATGTCGCTGTATGCTTTTATAAATTCGCCATATTCCTTAAATTAAGTATAATTAGATTATTTCGATTGTTCTTGTGTGTTTGTTATAGCAATATTTTAAAAATAAAATGGTACATTATGTTTTTTTTTAATTAAATTTCATATTTATGGGAAAATGATATAAAAAATAAGAACAATTATTTCATGAGCTAAAATATCCCATTTTCGGAATACGCTTAATATATATATATATATATATATGTATATATATGTAGTTGTGAATTCAGCAATCATGATTTACTAGTTGATTCAAGTGTGGTTGTTAGGAACTGCGTTGACAAAAAAGTTGCTTGTTAGAAGAGTTCATCGTTTTAAGACATTGATTAAAGCAAACTAATCTGTTTTAAGTCATAACAACCAACTTTTCTTTCTATGATTTTATTAGTTATTACAATAATACTGCCCTCAATCTTTAATATAAAAGCTCGTTTGTTTTTTATTTTGATTATAAATATAAGACCCTAATCTACTTGATCTCTCATATTTATTTATTTTTTTAAAATAGTCCTTGCAATAATGATAATTCTAACTAATACACTTGATTAGTTAGGATATTTTAGGAAAGATAATACCTGTTTATTATGAATAATTAACTTAACTAATTTTTTTAATCTACTCAAATTAGTTAACTAGCTTTTATATTAAGGACCGGAGTTAATATTGAATACTTAATGAGTACTTGTTGTTCTAGACGTGATCTATTATTATCCCATCCATTGACCAGCATAAAACTGTTTCCTCCATTTTGAAATATTTTACCCCTTGTTCTCGTAAATCTATCTCTTTGTAAAAAATCAGCTTTAAAAAAAAAAAAGGACAAAATTGAATCCCAATTTTCTTTCACCATCAAAATTTATTTTAAATTTTGCTAAAAACTATAATTATAAGACCCTAATCTACTTAGTCTCTCATATTTATCTATTTTTGCAGACCTTTTCTGATTTTTTTTATTAGGCTGAACAAAATAGAGCCTTTCGAAATTCCAATACTTGTAACAAAAAAAGATAGAAATAATTTTAAATAAGACTCAAACAAATAAAAATATAAAAAAAATAATAAGTTAACGATAAAACCGTATTAAATTAATGATAATGTAATAATAATTAATTTTATTTTTATAAATAAATTACACAAAATTTGAAAAGAAAATGAAAATTTTGTAAAGAGGACAGATGAATGTGGGTATCCACATGTTACCTCTAGTCTTTAATACAAAAATTAGCTAGAAATTGATTTGGTCATAGATATAGGATCGCAATGCTTTTATTTTTGGTGTGTTACAGCAGTATTCATATGCTTAAGCAAAAAATAGCGGATATAATAGGTATGTAAGTTTCTCTTGTTGAGTTAATAATGACAAAAGAAAATGAAAAATAATAAATATTTCATTTCTAACTTTAAAAATAGCCCCCAACAAAATAACAGAAGAAGAAGAAGTAAATCATGTTGATATTTTAAAACTTTTGTTTTTTTTCGTGATGCCCCTTTTTCATAGGATGACACCAAAACACGACCTTAATACTATATGGTATGGTCTCCGCAACGTAATAAGTGGAAATAAAGGCTCTAGAAGGAGAAGTTGTTTCTAGTTTCAAAGATAGTTTGTATATATGATGAATGGGTCTTGATTATCGTTTCATGAGAAAACGAATTTTGTGGAATATGTAAATTATCTCTGCAATTATTTCTCTTAATTCCACACATACAGACGCCCATTTGGGCCCACTGTGGAGGGAATGCTCTTTTGTACTTTTATGGAAGGTTTGCATCTTGCATTCTAGTATGTTCAGTGAGAAATTTCAAACAACTAAGGGTGTGTTTGGCAAGCACTCCAAACCATGGTTTTGGGACCCAAACCATGGTTTGGGAAAAATGTTAGCCAAACACCCTTAAAAAAATCAAAACCATGGTTTGGGTTCAAAACCATGGTTTTGACTCCAAAACCATGGTTTTGGGAAAAGCAGAAGTTTTTTACTTTTGGAGAAAAAAGGGAGAGTGTGAGAGCCTATAGGATATGTATCTTGTTGTTTTTTTTATAAACATATTTTTTATAAACATATTTAATCTTATATCTTATAAATATATATACATATTAATTATTTATTAATTATATTATCTTATATATTATTAATATATGTTAATAAAAAATATTATTAACAATTTTATTCCTTCAAATTAAAATATATCATAAAATATATTTTTTCTATAATTATCATATTAATTTATGCCAATTTGTATATATAAAAAGTACTTTTAATAACAACTATCCAAACACTCACACTTCTCAAAATTACTTTTTCACAAAATCTATTCTTCCCAAAATCTATTTTTTTCAGAATCTATTCTCCAGAAGCTATTCTCCAAACCATGGTTTGGTTTCATCCAAACACACCCTAAGATATTAACATATGTTGACCCACCTGCGGGGGACCTACCACTTTTGGAATCAGAACAATAGACCCCAAAGTCTTCCAGTCCAACCAATTTTATAGATGCTTCCAAAGTGATGAAATGTCATTTATAACCCTTCTATTTTTTTGACCAAGTATATATGTGATTACAAATGGTGGATATGATCAATATGAATTAAAATTTAATAAATAGAAATCCAAATTATTTTTTTTAGAGAAAGTGACAGAAATATACCTGTTAAATTTTAAAGAGATAAATAGGTCTTGTTGATTATTCTAGTAATGATTTTGACTATATTTGTGATAGTTTTTACTACTCCAAATATATTAAAATCACCTGTTTATCGTTTTGAAATTCAATAGATATTTTTCTATCATTTTCGCTATTTGTTTCTTGAAAGTCCTTGATGTAATACCTCCGGTCCTCGATATAAGACCCTATTTGACTTTTATTTTGATCCTAAATATAAGACCCCAATCCACTTTGTCTCTCATATTTATATATATTTTTTCCAAAGTAGTCCTTCTAGCAATAATAGTTCTAGTCAATACACTTGATTAGCAAGGATATTTTAGGAAAGACAACATATATTTAGGACAAATAACTAACTCAACTTACTTCCTTAATCTCCTCAAATTAGTCAACTAGCTCTTATAATTAGGACCGGAGGTAGTAAGAACTAATTTGACTTTCAATTTCATTCTAAATATAAGACCATAATTCATGTTGTCTATCATATTTATCTATTTTTTCAAGACACTCCTTATGTTCCATCAAATAGTAATTATAACTAATACACATGATTAGCAAGGATATTTTAAGAAAGGCAACATCTATTTATTACAAATAATTAGCTTAATAATTTTTTTTAATTTACTAAAATTAGTTAATTAATTTTTATATTAATAATAGATTAGGGGCAGAAGGAGGAGGTATATTGTTAACCAGGAGCCTACGGGGGCTAAGCACAAGCAAGAAGGAAGAAATTTCCAAGTGGTGGGTCCTATCTATTGAGTTATCCTTATTTTATGAAGAGCTCAATTTCATGAAAGTCACAAAAAAAATTGGTCTCTTCCACCCATTTTCCTCTGTATCTATCAATGCAATTACCATCACAAAATTAGATGACGTTTTGAATACAAGTTAAATAAAATATATTTATATGAAAAATAAGGATGATTTCATTTATACTTTAAAAATATAGCAAAAAAATATCAATCATGTTGACATTATTAAAATTATTTCATCTCATTACCATCTTTTTCGTGATGCCCCCTCTTTTTAGAGGATCATCATTCCAAACACGGCTTTAATAATATATCGTATCCACCATGCAATATATTTTTCCAAGTTTCAAACATACTTTGTTATGTGATGTAACAGTAGTCTTGATTATTGTTTTATGAGAAAACGAGTTTTGTGGAATATGGATCATAATCTTTGGAGTTATTTCTCTTAATTCCGCATATACAGACGCCCATATATATATATATGTGCTTAGTGAAGGAGGCACTGATTAGTCAAAAGTTTGTTTGGACTATATATAATGTGTACTTTTTTCTATTGGCCCATAATAATCAAAGCACACTCTACATAATTTTGATTTTTTAACGAAAATCTCAAAAAAAAAAAATACTACTTTTAAAATTTCAAATTAGTCTTGTTTTCATTCTTAAACATATTAGAGGTTGATCGTTCAACTGGATTTATTAGTTATTACAATAATCTTAAATAATTAGTACTTGTAGTTCCAGGCCTGATCGGTTCTCCCCATCATTGGCTGACCATAAAGATAAATTTTGATGTATCAAAAAATAAAGATAAACTTTGAAATATTTTTATATATAAATGACAAAAAAATTGAAAAGAAAATAATTTGTAAAGACGAAAAGTGAACGTAAATATCCATATAATATATGAAAATGTGACGTAAATATATAACAACTATGAAATCAAATTTATTACGATATGGTATGTATTTTATAATTTATATATCAAACTTCTTTTTCAATGTTAAAAAGCGATTTATTTTGTCAGTTTTTGTGTGTGTTAAAGTAGTAAAATGATGGATATAATTAGTGTGAATGAAAATTTAATAAATAAAAATCCAAAATGTGTTTGCTTCCTTTGAAAGATATCGTTATATAGGGACCTACGGTGTCTGAGCACTGAGGAGGAACAAATTTCCAAGTGGGGAGCACTGTCACTCTCTATCGAATATTCGTCATTTGAAGAGCTCTGCTTTATTAGTTGAAGTCCCCCAATTTTCTATTGCTGTATCTATCAATGCAGTTAGGTGTTGGCATAAAAATTAGATAGATATGAAAGGATATTAAATTAGATGAAAATAATGAACATTCGATTTTTCTACTTTTAAAAAATAGCAAAAAGTACAAATCATGCTGACATTATTAAAACTATAATAGCCAAAGATATATACAAAATTTCCAAACTTCTGTTGACTGTAATGAAGTAATTTTTTTTAATTTTTCAGCTTAATAAAGTAATATTCAGTATATGCATGTAATGAAAATGGTGGATATAATATGAATTAAAAATTAATAAATAAATTCGAAAATATGTTTTCTCCTCTTGACTTATATTACCGAGCACAAAGCACGGAGAATTTTCAAGGTGCTGGGCCCTACCTAGAGGCCCCATGCTCAATGTCCCTAAGTCAAAAAAATTGTTTCTCCGATCCTTAATATAAGACCTATTTAACTCATTTGATTAGATTAAAGAAGTTATGTAGGTTAGTTAATTATATGAAATATGACATGTTTTTCTTAAAACACTGTAATTATCTTCCTTAATATCCTCTCTTCTTCTTCTACTTGATTATGATTGAGGGAGATCCATAGGGGTAATTTAGAAAAAATAGATAAATATGAAAAATAGGTCTTATATTTAGAATCAAAATCAACTTAACAATTAGGTTTTATATTAAGAACCGAATGAGTACATAGACTTTTTGTGGGGTAAACAATTACATGGACATTAATTTGGAAAACATGAAAAAAAAATACCGATTAAATTTTAAAATGATAAATAAGCAATACTGAGTCAAAATCTGTCAAAACTATTTATCTATTATTTTAAAATTTAACAAGTATTTTTTTTTTGTTATTTCTCCTTTCCTTCGTGTATAATTTCTTCAATTCAAAAAGATTAAACATGAGTGATACTTGATTTAATTGAAATGAGGATAAGTCACGAAAATGAAAAATTACAAGAAGTTGGTAAGTTGAATTATTTCTCTTAATTACCCTGATAGTCCAATACAGTTTAGTCAAACGTTTATTTGGACCATAAAAATAAAAAGGTGTACTTTGTGGCCGTGGTCATCCCGCTCCGCAGCGCGTGGGGCTACAAATTCAGAATTAAAACAAAACCCACAAAAGACTCCAAGTGACCATCAAAAGTCACGGTCTTACTTAAATTTTATAAATACTTTTTTAATATTTTTAAATTAGTTGTCTAAATTCGATATTTAGAATCAAAGATTTAATAAAATAATATTTATGACGTACTCCAATATTTGAATCCGGTAGGTATATAATATATTTCTATGATTTTTCAAACTTCTGTTTAATGTTACAAAGTAAATTTTGTAAGATTTTTTGTGTGCAATGTATATATGTGCTGACTAATGGTGGATATAATCAATATGAATTAAAATTTAATAAATATAAATCCAAATTATTTTTTTGAGAAAATGACAAAAAAATACCGGTTAAATTTTAAAAAAACAAATAGATCTTGTTGACTATTCTTGTAATAGTTTTGACCACTCAAATATATCAAAATCATCTATTTATCATTTTAAAATTTAATAGGTATTTTTATGTCATTTTTGCTATTTTTTTCTTAAAAGTCTTGAATATAAGAGTTAATTTGACTTTCAATTTTGTTCTGAATATAAGACCAGAATTCATTTTATCTATCATATTTATCTATTTTTTTAAAGTGGTCCTTATAATAGTTATAGATGTTAAAGGTTTTATCAAATGGTAGTTATAACTAATACATATAATTAGTAATGATATTTTAGTAAATACAATATATATTTATCATAAATAACTAACTTAACAAATTTTTTAATTTACTAAAATTAGTTAACTAATTAACTCTTATAAATACAGATTTAGGAGAGGAGGAAGTAGTGTATTGTCATCTAGGAACCTACGGTGACCGAGCACAAGCAGGAAGAAAGAAATTTCCACGTGGTGGGCCCTATCTATTGATTGAATAATCCTTATTTCATGAAGAGCTCAATTTCATGAAAGTCACCAAAAAAAAAAAAGTCTCTTCCACCCATTTTCCTCTGTATCTATCAATACACTTACCATCACGAAATTAGATGACGTCGGGAATACAAATTAAATAGAATAAATTTATATGAAAAATAAGGATTATTTCACGTATATATACTTTAAAAATATAGCAAAAAAAATATAAATCATGCTGACATTGTCAAAATTATTTCATCTCATTACCATCTTTTTTGTGATGCCCCCTTTTTTTATAGGATCATCATTCCAAACACGGCTTTAATAATATATCGTCCCCACCACGCAATATTTTTTTCCGAGTTTCAAACATACTTTGTTATGTGCTGTAACAGTAATCTTGATTATTGTTTTATGAGAGAACGAGTTTTGAGAATATGTATAATAATATATACGGACACCCACAAACACACATGTACATATCTGTGCGCGTGTGCTAGTGAAGGAATGCACTGGTTAGTCAAAAGTTTTTTTGGACCATATATAATGTGCACTTTTTTCTATTGGCCATGATAATCGAAGCACACTCTACATAATTTTTAAAGGAAATATCTATAAAAAAAATTCTTAATATAAAAACTAGTTTACTCATTTTTAGTATATTAACAAAATTTGTGGGCCTGCGGGGGACCTACCATTGTTGGAATTAGAACAATAGACCCCAAATCAAAGTCTTCTAGGCCGACAAATTTTGTAGATGCTTTCAAAGTGATGGAATGTCATTTATAACCCTTCTATTTTTTGGACCAAACATATAGTCCTTCTATGTATACAGTTCGAATCAATAATATTACTTCCAGTCTTAATTATAAAATTTTATTTATAGTTTATAAATAAGGTCTTACAATTAGGACCGAAAGTAGTATTATATTTTATGATATATTCTCATGTTAGGAATATGAAAATATTTTGATAAAAGTATACCTTTAATATTTTAATTTTGCACAAATTTTTATTTTAATCCCTTCATTTTATAATGTTGTTCTCTATTGGCAAAATAAAATTCTAAAATTGATATACCCGAACATGTTCATATGTTTAAAATCTTTTGTTTTTCCTTAGATTTGAAATAGCTGGTTAGGTTTATCGGGGAAAAAAATAGCTAGGTTAAAATGAGTATTTAAAATTCTAAAAAAAATTCTAATAATAAAATTTTATTTGAATTTAGATCAAATTCAAATCAATGAAATTTTATCTTGCCACCAAAATAATGAATTCGACCCAAATTCAAACACCCAATAGTCCAAACACAACATGTAGTTGCTTGATTGTGTCCACTTGATCATACAGTCGGCTTTTTCACTGTAGTTTTTGTCATTAAAAAAAAAAAACAAAGAAAGAAACCATTATGTCACTGTGGGCATTGGACAGTTTTTTATAATCAGCTTACCGGAAAGTATTAAAAAGGAGCAATATTACTCATAGCGTTAAAAAATTAATGGTTACGGTTAGAGTAATTTTACGTTTTTGGAATGATATTGATTTAAAAAAGTTCTTGACCACAGCTCCTACACAACACTTTTTAGGATAAAACTCTCTATATACATTTGAAAAATGGCATCAGACCTGTAACTAATGGCATATTTATACTAATTATGATGTCTGCAAATAGACTTTTTATGTTTGGGTCAGAACAAAATAGACCCTTTCGAAAGTTAAAAACAACGAAAAACAAATATTAAAAAAAAAATCTTCTTTACCCACATTTTATGATCTTTTTGCAGACCTTTTCCAATTTTTTTTATTTAGCCTGAACAAAATAGACCCTTTCGAAGTTCCAATGTTTTTAGTGAAAAAAGATGGATATAATTTAAAATAAGACTCAAACAAATAAAATATAAAAGAAATAATAATTTAACGATAAAACTGTATTAAATTAATAATAATCAATTTATTTTTATAAATAAATGACACAAAAATTTGAAAAGAAAACGAAAATTCTGTAAAGAGGAAAAGATGAACGTGGATATCCATATGTTATCTCTAATCCTCAATATAAGAATTAGTTAGAAATTGAATTTGGTCATAAATATAAAACCACAATGCCTTTTGTTCCCCAAATTTGTAATTCATTCTCTAAAGTATCTATATTAATTACATATTTTGAGAGATTTCCGTTCAAAGTTAGTCATGATTAGAAGAGATAGATACTTTAGAAAAATTAACTTATATTTGTTATAAGTAACTAACTTAAATAATTTTCTGAATCTACTCAAATTAATTAAGTTGCTCTTATAGTAAGGATATGTGGCAATTTATAAAATTGTGACGTAAATATGTAACAGCCATGAAATCAAATTTTATTGTGATCGATATAATGTATTTTGTAACTTCTCAAACTTCTGTTTAACGTTGCAAAGTGATTCTTTCATTCAAATGCTTAAGCAAAAAAAAAAAAAAAAGCGGCTTTAACCCTTTGTAAGTATAATAGGTGTGTAAGCTTCTCCTGTTGAGTGAATAATGACAAAAAAATGAAAAATAATAAATATTTCATTCCTAACTCTAAAAATAGCCAGGAAAAAAAAACAAGAAGAAGAAGTAAATCATGCTGATATTTTAAAACTTTTTTTTCTTTTGGTGATGCATAGGATGACACCAAAACAGGACCTTAATACTATATGGAATCGTCTCCACCACGTAATCAGTGGAAATAAAGGCTTTAGAAGGAGAAGAAGCTTTCAAGTTTTCAAAGATGGTCTGTGCATATGATGTATCGGTCTTGATTATCGTTTCATGAGAAAACGAGTTTTGTGGAATATGTAAATTATCTCTGCAATTATTTCTCATAATCCCACTAAGTCAAAAAAATTGCTCCTCCACTCCGTAATATAAGACATATTTAACTAATTTGATTAAATTAAGAAAGTTATGTAGATTAGTTAATTATAAGAAATATGACATGTTTTTCCTAAAATACTATAATTATCTTCCTTAATATCCTCTATTCCTCTTCTACTTGATTATGGTTGAGGGAGATCCATAGGGGTAATTTAGAAAACATAGATAAATATGAGAAATATGTCTTATATTTAGGATCAAAATCAACTCAATAATTAGGTCTTATATTTATGATCAAAATCAACTCAACAATTAGGTCTTATATTAAAAACCGGATGAGTACATAGACTTTTTGTGGGGTAAACAATTACATGGACATTAATTTGGAAAACATGAAAAAAAATACCAATTAAATTTTAAAATGATAAATAAGTAATACTAAGTCAATTATCTCTGCAATTATTTCTCATAATCCCACTAATGCAAACACCCACATGTGCGTAGCGAAGGGTGCATTGTTTAGTCAAAAGTTCATTAATTATTCTATGAAGAGTACTTTGCCGTGGTCATCCCGCGCTATTGCGCGTGGCATGGGGTTGGGGATTTGGAATTAAACCCAAAGACTCCAAGCTAGCAACAAGAGTCAGAGTCTTCCACTTCGTCAGATTTAAGATTTAATTATTAAGTTAATTTTAATTTTAAATATAAAATTTATTTATCATATTTATTAATTTTTTAAAATTATCCTCATATTAATAATAATCAAGTAGGAAAGGTAGGAGGATACTAAAGAAAATAATTATGGTATTTTAAAAAAAAAGTCATATTTCTTATAATTAATTAACTTATGTAATTTTTTTAATCTAATCAAATTAGGGATTGGAAGAGTATAATTTATATCACTTTTATTTATGTAATTCAAGTCAAATACTCCTAATATATCAAGTAATAAAATAATATTATTTTTTTATCGCATACTGATCCAGTATTTGGTATAAGCAAAAATTTATGTTCTTTTGAAAACAGCTTAAATTCATTCAAATTAACTCACCATTAATTAATTTCCGCATATTATCTACCCAAAACCATTTACCAGCTAGATGGAGCTGCCGAACATTCTTGTAATTTCTTAACAAAATTATATGATCCAACATTTTTAAAACGCTTCATACTATATTTCTTAAAACGCTTCGGATTAATTTTAAAACATTAAATTAATCTAAAACTATAATTTTTTTTCTTTAAACGAATTATAATTAAAATTTCAAAATTATCTCATTATCCGAAAGTCAATTTGTTTTTTTAAATATACAGCGTCCATGACGTGCTAATACACACACGCACACTGACGAACTTTCTATTTATTTGCTAACTGCATAGAAAAACATTTTTTAGCACCTTGTCAAAATAATTCTTTTTTAAATTTTTGGCAAGTCGCTTTATGCTTTTGTATATAATTCCGTTATATCTATTAAACTAAGGATAATTAGATTATTTCGATAGTGCTTGCGTGCTTTTGAAAGTAATATTTTAAAAATGAATTCAATATATATTTTACTAAATTTAATATTTATTTAAAAATGGTATAGAAAATAAGAACAATATTTTATAAGCAAAAAGATCCCCATTTTCAGAATTCGCTTGAAATAGTTATAAAACAAATGAGATTACAAAAAATGAAATAAAATTTTAAGGGTTTCGATCAATTTGAGCGACGTGCTGACCGCTGACCATCATGAATGCATTTTATTCATTTCATATACATTTTTTATTAAGTTATTGAAAAAATTTAAAAAAATAATTTGTTGTTCAATATATTTTACAATAGTAAATAATCTTTGGAATTATTTCTCATAATCCCACAGATGCAGACACCCATATGCGCGTAGTGAAGGATACACTGTTTAGTCAAAAGTTCATTAATTATTCTATGAAGAGTACTTTGCCGTGGTCATCCCGCTCCATTGCGCGTGGCGTGGGGCCAGGGATTTGGAATTAAACCAAAGGACTTCAAGTAACCAAGAAAAGTCAAAGTCTTCCCCTTCGTCAAATTTTACGAATGCTTTCAAAGTGATGAAACAGGACCTCCTATCCTAATTATAAAATTTTAATTATAGATTATAAATAAGATCTTATAATTAAGCTTACAAATAAGATTTTATAATTAGAATCAAGGTTAGTGACATTTATATCCTTTCTATTCATGCGATTCAAATAAAAAACTCCTATAATATATACTGCTTTGTCTTTTATTATAAGATTTAATTTTTTGAATTAATTTATTTTTATTTATAAGATTTTTTTTGGGTTGTTCTGAGCAATAAATGTATTTTTATCAATTTGAGATAAAAATTCTCTCACATGAGTATTTGATATGTTTTGAAATCATTTTTGAAATCATGATTTGGTTTCTTATCCAAACAGCTTCTTACATCCCTTCTATTCATGTAATTCAAGTCAAATACTCCTAATATATGCGCGCGCACACATCAGGTAATAAATTAATATTGTTTTTTATGGCAGACTCCGGTATTTAGTATATGGAAAAATTTACATCTTTTAAAGACAGCATAAATTCCGTCAAATTAATTCACCATATGATTAATTTCCGCATATTGTCTTCCCAAAACCATTTACTGCATGGAGCTGCCGAACCTTCTTGGTAATTTCTTAATAAAACTATATGATCCAACATTTTTAAAACGCTCCATTCTATATTTCTTAATAATTCATTTTTCACCTGTGAAAATGGACAATTTTCTGCCAACGGGTGGTCTTGATCTAAATTTGATATTCAAACTCAGCTGGAATAGGTGTTTATATTTAGTACTTGACAGTACTTTAAATATAATTGCTTTGAATGGAAAAATAAAAGTAGATAATTTTCTTTGACAACCAATTTATGATAAATGAACGTACATCGTGCCCAAGAAAAGAGTACGTACAAATGATCATTTTCGTTTTTCGATTTTATTTATTAATTTAATAGATTATTCATAATTGTAAAGATGGGTGTTATTGTGTTCAAGTTATAGAAAAAAAATAATAAAATTTTAAAACATTAAATTAATCTAAAACAATTATAATTAAAATTTCAAAATTGTCTCATTATCCGAAGGTCAATTTGTGTTTTTAGCATACAGCGTCTATAACGTGCTATATACGCACACACTGACGAACTTTCTATTTATTTGCTGCCTGCAAGAAAAAACATTTTTTAACACCTTGTCAAAATGATTCTTTTTTTTTTTTTTAATTTTTGGCAAGTCGCTTTATGCTTTTGTATATAATTCCGTTATATCTATTAAATTAAGTATAATTAGATTATTTCGATAGTGCTTGTGTGCTTGTGAGAGTAATAATTTAAAAATAAATCCAATATACATTTTATTAAATTTAATATTTATTTAAAAATGATATATAAAGTAAGAACAATATTTTATAAGCAAATTCCCCTGAAAAATTATAAAAAACGAAATAAAATTTTAAGGGTGTGATCGATTTGAGCTATGTGCTGACGGCTGAGCATCATGAATATATTTTATTCATTTCATATGCATTTTTTTATTAAATTATTGAAAGATAAAAAAATTAATTTGTTGCTCAATATATTTTCACAACAGTAATTTACTCTTTGGAATTATTTCTCATAATCCCACTAACGCAGACACCCATATGTGCGTGGCGAAGGGTGCATTGTTTAGTCAAAAGTTCATTAATTATTCTGTGAAGAGTACTTTGAAGGGGTCATCCCGCTCTATTGCCCGTGGCGTGGGGCTGGGAATTTGGAATTAAACCAAAAGACTCTAAGCAAGCAACAAAAGTCAAAGTCTTCTATTCCATCGGATTTTACAAATATATCTTCCGTTCTTAAATATAAAACTTTTATTATAAGGATTTTATATTTAAGATCAGAAGAGTACTCAATATAAAATCTAATTATTAAGTTAATTTTGATTATATATATAAGATTTATTTATCATATTTATCAGTGTTTTTTAAATTTCCCTTATATTAATAATAATCAAGCAAGAAATGTGGGAGGATACTAAATAAGATAATTATGGTATTTTAGGAGAAACATGTCATATTTCTTATAATTAACTAATTTACCTAATTTTCTTAATCTAATCAAATTAGTTAAATAGGTCTTACATTAAGGATCAGAAGAGTATCATTTATATCCCTTCTATTTATGTAATTCAAGTCAAATACTCCTAATATACCAAGTAATAAAATAATACTCATCCGATCCTAAATATAAGACCCATTTTGTAGTGTAAATTATACTACAAAATAGATTTTATATTTAATACTGAAAGGAGTATTATTTTTTATGGCATGCTGATCTGGCATTTGGTGTAAGGAAAAATTTATGTTCTTCTACAAACAGCATAAATTCAGTCAAATTAATTCACCATATAATTAATTACCGCATATTATCTACCCAAAACCATTTATTAGCTGGATGGAGCTGCCGAACATTCTTGGTAATTTCTTAATGAAATTATATGATCCAACATTTTTAAAATGCTTCATACCATATTTCTTAAGTTCAGGTCACGTGTTCTTCCCATAAGTTTTGATTCATGTATGAATGAGAAAAAAGAAGAGGGGTATAACAGATTTAAAGAAATGGGTCATGGATCTGATTGTGCTGGATAGGGTACCACAAGCAGTGCTGGCCCAAGAACATTGGATCCACTGAAAAATGCAACCCCACGGCAATCTTCTGTTGAGTCTCTGTTTTTTTTTTTTGGCTACATATAGTATTAGAAGCAGTCTTGCTGGAAATTCTATCTGGCACTAAATATGATCATAGAATCAGTTTCAGGACTCATCATCTTGATAAACGCTCTAAATTTATCAGATCTGGACTGTTTATATTTGATTTCAACAGTCCATATTTAAAATTTTTAATTAATTATTTTAGATTCTATATGTGTTAAAATAATTATTTTGAATAAATAAATAAATAATCAAATCCAAACTATCCAAACAAGATAAATGTTTCAGATCTGACAAGTTTAGGGTGATTATCAAAGTAATAAGACTGAAACTGGTTTTAATTATTACTGTAGCGAAAATAAAGAATCTGGTTTTATTGATATGATGATTGGTTTGCAGCTTCACAAAGTTTAGACTGACGCTTATCATTATTATTGCAGCTCATGCAACAGTCATGAAATTCAAACAAGTGCACCGCATGAACAAGCCCAAGGCCTCCATATTTATAAAGCCAGAGGCAAACGGAAATCTTAGAGTGATTAATTATAAAAAATTATAGGACATCTGATAATTTCTATTCTTTTTATGCTCATTTATTACTCCATTCTTCATAATGCGTCCTCCGATTTTTTTTTTTGGTAGAACTAGCTAATTGAGAATAATAGGTAAAAATAAAACGGGTAATATCATCAAACAGTTATCAAATATTTATAAAAATAGGTATTATTTGTCATCCAAGCTATTGAGTAATGATAACAGAAATACACAGCGTCTATGACGTGCTTTACATTGCAAACCACGAAAATGGCAATTTAAACTTCAATGCTCGGCTGAATCTTTCATTTACTAATTGCTGTCGGGGAAAAGATTCTTTTTGCCTTGTCAAAATGTTCTCTTTCTTTTCTTTTAATCTTAAATATGTTAGAGGCTGATCGTTCAACTGGATTTATTTAAATAAAAAATTGTTCACACGAGTGGATCCACCATTAAGTGATATGCATGCATGCATGCTTCACTTTGGGAATTAAATAATCTCCCTTTAGCACAATAATTGCATGCGTGTAGGACGTATAAAAGTCAAGGTCTTCGGTTAGTATAGTGCAAGAAGTGGCAACCGATTCTCAGAAACTCAGACTCCAGTTGAAACATAATCCGAGTTAATTAGGGTGTTATTGCCAATTAATCTCGATCCTTATTACTAATTTATGGTACTGGAATTTACAAAATATTAAAAACAATAAAACATTACAAATTTAAGGACTCCATAATTATATATGTACATAGTTGGGTGCGAATGGAAATCTTGGCATGACTAATCAATCACAATTTATGATAAATGAACGTACATTGTACCCAAAAAAGAAAAAAAAGAAGTACGTACAAATGATGATTTTCGTTTTAGATTTTATATATTAATCTACTAGATTATTCATAATTGTAAAGATGATATTATTGTATTCAAGTTATAGAAAAAAGTAATATAATTTTAAAACATTAAATTAATCTAAAACTATAGTGTTTTAAGAATAAGTATATGGCAAATGGGAAATTAATTGGCAAATGGAACCTAGGAAGATACGCATATGGAAAATCAGTTGCACACATACGGAAGATCAATTGCACAAGATCACTTGCACACAATGAAAGTTCACTTGTACAAAGTCCTTGGGTCTCATTTGCTAATTAATTTCTCAATGAGGTATTTATCCCCAATTTTCTCTAAAAATTATAACAACTACGAAATCAAATTTATTACGATATAGTGTATTTTACCGTTTATCAAACCTCTTTTCAATCTTACAAATGATTTATTTTTGTAAGTTTTTTGGTGCGTTACAGTAGGAAAAATGATGGATATAGTTAGTGTGAATTAAAATTTAATAAATAAAAAAAAATGTTTGCTTCCTTTTGAAGGATATCGTTAAATCGGAACCTAGTGGCCTGCCGTCTCAGAGCACAAGGAGGAAGAAATTTCTCATCCTAATGGTGAGCACTATCTATTGAATATTGAATATTGAGAGAATTACAATCAAGTTTTGAAGAAGAAAAATAATTACAAAAAAAAATCCGAATAACAGTTTGAATAGTCTATAATAACAAGTTCTAGATAGAGAATAAAAACCTCTGAGATTTATTTTCTAATTTTTTTCCTTCTTTACAATCTCATTGTAATTCTCCCTTAAATATTCCTCACTTCATGAAGCGCTCAATTTTATCAATACATTAAGGTCACAGCAGATATTAGTCTCCTCCACTCATTCTTCTGTATCAATTGCAATCATTACCATCAAGTAATTAGGTGACGTTTGCGGAATATCTTTTATTTTTTAATATTTATAAGTAATTTTTTATCAATGTTTCATTGGAAAAAAAAAACTTAAATCTCGTTAACTCTGTTTTGAAATTAATAATTTTTCAATTTTATTTTTATTTAATATATAAATTTTTTTAAGAAAATAATAATTTATGGGATAATAGTACATTCATGTCAAAGTGTCAAACGATATGACTTAAAAGTAGAACCGAATAAAATCTTTTCTGTATAAGAGGAATATGTAAATAATCTTTGAGATTATTCCTCTCAATTCTATTAGTACAGACACCCTGTTCTTATTCACAAAGGCAAACCCATTTGTGAATCTCTCATAATAGCAGAATACATCGATGAAGTTTGGAAAGAAACGGCTCCTTTACTTCCCTCTGATCCTTATCTCAGAGCTCAAGCCAGATTCTGGGCTGATTTTCTCAACAAGAAGGTAATTTCCTAATTTTTCAGCACTTCTCAATCTCCGTCTCTCCCTTTTAATCATGGTCATTAAATGCAGGTGGGAGATGTTGGAGGAAGGATATGGGCAGGGAAGAAAGAAGAACACGAAGAGGCAAAGAAGGAGATAATAGAGAACTTGAAGCGATTGGAAGAGACACTTGAAGACAACTTTCTTTGGAGGCGAAACCCTTGGGTTTGTTGACATTGCTCTGGTTCCATTCTATCCCTGGTTTTACACTTGCGAGGCCTTATGCAACTTCAAGGTGGAAACACATTGTCCTAAGCTCATTTCCTGGGCTCATAGATGCATCCAGAGGCAAAGTGTTTCCAAACCTCTTGCTGCTGAGAAGGAGATCTACGATTTTGTTGTTGACTTCAGAAAGAAAAGTCATTTGGACTGATGAAACACAGGAAGGATACAAAAAGTGTGCTAAGAATTAAACAGAAACAGTAAGTGTCTGATACAAAACACTGTGTTCTAAAGTTTGAGTTTCGCTTGGTGGATCCTTAGGTGTGTCAGAAGGTGAAATCAACTTGGTTGTGTCTGGTGATTACGCAGTAAAATAAGTTGTTTGTAAGAATGTGTTCTTGATGTTGTTTTACGATGAAAAATCTCGGTTGTGTCTTCGACGTTTGTTAACGTGTGTGGTTCCTCAAATGTGCAAAAAGTCAAACCATGGGCTCACCCAAATCCTCTGCATTCTCCATGAAATGTGTATTACGGATAATTCACAGTAGAAGCTAATGGAAGACACAAAATAACCAGTTCCTCCGTCAAATAATTCAAAACCCCAATAAAAGACTAGTTGATAAATGTGAAAAGTCAAATAGTATGTTCCTCTAATGATATGGAATTCCTAGACTTTGTGATTTAGTATCCACAAGGTTTGTGGCTGAGCACGAAGAAAAGTATGTTTACTCGAATAACGTTTGCTGCAAAAGCTCCTTTGAAGAAGCAAACAAGCGCGACATAAAGGATGGGATGGTCCCAGAATTCCACTTCCCACAAAGAAACGACAAGAAAACATAAACTTGTGGACTATGTTTACCTACCGACACGCAAGACTGGAATGAAGGGTTACGGATCATCCATTCTTCTTTAATATATTTTCCATTCTCTGTTCTTGAAATATCCAGTTCTTGTCTGTAACTTGTACTTCACTGTTTCATTTTTTTCAACTAGAGATTTCAGTGGCCGTGTTTGATAATGCAAGACGAGCTTGTTTTGCTGGATGCAAAGGTTGCATTGGCCGAGAAAGGAGGCAAGTATGAGCACAAGGAAGAGGATCTGACCAACAAAAGCCCTCTGCTTCTGCAAATGAACCCCTTTCACAAGACAATCCCGGTTCTGATCCATAACGGCAAACACATCAATGAGTCCCTCATAATCGTGGAGTATATTGGCGAGGCTTGGAAGGATCAAGCTCCATTACTTCCCTCTGATCATTATCAGAGAGCTCAAGCCAAATTCTTGGCTGATTTTGTTGGCTCCAAGGTTAGTGTCGGTTGTATCATTTAAATCACTGTCTAATGAAATTTATCGGTACTGAAAGTGTTATTACCAAAATCTGCAGATTCCTGGAGTTGGCAAGAGGATTTGGGCTGGAAAAGTTGAAGAGCATGAGCAAGCGAAAAAGAATTGATTTTGAATTTGAAGGAAGTGATACATTTGGGTTCGGGGATGTTGCTTTGATTCCATTCTATAAATGGTTCTATGTTTATGAGACAACAGGGAACTTTAAAGGGGAAGCAGAGTGTCCTAAGATCGTTGAATGGGCAAAGAGATGCTTGCAGAGAGAAAGTATTCAAAAGTCAACTGCTGATGAGAAGGAGATCTACGAGTTGAAACAAAAAAAATTGCAAAGAGGAAAAGTGAACACGAATATCCATATACGATATGAAAATTATAACAGCTATGAAATAAAATTTATTACGATATAGTGTATTTTAGAATTTATATAACTTCTTTTCAATATTACAAATGATTTATTTTGTAAGTTTTTGTGTGCGTTAAAGTACTGAAACTGATGGATATAATTAGTGTGAATTAAAATTGAATATATAAAAATCCAAAATGTTTTTGCTTCCCTTTGAAGGATATCGTTAAATTGGAAGCTATCGTCTCAGAACACAAGGAGGAAGAAATTTCCTATCCTAGTGGGAAGCACTATCAATTAAATATTCGTCATTTTATGAAGAGCTCGATTTTATTAATACATTAAAGTCACAACAGATATTAGTCTTCTCCACTCATTCTTCTGTATCTATTCGAATCATTACCATAAAGTAATTAGATGATGTTTGCGGAATACTCCTTTATTTTTTAATATTTATAAGTAATTTTTTATATATATGTTTCACTGGAAAAAAAAACTTAAATCTCATTAACTCTGTTTCGAAATAAACGATTCTTCAACTTCATTTTTATTTAATATATAAATTTTTTAAGAAAATAATAATCTATGGGATGATAGTACGTTCATGTTAAATATTAAATGATATGACTTGAAAATAAAACTGAATAAAATCTTTTCTGTATGAAATATGTAAATAATCTTTGACATTATTCCTCTCAATTCCATTACTACAGACACCCAATATGTGCGTGGTGAAGAGTGCACTATTTAGTCAAAAGTTTATTTGGACTATAAACGTGCACTTATTTTTTAATTAGCTAGTAATTAATAATCAAAGCACACTTTACAGAACTTTCATTCTTTTAATGTTAATATTCTGTAATTACTTTATTGCCGTGGTCATCCCGCTCTGTTCGTGGGGCCACGGATTTGGGATTAAAACAAAAGACTCCCCGGCACACTTTACATTACGGATTTGGGCTCATGAATCCATCGCAATTGAATATAATTTTTGAATACTGGAATTATGATAATGAAATTCATAACACAATAAAACTACCAACAGACTCATGCCAATAAAGATTACAATAAAATTACAGTCCCAATACAGAATACATAATCCCAAATCTAAAAGAAGTAGCAAAAGAGGATGATGCAATACAAGTCTGGATGCCATCCTCCTTATTCTTCTTGCCATCTATTGATTTCTACCACACTATATGGCTCCTTGCACAAACTATTATATGACACTCGCCGCAGAATCTGATAATCAAGAGTTGTATTTGGGCTGTTGCTGATAAAGCACAAGCTGCCACGCTCCAGCTGAGTAATTACCATGAGCAACAAAACAATTAAATCTTACAACTGATGTACAACTGAAAAGAAACACAAAAGTAATGTAAGTCTTTTGTTCATAGATAACAACCATAATTAAGAAAATATTACCTTTTAGTTTTGGAGCCACCTGCGCCATCTTGCCACAAGAAGCATTGTCGTCACATAGATAGAATCTGACACCTTGCATACGAAATTGAAGTAGGCATGCCTCCATGATCGGATAGCTAACAGTGATCGAAACACTATCCAAAATCCAACAACAAATCCCACGCCCAAGCTTTCGCAGAATCCTTTCATGAAAGAGTCGTCTTCACCGGCAACTTGGCTAGCTTGTGTCGCATTCCAAAATGGATGATCTTTAGAGAGACAGAGCTTCTCCAACGGCCTCCCGCAAAGGTAAGGGTTTCCTTCATAGCTGGAGGGCTCAAAAGATTGCAATTGTGTACCTGTTGGAATTTGTCCTGTCAAGTTGTTGTCTGATAAATCCAAAGTGCTTAGTGAAGATATTTCAGCAAGACTCGAAGGAATTTCTCCATCAAAATGATTTCTCGATAAATCCAGCGCTTCTAGGGATTTTAGTTGTCCTATCTCTGAAATGATTTTTCCACTCAAATTATTTGATGATAGATTCAAGAATCTCAACTCAACCAATTTCACAATTCCCGTTGGCATTTCCCCCTCCAATTGATTGTGAGAGAGATCAATATTCACAAGCCCATAGCGGTCATCGTACACTAGTTCTCTTTCTTTCCACACCATAAGCAACTTCCGACGAAAATAATTATATCCTTGAAATGTTCCTTTCTCAGCATGGTTGATATGATAATCGGAACCATTTATAACACATTTCTGAGCCATTGCAACCAGCTTGTCAAGGCAACTTGGTATTAGTCCTGTGAACTTGTTAAAAGAGAGATCCAAGAATCTGGCTTTCGGTAAATAACACAGATGCAAGGGCAACTTTCCATCTAATTTATTCATCCGTAGGCTAACAGTTTCCAACTCTTTTAGATTGTCTCTCATCCATGAAGGTGGTATTGGTCCTGACAAGTCATTTTTTTCCCCAAATATAACATTTCTAGTTCAGTTGCATTTTTGAAGGAAGGCAGTCCACCACGGAAGTGATTGTTTCGTAGAACTAACTAGTTAAGTTGACTTAAGGACCTCATTGAATTAGGAATCCTCCCTGAGAGTTGATTATTGGCTAAGTCAAGAATCCTCAATGATTTGAAATGATCCCAACAACCAAAAAGTTTCCCTGATAAGTTGTTGCTTGGGAGATTTAAAGCTACCAGATTTTCAACAATTGCACTTCTTCCCTTGCCACATGAATGAACAAATTTTGAAATTAGATTTTTTGAGATGTCTAAGATCTGACTCTTTAGTAGGAACGGTGGAACAGAGCCTCTAATTTGATTGGAAGCCAATGATATCTCATAAACATCAAATTCAAGTGGCATATATGAAATTACACCTGTGAGATTGCTTGATTCTATTTGAAGCGTATCTGCTCCTTTTACAAGTCTCCAAAACCACTATGGTATAGAATCATTGATTTCAGCATCATAAACAAATAGATATTGTAAATTATTTTGAGTGCGAAGCCATCTAGGGAATCCAGGGCCCAACTTACTGTGCCGTAACCCTAATAGTCGCAATTGAAATGGAGGAATTCAATCGGTGCTGAATTTGAGGGTCAAGAAATTATCAGATAAGTCTATGAATTTTAACTTGGTGAGATTATCAAAATGGATGTCACTAATTGTTCCATTTAGCTCACTATCGGAAAGGTAAAGAGCCACTAAACAGTTCATGTTTTTCCCAAAATTGGTTGGAATGGGACAACCCAAGTGATTGTTTGACAGAGAAAGGTATGCGAGATTGGAGGTTAGATTGAACAGCCAAGGGAATAATGATGATATTAGCTTGTTGTCATTGAGATCAAGAGTTAAGAGAGATGCAGAAAAATTCAAATGGGATGGAGGAGTTGATAGAATATTATTGTCTGTCAGGCTATAATTTTCAAGCTGTAGCTCTCTTAGGTTTGGAAGCTTTCCAATAATATAATTGATAACAAGTTGATAGAGTAATTAAGATTAGAAACATAGCTTAAATCAAGCAAATTTAGCGACCGAAGATTGGAAAGCCACTCAATGGCATCCAAGATCTTGTTATCAATTTTCAAACCATCATTGTAGCCAATTTGGAGTATCTCCAAGCTTGACAGATTACCAAGTTGGCTAGGAATATTGCCCACTAAATGATTCCAATCTAGACAGAGCTCTTGCAGACTTGAAAGGTTGGCAAGATGGAAAGGTATACTACCAACTAAATCATTGAAGGAAAGATCTAGAACCAACAAGTTTGAAAGCTTGCAAAGTTCAATTGGTATTTTTTCACCAAAAGAAAAATGAGGTAGATCAAGGTATCGTAATTTGGTGAGAGAACCGAAAAATTTTGAGATTTGACTCTCATTGGAATTATTGAAACTGAGATCAAATAGTTTAAGTTTTGCAAGTCCAGCAAATGATGGGCTAATCTCACCACTTAAAGGCTGCGAAGGCCATATACCACCATGAAGATTGAGCTTCTTAACGTGGCCAGTATGAGGATTACAGAGAACACCACTCCAATGGCAACAATCTGGAGAAGAGCCCGATGAAGACAGACGATCATAATCGTCCACAAAGGCATTCTTCATGCTGAGAAGAGCTCGTCTTTCCTTGTGCAAGCAACTAGCGTTGGCATCTTCAATTCTCCAAGATGACCCTATCATGAACAACTTAGCCTGCAAGTGCAGCATTATGAGTATGGTGATTGGCTGCAGCAGTTTCACAAGGTTTAGATAACTCATGCTCATCATTATTGCAGCTAGCTCATGCAACAAACGTGAAACTGAAACAAGTACATGACATGAACAACCCCAAGGCCTCCTTATTTATAACTCAAGGTCTTCTGATGATGTGAAACAATAACTACATGTCTACACCAGACGTACACTATAAGTCAAGGTCTCCCCTGAATAACGCGATTGGAAGGAATTCAAATTGAGTTTTTGCTATCTTTTAATGGCTTAACATTTAAAAAAGTGTACTATCCTAACATTTAGCCGTTTTCCTTTTCCTTTTCCTTTTTCAAGTCAACTCCTAACAACCACTTGACTCAACCACATCCTCCTGCTCCTCATGTGGTTTCTTTTCCAGCAGGATTTAAGTCTTTGCTTTCACTTGAGCTTCTTTGTTTTTTGTTTTTTTCCCTTCACGTTTTGGAAGATTGGTTGCAATGAGGCCCAAGTAATATCTATCGCTTTATCCTAATAAATTAAATAAATTTGGCTCTTTTTACCCCCCCAAAAAAAACTCCTCCTCCTCATCATCATCTTCATCATCATACTACTAGTATTATTGTTATGTAAATAATGGTAAAAATGAATAAATTTTGAAGGGTTTAGAACGATTTGAGCTAGTGAGCACCATGAATATGTTTTATTCATTTCACATACCTTTTATATTATATTAATGAATAAATTGATGGCAAAATTTTAGATAATAATATTTTAAAATATATCTTAAAATAATATTATACTAACAGGCGTAATAAAAATGAAAACGAAAAATATCAGTATTTGAAAAATTATATTTTAAAAATATTCAGTATTTGATATTAATTTTATGAAAAGTATGTCGAATTCAAGTTTCATTAAAATCGGCGTTAGAATATATTTACATAATTATGTGTAATGATATTAAATAATAATTGTAATTAGTTTGGTTAACCTAAAATTCTTTATAAAAAGAGTCTGCACATATAAGAATTGACGTATATTTGATGAGCTTGCAGTAAGTTCTGCAAGGTTTGGGTCTAATAGAAGGCACTGAGCCATAATATTCCATGCATGTTTCCAAAACAACAACGGCTATCTTTGTTTTGCCGTCTGGAATTTACTAATTTGTCTGTTTCTGTAAACTAAAATTACAATGAAACGAGTGGCAAAAAAAGAAAGCAAAAGCTTTGGGGGAAAAAAAAAAAGAATATATGTGCATTCTCCTGAAAAAATTTCAGAGCATGAGTGGCATAATTAAGTCTTGTCTCGATTATGTGACTTCAAATCTTAAATTCACGTGTTAGTTGATTGAAATCGTTAACTTTTAATTGAAAAAGATAAAAATAGATTGAGCAACGTGGAGTTGAAGGGATCTGCCAGAAACAGAGCAGCAGATGAACAGAGGATGGATAAGGGGAAAAAAAGAGAGAGAAAGAACGACACGTGTCTTTCAGCTGTTGAGATCTGTTGCCCATAATTTCCTCCTTCGCACTTGCTATATTCTGCAGGAAGTGAAAGATTCATCAGATCTGAACAATGGAGGAACAAGAGTTAGTGTTATTGGACGAGTGGCTGAGCATGTTTTGGTCGAGAGCCACCATAGCGTTGGCTGACAAGGGAATCAAATACGAGTACGGGGGAGAAGATCTGAGCAACAAGAGCCCTGCGCTTCTGCAAATGAACCCAATTCGCAAGAAGATCCCAGTTCTTATTCACAAAGGCAAACCCATTTGTGAATATATCGATGAAGTTTTGAGAGAAACAGCTCCTTTACTATCGTCTGACGCTTGGAGACAAAACTTTCTTTGGAGGTGAAACCTTTGGGTTTGTCAATTCCACATTTTTTAATGAACTACTATAAAATCTTGTATCAGACGCACTATGGTATACTATGGCATCATTAGAAAAATCATATGTACATTTTTTGTGCAGAAAAACCATACACGATGCCTCCAAACGATGATAAGAGTTATGATGGTGTTATTGATGATTATATAAATAACGACGAGAAGGCCATGTGAAACTCGCATTCATACACCAGCAAAGTAACAAGCCTGTGCTTCAACCGCAAGCGGGCATTCTTAAGATTCCACCTTCCCATTACAGAACCCAGATGTATTGTTTTTATTTCATATTTCATTTAATAATTATTTATTAATATAGTCTCCAAAAAAAAAAAAGTTATGCAAATACTTTATCAAACGGATCTGAATGTGTGTTTATAAATTCCTGTATATGGTATCACTTCTTGCCAATGACTCATGAAAATCTTTTTGTGAGCGCAACCCGCTTTTGCTGATTGACTCAACAAATCAAAAGTTACCACTATCGTTATAAAAGAAAAGAAAATATACGAGGTAGATCCACCATTAAGTGATATACACTTTTGGAATTAAATAATCTCCTTTACCTTATATATAACACTATAAGTGCTTTGTTTGGATTAAGCAACTGTGATTTTATACGATCATGATTTTTATAAATGATACTGTTAAGAGTAATATTATTTAATTATTATGTAATCTCGTATCTATACTTTTTTTTCAAGTGATATTAAGAATATGAATTATGTTTGGATTTCATTTGTTAAAATCACTTATAAATATATAAATACCAACAAAAGCAATAAGGATGGTAAGAGAAATATAATTCTATAATCAATTATTATTATTATTTTAATATAATTTTAATTTAATAATTATTATTAATAAGGGTAGATAGGAGAGATTCTAGTTGCTAAACCTCTATTGTGATTTTTCAATAACAAAAGTTACCCCTAGTAGCTCATGCTCAAATGTGCCATTAGGATTAAAATTATGATCTATCAAGATTTCAAAAAAAAAAAATTGAGCCAAATGGGATAAATGGGCTTTATAATCACTTATTTGAGTTTGAACAGGCTTATCTGAACTCTCACAATTTAACTAAACAGGCACTAAATTGAGGTCTTCTATTATTATTATTATTATTATTATTATTATTATTATTATTATTATTATTATTATTATTCCCAAAATAGGTATTCCATCAGGATGGTGCACTGGATATAAATGTGAAAAATAACATCACTCTATAAGTAATATTACCTCCGGTCCTAATTATAAGACCCAGTTGACTTATTTGAGGAGATTAAGGAAGTAAGTTAAGTTAGTTATTTGTAATAAATAATTGTTGTCATTCCTAAAATACCCTTGCTAATTAAGTGTATTGGCTAGAACTATCATTATTAGAAGGACTATCTTGGAAAAAAATACATAAATATGAGAGAAAAAATAGATTGGGGTCTTATAATTACGACCAAACAAAAAGTCAAACGAAGTCTTATATTAAAGACCGGAGGTAGTAGCATATTTATTCTAAGGAAAAATTGTACTGACATCCCATAAAAGACAAAATATTGCAAAAATATCTCTAAAAATTTAATAATTGCTTTAGAGTCTCAAAGGGACTAGACTACAATGATGAAAAAGGGCAAAAGACCATGTTGCCCCTAATACCACAAAAGTGTTAAAAAGAAACCACTATCAATGTAGACTATGATAGTTGTAGGTCGTAATAGTTGTTAATATTACTGATTTCTTTATTGATTTATCTGTTGATATAAGTTTGAAAAAATATGATTTCAAGTTACATAATAACTAATAATATTAATATATCTTGTGAAATAATATTTTTTGATACTAATGTGATATAATATTATTATTAAAAGTCAATTATCATTTACAATGTGAAGAGTTAATTAATGATAATTGATTTCATAATTTTAGATGAGCGATAATTGCCTTTTAATAATAATATTATATACATTATTATAAAAAAAAGTATATGATATTTGCAAGTAGGTTTTATTTTGGGTCATAACATATAGACCCTTTAGAAAGTTTTAAAAAAAAAATGCAAAACAAAAATCAAGCTCTTCTTTGGAGGTGTTTGGTTGAGTATAAAAGTGCTTTTCAAAAACATTTTGTTTTACAAATCGAGGTAAATTTCTCTACATATTTATTTTGTACACCGTAAAAATATTTTTAAAACTATGGTCTTGTTTCCACCCAAATACTTTTTTTATCCACATTCCTTTTCCAAAATTTTTTATTAGGCGTGAACAAAATAGACCCTTTCCAAATTCCGATGTTTGCACACCCAAAAAAGATGGATATGACTTCAATAAGATTCAAACAACAAAAATATGGAAATAATAATAAGTTAGTAAGAGATCACTCCCTGCAAATGTAGGGGGAATTCTTATAATTTCGAGCATGTTTTAATAAAAAAAGGTATTAAATAAATATAATGAATGTTATTTATATATATGATATAAAATTTGAAACGAAAAAAATTGCAAAGAGGAAAAGTGAACATAAATATCCAGATAAGATATAAAAATCATAACAACTATGAAATCAAATTTATTACGACATAGTGCAATTTTATAATTTATGAAACTTCTTTTCAATATTACAAATGATTTATTTTGTAAGATTTTGTGTGCTTTAAAGTAGTAAAACTGATGGATATAATTAATGTGAATTAAAATTTAATAAATAAAAATCCAAAATGTGTTTGCTTCCTTTGAAGGATATCGTTAAATGGGAACCTAGTGACCTACCATCTCAGAGCACGAGGAGGAAGAAATTTCCTATCCCAGTGGTGAGCACTATCTATTGAATATTGATCATTTCATGGAGCACTCAATTTTGTCAATATATTAAAGTCACAACAAATATTGGTCTCCTCCCCTCATTCTTCTGTATCTATTAGAGTCATTACCATCAAGTAATTAGATGATGTTTGTGAAATACTCCTTTATTTTTTAATATTTATAATTAATTTTTTCCATATGTTTCGCCGAAAAAAACTTAAATCCTGTTAATTCCGTTTTGAAATTAATAATTTTTTAATTTTAATTTTATTTAATATATAAATTTTTTAAGAAAAAAATGATCTATGGGATAATATTACATTCATGCTAATATTAAATAATATGACTTAAAAATAGAACTGAATAAAATCTTTTTCGTATCTTATAAATAGAATAAAATGAGAGGAATTTGTAAATAACTTTTGCAGTTATTCCTCTCAATTCCATTAGTACAGACACCTCACATGTGCATTGTTTAGTCAAAAGTTTATTTGGATTATGAACGTGCACTCATTTTTTAATTAGCTAGTAATTAAAAACCAAAGTGCTTATTTTTTGGCCAGAAAATTTACAAACATATTTAACGTTTACGAGTGTAAATAAATTATACAATACAAATAAAACTCATCATGACTATCAATTTTTTTTTCCCAGATTTGCTAATGCAAGGGTTATTGCGAGGATCTGTATAAACTGGATCCTAAAGAACTTGGTTTTGGGAGTTTAACAAAAAATTCCATGGACTGGTTTGAATAGATAAATTTCCACATTCACATTGGTATTTTTGTAGAGACTCCCATGGTCTCATGTGGTTTACTAATAAATCTAGATACCTGCGGAGGTTTTGTAAACCTCACATAGTATAGATTTTAAAAAGAAAAATGCTTTTGAAAACAAAAAGAAAGAACACTAAAAAATAATTCAATATGAAACTCAAGTTAAACATAATAATTATCAATTGGGTAAAAAAAATACATTATATAATAAGCCAATAATAAAAAAAAACTATATACACATATTAGCAAAATGATATAGACAAAAATAAAATAAATAAAATAAAATAAAAATAAAAAATAGATGAAAGTAGATATCAAATTGAGTACATATGGGAGATAATAGATAAAGGCATATTTCGAAGAAATCAAAGAAAAGAAGAGTAGTGAGAATTAGCTAAAATTATGTTTGATTCAACCTTTTAGTCATCACTGTTCAAACTCACAAATATGATAATAATCACAAGAGTATAGTTTTTTTTTGGTAGAAAAAAGTAGAAGATAAACAATGGACTTTTCTTTAGTGAGGCCTCCTCTCTTTTTCCCTAATCTAACTCATTGTTATAAAATAAGATGATAGAAAAGCTCTCTTCTTTGTCTCTTTTTTCACCGGAAAAATTTGAGTGGCTTCCTCTAACGTTTACTTTCTTATTTATAGGCTCCACCTATGGTTTTTCAATTTTTCTCTAATTTTATTTTTTTAATTTTTCTCTATTATAGCTCATAATATAACTTCTTATTTAAGCACCAAATCATCATCAAATTGTGATTTTTTATTTTTATTTTATTTTTTTAAAATTTTTACAATTATGATTCATAATGTAACTTCCTATTTAAGCACCAAATCATCATCAAATTATGATTTTTTATTTTAATTTTTGTTTTTAAAATTTTCACAATTATAACCCCAAAAGATATTTTTAAATTAAGGAGTTAATCATCTTGAATGAGAAATCTTTATTTTTATTTTCTGATTTTTCTTATTTTCCTCCTTAATATGTCCACCTCACATTTCCTAAATTGGTTTTTAGTTCTTATATTTTATTTTATTGCCATTTATTGTAAGAGAAATAATCTTATTTAATTTTCTTTTTTTGATTTGCCATATAATAGACTTCTCAAACTTAGCCTCCAAAAAAGAATCAATGAGGATATTAATCTTTTATTTTTCTTTTTTTCTTTTTTCTTTAATTTTATTTACATTTAATTTTTTTGTGGGTACTGACAAATTTGGGTGTTCACAGTGATAATTGATTTTTAACAACGGTGTTATATATATTATCATCAAAAAAAGGATATGACATTCGCAAATAGGTTTTATCTTGGGTCATAACATAATAGACCCTTTCGAAAGTTTTAAAAAAATGCAAAACAAAAATCAAGATATTCTTTTTCCAAATTTTTTATTAGGCCTGAACAAAATAGACCCTTTCCAAATTCCGATATTTTCACAACCAAAAAAGATGGATATGACTTTAATAAGATTAAAAAAAAAACATAGAAATAATAATAAGTTAACAAGAAATCACTCCCTACAAATGTAGGAGGAATTCTTATAATTTCGAGCATGTTTTAGTAAAAAAAGGTATTAAATAAATATAATTTTTTTTATTTATATATATGATATAAAATTTGAAAAGGAAAAAATTGCAAAGACCCACTAATGCAAACACCCATATGTGCGGAGCGAAGGGTGCATTATTTAGTCAAAAGTTCATTAATTATTCTATAAAGAGTACTTTGCCGTGGTCATCCCGCGCTATTGCGCGTGGCGTGGGGCTAGGGATTTGGAATTAAACCGAAAGACTCCAAGCAACCAACAGGAGTCAAAGTCTTCCACTCCGTCAGATTTTACAAATACTTTCAAAGCGACGAAACAGTACTTAATATAACATCTAATTATTAATTTAATTTTAATTCTAAACGTAACATCTTTTTTATTATATTTACTAAATTTCTTTTAAAATTACCCTCATATTAATAATAATCAAGCAGAAAAAGTAGGAGGATACTGAAAAAATAATTATGGTATTTTAAAAAAATATATATCGTACTTCTTATAATTAACTAACTTACCTAATTTTTAATCTAATCAAATTAGTTAAATAAGTTTTACATTAAGAATTAAAAGAGTATAATTTATATCCCTTGTGTTTATGTAATTCAAGTCAAATACTCCTAATATATCAAGTAATAAAATAATATTATTTTTTATGGCATACTGATCCAGTATTTGGTATGACGAAAAATTTATGTTCTTTTGAAAAAAACATAAATTCATTCAAATTAATTCACCATATAATTAATTTCCACATATTATCTACCCAAAACCATTTACCAGCTAGATGGAGTTGCCGAACATTCTTGTAATTTCTTAACAAAATTATATGATCCAACATTTTTAAAACGCTTCATACTATATTTCTTAAAGCGCTTCGGATTAATTTTAAAACATTAAATTAATCTAAAACTATAATTTTTTCTCTTTAACCGAGTTATAATTAAAATTTCAAAATTATCTCATTATCCGAAGCTCAATTTGTTTTTAAATATACAGCGTCCATGACGTACTAATACATACACGCACGCTGACGAACTTTCTATTTATTTATTACCTACATAGAAAAACATTTTTCAGCACCTTGTCAAAATAAATCTTTTTTAAATTTTTGGCAAGTCGCTTTATGCTTTTGTATATAATTCCGTTATATCTATTAAACTAAGGATAATTAGATTATTTCGATAGTGCTTGCGTGCTTTTGAAAGTAATATTTTAAAAATGAAGTCAATATATATTTTACTAAAGTTAATATTTATTTTAAAATGGTATAGAAAATAAGAACAATATTTTATAAGCAAAAAGATCCCATTTTCAGAATTCGCTTGAAATAGTTATAAAACAAATGAGATTACAAAAAATGAAATAAAATTTTAATAGTTTCGATCAATTTGAGCGACGTGCTGACCGCTGGGCATCATGAATGCATTTTATATTAAATTTTTTATTAAATTATTGAAAAAATTTTAAAAAAATAATTTGTTGTTCAATATATTTTACAATGTTATGAATATAATAATATCTTTGTGGATGTCTATATATGTCCAATTATCTCTTATATCTCCTATAATCTCTAATATCTCCTATTATCTCTATATCCTACAATTATTTCATATTATTATGTAATCTGTAGATTCTATTAAAGATGTAAAGCTGTGTCTATAAATAGAGGTCATGTATAATTTATTGAGCACACTTGAATGGAATGAGAAATACTTTCTCTTCTTGATCTTCTCTTCCTCTGTATGATTCTTCTCTCTGTTTCTTCTTTATTTATGACACGTTATCAGCACGAAGCTCTGACTAAGGTGTGTATGATATACATTTCTACCCCAGCATAACTTTAGAGCATCATCTTTATTATTTTTTTAGAGTATCCTTTGTCTTGTTCAAATAAAAATACCACGAGCATCATATATATGGTGTTTTAGAATATCCGTATTCCTATTCAATTTATTTAGGATAATTTAAGCTATTATGTGGAATTAAAAGGATTATCTACTGTTGTTTTAAACATTAGGTTCCATGGCTATAATTGGAGATTTTGCTTTACTTTTTGCTGTTGTTTTGATATAAATATTATATCTTCCGAACTAATTATAATGAGAGGATTTTTTCCCCTCTAGTTTTTATTGACTTGATGTCACTATTCCGATGGAACTCGAAGTTCCAATAGATACTAGCAGTATCTTTAAAAAGTTACCATCTAAAGTTAAATGGCTAGAAACCATATAAATTTAAGTTTTCATCTCATTGTAATTAAATGGCCAGAAGCCATATAACTCTAATTTTTCTTTTTTCTTTTTTCAAATTAAATGGCTAGAAGCTATATGATTTTGATTTTCTATATTATAACCGGAAGCTATACAACCTTAATTTTTTATCTTATGGCTAGAAGCCATATACATATGGCTAATTCTCTATTTTTTTTTAAAATGGCTTGAAGCTATATATATTTGATATTTTATCTTATTAAATAACTAGAAGTATTTAGGTATAAATTTTTTTATCTTATGGCTAGAAGCCATATATATTTGATTATTGTTATCTTATTAAATGGCTATAAGCCATATAATTTGAATTTTCTATTTTATGACCAGAAGTCATATATATTTAATTTTTTATCTTATTAAATGGCTAGTTGCCATATAACTTTGATTTTCTATCTTATGATCATAAGCCATATATATTTAATTTTTTTTATCTCATTAAAAGGCTAGAAAAAATATAATTTGTATTTTCTATTTTATTACTAGAAGCTATATATATTTAATTTATCTTTATTTATATATATCATGTTGAATTTCCTATTTTATGGCCAGAAGCCATATATATATAATTTTTCTATATCTTTTTAAATGGCTTGCATCTATATAATTTTGATGTTCTATCTTATGGCTAGAAGTCATAAATATTTAATTTTTATCTTATGGTCAGAAACCATATATCTTTACTTTTTTTGTTTTGAAATTAAATAGTTAGATGCAATGTATCTTTATTTTCTTTATTAAATGGCTTAAAGCCATATAGTTTTGGTTATGAGAAGGATCGTTATATGGTTTGTTTATAAAAGAAAATTATGACAATTAGAATTATAAATAATATAGCCCAGAAAACTAATGACTATATAGTGAAAGATGTGTTGGTAAAAGAGTTTACCTTTTCTCTTTATTTCACATTACATTTAATTAATTTATAATTTAAGTTTTATTCTTATCTTATTCTCATATATTCTTGACATACAATTTGATGTTTATTAATATTATAATTTCTTATTACTAAATGGCCAGTATTTATTACACTCATGTTATTGGATGACATGAAAATAATAACTTATGATATTTTTAAAGCCTTGAAGTTTTATGATTTAAATCTTCGTAACTATATAGTTTGATTTAGTCTTTACAGATCTTTTCAAATTCTTGTTGGATTTATAAATTTATGAATAAGTTTTGAAGCATTGCATAATACATACAAAGAAGTAAAGTTTTTGAGTAACGAAATATCCAGAAAATTTATGTTTTGAAATATATATACACACACACTTCATACTTTGAAAAAGTATAACAAGGAGTAAAGTATATCATATAGTGAAAAAAACAATATATGTTAATTTCTAAACAACTATATATAGCATTTTTTGAAGAACTATATATAATTAAAAAATTAATATAGTTCTAGAAGAACTAAAAACAAAATGTTGATATAATTTCTGAAAAACTGACAATTGGTAATGAAAATTATGACTCACAAACGCATATATTAGAATATTTATTTATCAAAAAATCTTAAGGTGATAGCGTAATTGGATTGAAATTTATTATTATATCTGAATTAGGAAGCATTTGGATTTTCAAGTTAAAGATATGTTATTAGCTTACTATATGCTATTCACTCTATTTGAAATATAAGAATAAGAAAAATATATTTATATGACTCACACTTGAGGGGGAGATTGTTGAAATACAAGTGTAAATTATGTTGGATGGAATTTGTTATTATTAATATTAATGTCATTCCTTATATCTCATATTCATTTTGAAAAAGGCTCCAAAAGAGTCAGCAGCGCTCAACCTTCCATGAGTGTACAAGTTTTTACTATTAAGTAAAAGATGAAAAATAACGCTCTAGAATAGTTATATCATGATTTATTGTCCTGGAGATAAAATCTATAATTGATAGCATATTCTTTATGAAATATTAAGGTGAAAAATGAATAATATGACATGGTAACAAGAAGTTTACTAATAATTAAGAATAATTTTACAATAAACCAGAAGTTTATGCATTTATAGTTTGGTATGACTGGTCAGATCATCCAGGATCATAGTGATGCAAAATATCATGAAAAATGTGCATTGTCATTTGTTAAAGAACCAGAAGATTCTTTAAAAATGATACATGATTTAAGAATTTTTATGTGTTGTTTGTTTTCAAAGAGAACATCACTAACTACGTACAGATTTATAATATATCAACTTTATATATGGGCCCATTTAGACACCATGTGGACCAACGTAATACTGTGTAAGTGAAAGATGCATCTATAAAATGGTCACAGGTGTGTATGATCAACTTGCAACTTGAAGTTTGCAAATATGTTCATATAATTACATTAAGTACATAAGTTCTTGATTATGAAATCAATATGATTCTCGTTGAGATTGCTAGTGATTGTTCCTCACATTGCTGATGATTATATGCTTTGTAAAAACCTCTATAAGTAGCTAGATCAAAGTTTATGAGAACAGAATTCCTATCTGAGTGTTGGGATGATTGATTTTATATATTTTTGCACATAAATGCATTAAGCCAATAATGTATTGTGAATTCTCCTATTATAATTGGTTTTTGGTCAGAAGCTAGACATTTTTCATCTTAAAATGTGTGATATCTATTATTCCACAGCAATAACGCACATAGATGGATATTAAAAGTAAGTTGGGATCACTATTGGATAGAATCTCCTTATTCTTGTTTGTCTCTAAATGAAACAAAATAATGTTTCTAAAGAAGATTTATGAATTTGGGAGATCTACATTATTTGTTCCCAATAGGAGGGGGAGAAAATGTGTAGCTGGAAAAGAGAATACATAGAATGCATTTTTACTATCAAATGTAAACCCTCAAATATAGTAGTATGAACTAGAACTTCATAAAGTATTGTATTCATAAAATATTATTAATATCTGCTAGATGTAATTATTGATCAAAATAAGAGTTCTTAATTCTTATATTCCAGCTCAAAGTGCTCCTATTCTTGAAGACATGCTAAAAGCATGAGATTATGATCGGTTACAAAAGAAAAGAAAAAGGAGAAAATGATCATGATGATCATACTAAGGAGGCATGAATTGCAAAAGAGGTTAAGACATAACTATTTGACCCCTAAAGAGGTTTAAGTGTCTGAAAGCAATAAAAAGATCTCGATATGTTATGTCATAAAAGAAAATGGGACCGATAAAAGAATGAAATTGTTGACAATAATTTTATTGATGATATCATGTGATCAGATGAGGATTTTATATATAAATCTGTCATGAGATACAGACAGAAAAAATGATTGGCCAATAGAAAAGAAAAGACGCAATATAACAGGGATTTATGTATCCCTAGCTTATGCACTTGAAGTGTAATACTAGTATTATGTAAATAGACATTTGTACTATATAAAGAGAAATAAAGCCTTATGGTAGATTAAACTACATGTCTTATCAATTTGGCTGTCTAGTAATAAATGAAGTTTTTTCTTCGTGTGCGTTTTAGAAATATATAACTATAACGTATGACTCACTTTATAGTGAAATTATATGTGAATCCCAGAAGGATTCAAATCCTTGTATAAATTCAAATGATCCAATACATAAATAGATCTAGATCATAATGTATGAAAATCCTTGAAGGATTTGAGTTTCTAGAAGCATACAATTATGTTCTCAAGAACATTATTCAATTAAATCTTTACATGAGGCATATGTGGTTAATATCGACTGAAAGAATGATGTGAACACATTCCAACTTGTCTATTTGTGAAAAGATTCAAAATGAATTTGTTATTAATACTATTTATGATGCTAGCATCGAAACTCTCAATGAGTTTTCAAAAGCTATGAATTACTTAAAGAAAAAGTTTGAAGTGAAAGCTTTGAGAAGAATACATATGAATAAGTCACATCCATTATGTGAATAAGTAACATTCATTATGTGTTTTGGTAGTTGCAAGATCTTTAGATATGGACTAAAAATCGATTTAGACATCTAGAAGGTAATGAATAAACACTTCGTCTAGAAGTACCATATCTTAGTATCACTAAAGTATCTATATATCTAGCCACACATAACCTGATATATCATTTCCTGATTAGCATGATATAGTTCTTTATCAACATAAAGATATTCGAATGGAATTAAAAATATTCTTCGTTACTTTAAGGATGCCATGGAGGTAATATTATTTTATCTGAAGGTACTCAAGACTAATCTTAACGGCTATATAGATAAACTATTCTTGTTTGATTCTCATATCAAAAGATCATAGTATGATCTACATGTGGGTAAACGATAAAAGAACTATTCGTCTCATGATTTTCAGAAGATCATGAAATTCATATTTAACTTTTTTATCTCATTATAATATTTGGAAGGGTTGCTCGTTATGTTAGACTTTGTAGGCTCAAAGATGTCAACTGATGTTGCCAAAAGGGGGAGTTGATACACGCTGTACTCTTTTTTTCTTGTATGGTTTTGTCCCACTGGGTTTTCCTAGCAAGGTTTTTAATGAGACAGCATTGCATAGTGTATCAATGAATGATGTACTCTTTTTTTTAAGGTTTTTGTTCCATAGGGTTTTTTCTAGTTGAAGTTTTTTAATGAGACACATTCATATATACTGGACATCTAAGGGGGAGTGTTATAAATATAATAATATCTTTGTGGATATCTATATATATGCCATTATCTCATATATCTCCTATAATCTCTAATATCTCCCATTATCTTTATATCCCACAGTTATCTCATATTATTATGTAATCTGTAGATTCCATTAAAAGTGTAAAGCTATGCCTATAAATAGAGGTCATATATAATGTATTGAACACATTTGAATAAAATAAGAAATACTCTCTTTTCTTGATCCTCTCTTCCTTTATATAATTTTTCTCTCTATTTCTTCTTTATCTATATCATGCAAGAGTAAATAAACTTTGGAATTATTTCTCATAATCCCACTAACGCAGACACCCATATGTGCGTAGTGAAGGATACACTGTTTAGTCAAAAGTTCATTAATTATTCTATGAAGAGTACTTTGCCGTGGTCACCCCGCTCTATTGCGCGTCGCGTGGGGCTAGGGATTTGGAATAAAACCAAAGGACTACAAGTAACCGACAAAAGTCAAAGTCTTCCCCTTTGTCAAATTTTACGAATACTTTCAAAGTGATGGTATATTACCTCTGATCTTAATTATAAAATTTTATTTATAAATTGTATGTAAAATCTTATAATTAAGTTTACAAATAAGGTTTTATAATTAAAATTAAAGTTAGTAACATTTATATCTCTTCTATTTATGCAATTCAAATAAAAAAACTCCTATAATATATACTACTCTACCTTTTATTATAAGATTTAATTTTTTAAATTAATTTTTTTTACTTATAAGATTCTTTTTCGGTTTATCTGAACAATAAATGCATTTCTACCCATTTGAGATAACAATTCTCTCACATGGTTATTTCATATCCTTTGAAATCACTTTTAAAATCATGGTTTAATTGGTTTCTTATCCAAACACCTTCTTGCATCCCTTCTATTTATGTAATTCAAGTCAAATACTCCTAATATATATAAATATATATATCAGGTAATAAATTAGTAATTTTTTTAATGGCATACTCGGGTAATTAGTATATGGAAAAATTTACATCTTTTAAAAACAGCATAAATTCATTCAAATTAATTCACCATATGATTAATTTCCGGATATTGTCTTCCCAAAACCATTTACTGCATGGAGCTGCCGATCATTCTTGGTAATTTCTTAATAAAATTATATGATCCAACATTTTAAAAATGCTTCATTCTATATTTCTTAATAATTCATTATTCACCTGTCAAAATGGACAATTTTCTGCCAAAGGGTGGTCTTGATCTAAATTTGATATTCTAACCTCAGCTGGAATAAGTGTCCATATTTAGTACTCTCTCAGTCCCATATTATAAGCAGCCTTGTACTAGATTACGTAAATCAAAGTGATGGTTAAAATTGGTTAAAAACAATAAATGTGTAAAAATTAAATTTTTTCTCTCAAAAATACCCTTATTTATGATGGGAGAATTATGAAAGAGAAAAAATATACAATGAAGGGAGATTGTATTAAAATAAGCATTTATTTGGGGCAAAACAGAAAATTTGTTATAAAAATTTAAGACAATTGTCAAAAGTTGCTTATATTTAGGGATATGGTAAAAATAGTAGTTGTTGTTTATAATATGGGATAGAGGGAGTACTTGATAGTGCTTTAAATATAATTGTTTTCCATGGGAAGATAAAAGTAGATAATTTTCTTTCACAATCAATTTATGATAAATGAAGGTACATTGTACCCAAAAAAAAAGAAGCACGTACAAATGATAATTTTCGTTTTTCGATTTTATTTATTAATTCACTAGATTATTCATAATTGTAAAGATGGGTATTAATTGTATTCAAGTTATAGAAAAAAAGTACTAGAATTTTAAAACATTAAATTAATCTAAAACAATAATAATTAAAATTTCAAAATTGTCTCAGTCTCCGAAGGTCAATTTGTGTTTTTAGCATACAGCGTCTATAACGTGTTATGTACACACACTGTGACGAACTTTCTACTTATTTGCTACTTGCAAGGAAAAACATTTTTTAACACCTTGTCAAAATGATTCTTTTTTTTAATTTTTGGCATGTCGCTTTATGCTTTTGTATATAATTCCGTTATATCTATTAAATTAAGCATACTTGGATTATTTCGATAGTGCTTGTGTGTTGGTAAGAGTAATAATTTAAAAATAAATTCAATATACATTTTATTAAATTTAATATTGATTTAAAAATGATATAGAAAGTAAGAACAATATTTTATAAGCCAAAAATCCCATTTTCCGAATTCGCCTGAAAATTATAAAAATGAAATAAAATTTTAAGGGTGCATTGGAATTATTTCGTTGCTCAATATATTTTCACAACAGTAATTTACTCTTTGGAATTATTTCTCATAATCCCACTAATGCAGACACCCATACGTGCGTAGCGAAGGGTGCATTGTTTAGTCAAAAGTTCATTAATTATTCTGTGAAAAGTACTTTGCCGGGGTCATCCCACTCTATTGCTTGTGGCGTGGGGCTAGGAATTTGGAATTAAACCGAAATACTCCAAGCAAGCAACAAATGTCAAAGTCTTCCACTCCGTCAGATTTTACAAGTATACTTTCAAAGTGTTGAAAACTAGTATTCTTCCGGTCTCACTAGTATAAATATCTTATGTTTAGGATCAGAAAAACACTCAATATAAGATTTAATTATTGAATTAATTTTAATTCTAAATATAAGATCTATTCATCATATTTATTAATTTTTTTAAATTTCCCTTATATTAATAATAATCAAGCAGGAAATGTGGGAGGATACTAAAGAAGAGAATTATGGTATTTTACGATAAACATGTCATATTTCTTACAATTAACTAATTTTCTTAATTTTCTTAATCTAATCAAATTAGTTAAATAGGTCTTACATTAAGGATCAAAAAAGTATCATTTATATCCCTTCTATTTATGTAATTCAAGTCAAATACTCCTAATATATCAAGTAATAAAATAATACTCGTCCGGTTCTAAATTCATCTAAATATGATCACAGAATCAGTTTCAGTACTCATTATTTTGATGAACGCTCTAAATTCATCAGATCTGGATCGTTTATATTTGATTTGAACAGTTCATCTTTAAAATTTTTAATTAATTATTTTAGATTCTATACATAGTAAAATAATTATTTTGAATAAATAAAAAAAAAATCAAATCTGAACCATTCAAACGAGATAAATGTTTCAGATTTGACATATTTAGAGTGATTATCAAAGTAATAAGTACTGAAACTGATTTTAATTATTACTGTAGCGAAAATAAAGAATCTGGTTTTATTGATATGATGATTGGTTTGCAGTTTCACAAAATTTAGGCTGACGCTCATCATTATTATTGCAGCTCAGGCAACAACATGAAACTCAAACAGGTGCACTGCATGAACAAGCCCAAGGCCTCCATATTTATAAAGCCAGAGGCAAACGGAAATCTCAGAGTGATTAATTATAAAAAATTATAGTACATTTGATAATTTCTTTTCTTTTTATGCTCATTTATTACTTCATTCTTCATAATACTTCGATTTTTTTTTTTGTATAACTAATTAATTGAGAATAATAGGTAAAAATAAAACGGGTTATATCATCAAACAGTTATCAAATATTTATAAAAATAGGTATTATTTGTCATCCAAGCTATGAGTAATGATAACAAAAAATACACAGCGCCTATGACGTGCTTTACATAGCAAACTACGAAAATGGCAATTTAAACTTTAATGTATGTTCAGCTGAACATTTCATTTACCAATTGCTATCGGGGAAAAGATTCTTTTTGCCTTCTCAAGATGTTCTCTTTCTTTCCTTTTATTCTTAAATATGTTAAAGGCTGATCGTTCAACTGGATTTATTTAGTTATTACAATAATCTTAAATAATTAATGCTTGTAGCTCCAGACCTGATCGGTTCTCCCCATCGGCTAACCATAGAAATAAACTTTGAAATATTTTATTGCTTGTTCAAATAAATCTGCTTTTTTTTTTTCCAAAAGCAAATTTAAATAAAAAAATTGTTCACACAAGTAGATCCACCATTAAATGATATGCATGCATGCATGCTTCACTTTGGGAATTAAATAATCTCCCTTTAGCGCACGGCATATGTGAATATGAAAAATAACACCAAAACTATGCATCATTCAAGTGCTTCATGTTGACAAAAAGTTGCAACCAATTCTCAGAAACTCAGACTCCAGTGAAACATAATCCGAGTTAATTAGGGTGTTATTGCCAATTAATCACGATCCTCATTACTAATTTATGGTACTGGAATTTACAAAATATTAAAAACAATAAAACATTACAAATTTTAGGACTTTATAATTACATATGTACATAGTTGGGTGCCAATGGAAATCTTCTCATGACTAATCAATCACAATTTATGATAAATGAACGTACATTGTACCCAAAAAAAAAAAAAGTACGTACAAATGATAATTTTCGTTTTCGATTTTATTTATTAATCTACTAGATTATTCATAATTGTAAAGATGATACTACCTCCGGTCTTTAATATAAGACCTTATTTGACTTTTATTTTAGTCCTAAATATAAGACCACAATCGACTTTGTCTCTCATATTCATGCATTTTTTCCCAAGATAGTCCTCCTAACAATGGTAATTATAGCCAATACACTTAATTAGCAAGGATATTTTAGGAAAGACAACATATATTTGTTACAAATAATTAACCTAACTTCTTTCTTTAATTTTTTCAAATTAGTCAACTAGCCCTTACAATTAGGACCGGAGGAAGTATGATTGTATTCAAGTTATAGAAAAAAGTAATATAATTTTAAAAGATTAAATTAATTTAAAACTATAATTTTTTCTCTTTAACCGAGTTATAATTGAAATTTCAAAATTATCTCATTATCCGAAGGTCAATTTGTTTTTTTAAATATACAGCGTCTATGACGCGTTAATGCATATACACGCACACTGACGAACTTTCTATTTATTTGCTACCTGTATGGAAAAACATTTTTTAGCACCTTGGCAAAATGTTTCTTTTTTAATTTTTGGCAAGTCGCTTTATGCTTTTATATATAATTGCGTTATATCTATTAAACTAAGGATAATTAGATTTTTTGGATAGTGCTGGTGTGTTTGTGAGAGTAATATTTTAAAAATGAATTCAATAAATATTTTAGTAAATATTATATTTATTAAAAAATGATATAGAAAATAAGAACAACATTTTATAAGCAAAAAGATCCCATCTTCAGAATTCGCTTGAAATAGTTATAAAAAAAATGAGATTAAAAAAATGAAATAAAATTTTAAGGGTTTCGATCAATTTGAGCTACGTGCTGATCGCTGAGCATCATGAATGCGGTTTATTCGTTTTGTGTACATTTTTTATTAAATTATTGAAAAAATCTAAAAAATAATTTGGTGTTCAATATATTTTACAATAGCAAATAATCTTTGGAATTATTTCTCATCATCCCACTAATGCAGACACCCATATGTTCGTAGCGAAAGGGTGCATTTTTTGAAGTTTGCATTGTTAACTGAAATAGCAGTGAAAAAAAAGAAGACAATTTGATAATTAAACAAATAAAATTTATTGTAAGGAGGTCTACTGGGACTTTAAAATAATTTGACGATTTCAAGAGATTTTTTTGTATTTAATTCCTTAAGTGAGACTTTATTATAATTTTTCCTAATTTGATTCCCTATTAAGCATTAAATCTGGCAGACACACCCGAGTGGCCACCAAACTCACAACCTCAAGTCTTAGCAATGAAGCAAGCACACTACTATAGAACAAACCAAAAGAGTTATAAACTAGATGATCCAAGGCTAACTTATCATATTAGCCCCTTCAGAAAGCGCTTTGCATTCATTCAAGCTCCAGTCGTCACCTTCTCTAAGTCCAAGACACATTCATAGACCTTCCTCTCATCAGGAGGAGTCTTGGACACACTCTCTCTGCTCTGAACGCACCTCTTCGCCCATCCTGAAGTGACCATAAGTCTCAAAGGTGTAAAACCAGCAAGAAAATGGAATCAAACCAACATCAAGAAACCCAAATGAGTCACCCCCATAAAAGGGATTGTCCCCAAGCGTCCCATCTAGCAGCTCTTTCTCTGCTGCCTCGTGCTCTTCTCCTTTTGAAAGTCACATTTTCCCCATTGTCTCATACACCTGCATCCCCATCAATCCGAATTCTTTTTATTA
This sequence comes from Neltuma alba, assembly GCF_004799145.2. Lineage (NCBI taxonomy): Eukaryota > Viridiplantae > Streptophyta > Magnoliopsida > Fabales > Fabaceae > Neltuma > Neltuma alba. The sequence continues at coordinate 224,694 of NW_021633826.1, forward strand.
ACAAATAACAAGAGGTATAAAGATGAAATATAGGTTTCCTCTTCACATATAAAAAGATTTTGGTGCAGACATGAGATGAAGAGAAAGCATAGTAAGTAGAACTATAGTTTTTTTCTAGAACTATAGTTTTTTTCTCTTTAACCGAATTATAATTAGAATTTCAAAATTATTTCATTATCCGAAGGTCAATTTGTTTTTTTAAATATACAGCGTCTGTGACGTGTTATATACAAACACAAACGCTGGCGAATTTCTATTTATTTGCTAGCTGCATGAAAAAACATTTTTTAACACCTTGTCAAAATGTTTGTTTTTTTAAATTTTTGGCTAGTCGCTTTATGCTTTTGTATATAAGTCCGTTATATCTATTAAACTAAGCATAATTAGATTATTTCGATAATGCTCGTGTGTTCGCGAGAGTATATTTTAAAAATGAATTCAATATATATTTTACGAAATTTAATATTTATTTTAAAAATGATATACAAAGTAAGAACAATATTTTATAAGCAAAAAGACCCCATTTTCAGAATTCGCTTCAAATAGTTATAAAAAATGAGATTACAAAAAATGAAATAAAATTTCAAGGGTTTTGATCGATGCTACCTGCTGGCTATAGAGCATTATGAATATATTTTATTCATTGCATATACATTTTTATTAGATTATTGTAAGCTAAGGATAAGAACATCAAAAGCAAGAGTAGAGATGGTTGAAGGAATCTACTAGAAACAGAGAGCATCAGAAAAAAATTTAAGCAGATTAAAGAACCAAAATAACACGAGTTCATTCTAAGAAATAGTCTATGATCTAATATATGAAATATACATAATCCTAGTCACTATTAATTAACCTATCACACCCAACACTGCAATAACTTCTTGTTTTATTCATTTTTTTTCCTCTTCTAGCTTCTTTAGATTCAAACCAGCTCTTATATTAAATATCCGGTTAGTAATTGTTAGGAAAATGTGGCTTTCAGTGCAGGGAGAGTGTGTCCAAGACTCTTCATGATGAGAAGAAGGTCTAGGAATATATCTTAGCACTTTTTGAATGAGCTAATATGACAATTAGGTCCTGGATAATGAAGTTTATGACTGTTTGGTTTGTGTTATAGCAGTGTGCTGCCAAAAGCCTCGACTCAGTTCTCCATTTACTACGACTATGAGGGCTTTCAAGATTTGGATAGCATTTTAGTAGCCCTTTAAGATCAAGTTATATGTTCTTCCTAAAGTTTTTGTCATGTGTGAAAGAGAATATGTAATATCCCACCTAAAATTATGCCACACTTAAACATATAAGTAGTATATGCGTATGTTTACTAAGGTAAATAAAAGAAGAATCCTAAATTTCATTTTCTTTCGTTAAATAACCATGATATATAAAAAGAAATACCATACCCTAGCACATATCATGGTTATAAAAAAAATATATCATACTTACTTCTTCGCCTTAACCATGTTAGAAAAAGGGCTCAACCCCCAACATGGTTATTTAAATTCCTAACGTACCTGATTAACATAGACATTATATAAAATAAATCACAAGAAAAGTATCACTAAATGACCCACTTATTCAAATGCAATTGCCGTAATGTTCAGCAGTGGGTCCATGGTCCTTAGGGCAATCAATAAAAAATATCCATAGTCAAAGAAGCAGAACAGTCTAGCAGTAATAACAATTTCAAAATAAGCCACTAATAGTCTAAAAGAACATCATGGCTCCTAGGTGGCAATTAAACGTAAAACAAACATAAATTCTAGAATCAAAACGCAGTCACTAGTGTAAGTGACCTCACGCTTATAGTTCCTTCCCCGCGGTGTCTCCCTTGATGCTCTCACTTGAAATTGATGAAGTAACGGAATGAGAACACTGTCTCAGTAACATAAATCCTACCCACCTTACCTACCAGTACCCTTACAAGATGCCAGGTAGGACTAACAGTTCAAAATCAATGGTTACTAATAGTATATGAATAGCAAGTAGACAGGCATATTATTCAAGATCACTTTATATCATAATATTCAAACTAAATAAAATGCATCATAATTGTCATATTATTACAATATATTAAATTTCCAGTTCCACCTTATAACCTCTTTATAACTGTCGATTGAACCCATGGGCTAATTGCTACCCAAGTCATAACCGACTCTCGCAAGCTTTCCACAAGTGTGATGCAGACCGGCCAAAGTTGGCAGAACATCATAGGGGCCATGGGCTCCTCCCGAAAGGGTTACTGCCCCAGGATACCTCTGGAGGGTCGCAAGCCAAGGGTTACTGAAAAGACCTCTTCTTAATACATAATTATAAAACTATTTTTAAAGTGATAACCATGGTAGAAAAAGAATTGAGTTAGAGTGTTAAAATACTACCATGGTTATAAAGAGTTTGATGTATTTCGAAAACATCCCAAGTGGCTTAGGATACATAAAACACCCATGGGTTTTACAACATGTAGAACGAAGCCTCATAGCACAGTAACCGCCCACAAGCCCAACATAATATTCATCCCACAAAGACTTAGGGCACAAGAAACACAGGGTGTTCAACCCAGCCCATAAGTCATACATCGCACACAGCAGAGTCTTATGGCCTGCAGCCATTTTAACAGTATTCCATCAAATACAGTCATCCAAACAAAAGAAAGTATACGTCAACACAGTCGTGGGCCCTAAGATGGCAATATACATAACATTACATGCCTAAACCAAAAGACTATTAGGCTATGCTCGCCTATGCCTCTGGTTTCTTCCCTTCACGTCGAGCCAAACTAGATGGCTCTCCTGAAAAGTATTGATGAACAGCGGGGTGAGACGTAAAGTCCCAGTAACCAAGTATTAATTTATGACATATACAAGTAGGATGGCAAGTTGGTGAAGTAGTGCTTAAATATAGTTTAAGAAATAAATGGTACTGTAATAGATATAATCACATAAAAAGAGTATATCTCTCCATCCACAACACAATTCATATAAAAGTACATATATGCAACAACACAATGAAATATGCCCTCCCATCACCTTTCTCCTCCTTATGACTCCTTGACAAGGACCCGGGCTTTCTGTGCTGAGTAACCCGGCCAAAGGTCACTCCACTCACATCAAGCAACGGGCCCCCTCCTGTACCTACACCGCCCAAGAATGGACTATGGTGCAAGAGGTGTCTACCCAAGAGTTCATTCTCAATTCCGGGCCAAGGAAAAGGAAGAACTACAGGGGTCTAACAATAAGGCCAAACACTGGGATCCGTAGTGTAGGCATGCCGCGCGGGCTTCAAGAACAATTATCCTCCACATAACAAAATCCCAACCTCCGCATATGAACCCCATGCATAGTCACAATATAAATCAAAATATCACAATCTTCAAAGTAAGATGATATAATTTCAAACAAAGTATAACACATTTTCATTCCATTTAATAACATAATATTAGTATATTAAATTCAGTACTACACGAAAACACAATTTCCAATAAAACACAACTCAAACATAATTAGATCAACATACTTCCCACTTCACCAAAATTTGTCATATAATAAAATATATTTTATTCACAGGCATACTTTTACAAATTAACTAAGAAAATAAAAACATAATAAACACCTTACAATCCAAAGCGTGTATATAAAATAAATTAACCCCGGTTACCTCTACTCCAAGCTTAACCTCACAGCTTGAGAAATAAGAGCACAAATTACAAACTCCGAAGTACAAGATAATCTACAAATAATATAGATACAATTTAATATACATACAAATAATTAACTTAAATTACGTAGAATTTATTATTAATAATATTCATACATATATTTACTATCCAAAAATTCTTACTTCAAATAACATTTTTTTTACCAATAACTCATTTAAATTATAAATATTTATAAAATATTGTTTTTATCTAATATTATAAGAATCTCAATTTATAACTTAAGTTTCCAGTTTCAAAATTTTTCTAATAATATAGTCTTAACCTATTTTACATTTTAAACCGATTAAAATATCAATAATATATTAAGTAACCCAAGTAAGTTATTTAACTTAAATTTAATCGGTAAAAACATTCTATATATCTTGAATGATACATTTTCCAACCAAAATCTTAGTTTAAAATTCTCAAAACAATCAATAAACAACTATAAACCGATTAAAATTTCAATAATATATCAAACAACCCAAATAAATTATTTAACTTAATTTTAATCGGTATAAATATGATATATATCATAAGTGACAGATTTTTCAACAAAATAAATTTGATTTTAAATACCATAGGTACTAAATTGACAAATCTAAACCGATTAAAATTTCTTAATAATAAATCTTTAAATTCCTACGGTCAAATATCTTCGAAACTCAATACTTACTCTATACCCAAATCACAAAATTTTCTCTAAACATTATAATGATACTACTAATATAAAGCTCTAAATATATAGGAAATATTCATAAGGAAAAATTTAATAGAAAGAAGTGTTTAATGTACCTATATGATCCCCAAATGCTAGCACGTCCTTGCAGAAATCTTCACTCACTCTCTTGTTCTTTGTTTTTCTTCCTGCGTCTCTCTCCCTCTCTTTCTCTATTCTACGTAACACTCCCTCCTCTATTTATCATTCTCATTTCAACCGTCCACCCCAAATTTTCTTCTCTCATTTATTATCCTTTCCCATTTTTCCTCCTCCCTCTTTAATTGCCCGCGTCAAAAATTCTTCTTTGCCTTCAATTCACCCCAGCTTTTCCACCGACTTTGGTGGAAAAGTTGGGGTGTGTGTTGTTTTTTTTTTTAAATATTAATAAAATATTATTATTTAATAATAATAAAATATTATTTTACATTATTTAATTATTATATATATATATATTTTTTAAGGATGTTACAGTTACTGCCCTGGTAATATGAGCCAGCCATAGAGCGTCATATGGCGGCCTACCACGTGGTCACAATGTCACACAATTTCCCATCAATCCTCCACCATCTTTATTTTCATAGTTATATTTCATAATCATAAAATATCATAGTAATAGCATATAGTATAGTAGTTCACAGGATCAAATCTCAAGGATCACAATATGTAGCATTACTACACAACACCTAGCATGCATCAACAACAAACAATAAAACTAATTATAAAATAGTAAGACTCGAATATGGGTCGTTTGCACAAATCATCCCATGAGGCTAGTTTTTAGATGCAGAAAAATTTTCCATGATTCCTAGCAAATCTTTTCTCAAAACAATAGAGACATGTCTCTAAAGATTCCATATTTATTAAATGACTCATAGGAGTCACTAGCAAGCAAAGTAGGTAGAAATCTACGTTACCTATTATCCTTTAGCCACAAGCAGTTAAATAGAAATTTCAACAACTAAGGCTCTCTGTGAGAGGCTGCAAAGAATCACATATATACAATAATATATATATATAAATATAGCTCAGAACTAGTAAAAGTTTATCCTAAACCTACACTAAAGTTTCTCTAAAGTTATCCTAGTGTCCTATAATTTATCCCCTCGAAACATAAATCTTCTTTTAAATTCAGATTCCTTTATAATTTAATTTGTTCGCTATAATAGTAAATTATATGAAGGTCTTGAATTCTTTTTTTTCTTTAGAAATTTCCAGACCTTCAAATTTTAGTTTATAAACTAGATTGATGTTGTATATATGTACACCTACGTACTGGGGAAAGAAACGATGACCCAACTGAAAAGGAGTAAGTTATCTCTAATCCAAAATCATAAGTTATGTATTGTTTGTATTTTATTCTATTTGTTCACATTGTGAGTTTGAAAACATAATATGGGCAAGGTAACTAAATTATCCTAAACATTCATATACATATGTAACTAGATACAAGGCCCAAAAACTCTACCAACATCAAGCCTTTTGATCATAACTCACGTCATGAGTATTTTATTTCATTCATGCGTAACTAAATTATCCACATGTATATATATAAATGGGTACAATTTAATGACAGTATGGGTACAGAGTGATGAAGACATATCCAAATATATATTAAAGATGGGAAAACTGTAGAAAGGAAGAGAGGGAGCGATGGGGAGACACACACATATATATAAGGCGTGTGTGAGCGAGAAAATAGTATATATGTTTATATACCTTTGAGAGAAAACAACGCCAGTGATTTGTTGATCACAGAAAAGACAAGAAAAGTCGGTCAAGATTGCTGTGGAAAAAGGAAAAAGAACAAGAGACAAGCGGACTGATAGTTTGGCTCAAAAAAATAGAGTACATGAGAGAAGGAATACAAAAGAAAAGGAAGGACAAAGGAGAAGGTACCTATAGAGCAATCAGGTTTGCGTTGCGGCAGCCACAAATGGGGTAGAAACTAGGTTCTTAGGTATTTGTAGAATTTATAAAATTTAAATTCCATCCCTTTATCTGATCTTAACTTGTTATTCTTACTATTATCAAAATCCTGTCAGATATAGTAAATTTTAAATCTAAACCATTCTTTCCTAAATATACATATTTAAATACTTTATCACCCTTCTATTTATCTTTCAATATTTATACATAGCTCTCTTTAATTATTTCAGACTTTTATTTTCTATTTAATTTTTACATCTAAATATATTGTTTCCCTTCTCTTTTATTTTATAATAATTTTTATATATGGCACTACCCGTACTAAGTCCCAAACAAAAATTGGGATGTTACACAATAGAGAAGAGTGGTCACAACAGATTTGGACAAATGGTGCATGGATCTGATTGCACTGGATAAGAATATGAAAATCCTTCTATGAGCGCCACCCGCCACTGTTGACTTTTCCAAATTCACAAATTGCATGTAATAACTACTTGTAGTTCTACTCATGATTCGTCATAAGGTCTAATATAATTTCTGAATATAGGTAGTATGATAATAAAATTCATCACAAAAGAAAATTCATACTGATGAAGGTTACAATAAAATCACAATCCCAATACATAATTCCAAAGCTAAAACAACTAATAGAAAAGAACCATGACGTGCAAGTCTGGATGCTATCCTTTTTTTGATTCTTGTGTTTAATTAATTCCTATCACACCACATGTCTACCTGCACAAACTATTGTATCACAGATGATATTGCACCCACTAATATATGACACGGTAGAATCACATAAACGAGGGTTATACTTGAGCTGTTGCAGATAAACCCCAAGCTGCCAAGGTCCAACTGATATGATGACAGTAAGTAACAAGACAGTTAATTCCTACAATTGATATATCATTGAGAAAGGAACACAAAAGTAATGTAAATCTTTTGTCGATAGATAACAACCGTAATTAAGAAAATATTACCTTTTAGTTGCGGGGTCGCCTACGCCATTTGGCCACAGGAAGCACTATTGCCACATAGATAGAGTCTGACACCTTGCCTACGAAATTGAAGTAGGCATACCTCCATGATCGGATAGCTAACAATGATCCAAACACTATCCAAAATCCGACAGCGAATCCCATGCCCAAGCTTTCATAGAATCCTTTCATGAAAGTCCCGTCTTCATCAGCAACTTGGATAGCTCGTGTTGCATTCCCTAATGGATGATCTTCAGAAGGACAAAGGTTGTCTAATGGCCTTCCACAAAGGAAAGGGTTACCTTCATAGCTGGAGGGCTCAAAAGATTGCAATTGTGTTCCTATTGGAATTTGTCCTGTCATGTTGTTGTTTGATAAACTCAAGGTGTTTAGGGAAGATATTTCAGCAAGACTCGAAGGAATTTCTCCATCAAAATGATTTCTCGATAGATCCAGAGCTTCTAGAGATTTTAGTTGTCCTATCTCTGAAATGATGTTTCCACTCAACCTATTTGATGATAGATTCAAGAATCTCAACTCGACCAATTTTACAATTCCTGTTGGCATTTCCCCCTCCAATTGATTGTGAGAGAGATCAATGTTAACAAGCCCATAGCGATCCTTGTACACCCGTTCTATTCCTTTCCATACCATAGGCAACTTCCAATCAAAAGATTCATGTACTAGATAATTTCCATTCTTGAAGACGATGATATTGTATTCGGAATCATTCACAACATATTTCTGAGCCATCGCAACCAGCTTCTCGAGGCAACTTGGTATTGGTCCTCTAAAATTGTTAAAAGAGAGATCCAAAACCTTGGCCTTTGGTAAATAACATAGATGTAAGGGCAGCTTTCCATCTAATTTATTCATCCGTAGACTCAGAGTTTTCAGTTCTTTTAGATTGTCACTTGTCCATGAAGGAGGTATTGGTCCTGACAAGTCATTTTTTCCCAAATCTAACATTCCCAATTCAGTTGCAATTTCAAAGGAAGGTAGTCCACCACTGAAGCAATTGTCTCGTAAAACTAACAGCTTGAGTTGACTTAAGGACCCTATAGAGTTAGGAATCCTTCCTGAGAGTTGATTATTAGATAAATCAAGAATCGTTAAAGATTTGAAATGATCCCAACAATCAGGAAGTTTCCCTAATAAATTATTATTTGAGAGATTTAAAGTTACCAAATTTTCAAAAACTGCACTCCTTCCCTTGCCACATGGTGGAAGAACAAATTTTGAAATTAGATTTTCTGAAATGTCTAAAAATTGGCTCTTTAGTAGGAACGGTGGAACAGAGCCTCTAATTTGATTGGAAGCCAATGACATGACGTAAACATTAGATTCAAGTGGCAGATCTAGAATTATGCCTGAGATTGCTTGATTCTATTTGAACCCAATATGCTCCTTTTACAAGTCTCCAAAACCATGCTGGTATAGAATCATTGATTTCAGCATGAGAAACAAATAAATATTGAAAATTATTCTGGGTACGAAGCCATCTAGGGAATCCAGGGCCCAATTTACAACAGTGTAACCATAAACATTGTAATTGAAATGGAGGAATCCAATCGGTGCTGAATTTGAGAGTCAACAAATTACGAGATAAGGACAAGTGTTTTAACTTGGTGAGATTATCAAAATGGATGTCAGTGATTGTTCCATTTAGCTCATTATCATAAAGGTAAAGAACCACTAAAGAGTTCATTTTTTTTCCAAAATCAACTGGAATGGGACCACCCAAGTGATTCTTGGCCAGAGAAAGGTATGTGAGATTGGAGCTTAGATTGAACAACCAAGGGAATAATGCTGATGTCAGCTTGTTGTCATGGAGATCAAGACTTGATAGAGATGTAGAAAAATTCAAATGGGAAGAAGAAGTTGATAGAATATTATTGTTTGTCAGGCTACAATTTGCAAGCCCTAACTCTCTCAGTTTTGGAAGCTTTCCAATAATTTGCAACAAGTTGTTAGAGTAGTTAAGATTGGAAACATGGCTTAAATCAAGTGAAGTTAACCATTGAAGATTGGAAAGCCACTCAATGGCAACCAAGCTCTTGTCATCGATTTTCAAACCATAATTGTGGCCAATTTGGAGTATCTCCAAGCTTGAAAGATTACCAAGTTGGCTAGGAATATTGCCCGCTAATTGATTCATATCTAGATAGAGCTCCTGCAGACTTGAAAGGTTTGCAAGATGGAAAGGTATGTTACCAACTAAACCATTGGAGGAAAGATCTAGAACCAACAAGTTTGAAAGCTTGCAAAGTTCAATTGGTATTTTTTCACCAAAAGAAGAATCAGATAGATCAAGGTATTGTAATTTGGTGAGAGAACCAAGAAATTTCGGGATTTGACTCCGATTGAAATCATTGAAACTGAGATTCAAATAGTGTAAGTTTTGCAAGTCCATCAATGACGGGCTAATCTCACCTCTTAAATGCTGCGAGGGCCACACACCACCATAAAGATGAAGCATCTCAACGTGGCCAGTATGAGGATCACAAAGAACACCACTCCAATGGCAACAATCTAGAGAAGAGCCCCATGAAGACAGGCGACCAAGATCATCCACAAAGGCATTCTTCATGCTAAGAAGAGCTCGTCTTTCCTTGTGCAGGCAACTAGCGCTAGCGTTGGCATCTCCCATTCTCCAACATGACCCTATCGTGAACAACTCAGCCTGCAAGTGCAGTATCATGAGTATGATGATTGGTTGCGGCAGTTTCATAAGGTTTAGATAACTCACGCTCATTATTGCAGCTCATGCAACAACGTGAAACTGAAACAAGTACAAGAGGTGAACAACTCTAAGGCCTCCTTATTTATAAAACTGGTCGCGAATGGAAATCCCAGATTGATTAATTATAAAAAATTATAGTACATTTGATAATTGGGAGACTCCCAATAAAATATGGCTGAAATATACTTATACTTTTGACAAATTCTTAATGAGACCATGAGGCATAATTTAAGATTTCTGAACGTTGTCAAATGACTAAAATGCCTTTCTTTAATTAAAAATAAAAATTAATTATTTTACTCTTCCCAAGTAATCTCTCATATCTTATGATGATTTTTTAGGAGTAAAAAATACAAGTAATTTTATAGTGTTTAAAATTTGTATGTATCACTAAAAGCTTCAAAAATATTCTAATAAAACATTTTTAATTATAACATAAATAGCCTTGAAATAATTTTTTTATTTTTTTTGTTGGTAAATATTTATTTTAAGATTTTAAAATATCTTAATTATAAGAAATATTTAATATTGTATTCTTAGAATTTCGTTAGTTTTATTTACTCAAGCGATTCCAACCCAGAAACGTTATTTATAACAACTTAATATTAAATGTTTTCGGCAAGTCGCTTTATGCTTTTGTATATAATTCCGTTATATCTATTAAACTAAGGATAATTAGATTATTTCGATAGTGCTTGTGTGTTTTTTAGAGTAATATTTTAAAAATGAATTTAATATATATTTTAATAAATTCAATATTTATTTAAAAATGATATAGAAAGTAAGAACAATATTTTATAAGCAAAAAGATCCCATTTTCAGAGCTCGCTGGAAAGTTATAAAAAAAAATGAGATTACAAAAAATGAAATAAAATTTTAAGGATTTCGATCATTTTGAGCTACGTGCTGACAGCTGTGATGAATGCATTTTATTCGTTTCATATACATTTTTATTAAATTATTAAAAAAATTAAAAAATAATTTTTTGTTCAATATATTTTACAGTAGTGAATAATCTTTGGAATTATTTCTCATAATCCCACTGATGCAGACACCCATATGTGCGTAGTGAAGGATACACTGTTTAGTCAAAAGTTCATTAATTATTCTATGAAGAGTACTTTGCCGTGGTCATCCCGCTCCATTGCGTGTCGCGTGGGGCTAGGGATTGGAATACCAAAGGACTTCAAGTAGCCAACAAAAGTCAAAGTCTTCCCCTTCGTCAAATTTTACTAATGCTTTCAAAGTGATGGAACATTACCTCTGATCTCAATTATAAAATTTTATTTAGAGATTATAAATAAGATTTTATAATTAAGTTTACAAATAAAATTTTATAATTAGAATCAGAATTAGTAACATTTATATCCTTTCTATTCATGTGATTCAAATCAAAAACTCTTATAATATATACTACTTTGTTTTTTATTATAAGATTTAATTTTTTGAATTAATTTATTTTTATTTATAAGATTCTTTTTGGGTTTATCTGAATAATAAATACATTTTTACCCATTTGAGATAAAAATTCTCTCACATGGTTATTTCATATGCTTTGAAATCACTTTTAAAATTATGGTTTGGTTTTTTATCCAAACACCTTCTTAATAACTTAATATTATTTTTTGTGGCATACTTCGGTATTTAGTGTATGGAAAAATTTACGTCTTTTAAAGACAGCATAAATTCCGTCAAATTAAATCACCATATGATTAATTTCCGCATATTGTCTTCCCAAAACCATTTACTGCATGGAGCTGCCGATCATTCTTGGTAATTTCTTAATAAAATTATATGATCCAACATTTTAAAAATGCTTCATTCTATATTTCTTAATAATTCTTTATCCACCTGTCAAAATGGACAATTTTCTGCCAAAGGGTGGTCTTGATCTAAATTTGATATTCTAACCTCATCTGGAATAAGTGTCCATATTTAGTACTTCTTCTATCCCATATTATGAGCAGCCTTGTACTAGATTACGTAAATCAAAGTGATGGTTAAAATTGGTTAAAGACAATAAATGTGTAAAAATTAAAATTTTTCTCTAAAAAATACCTTTATTTATGATGGGAGAATTATGAAAGAGAAAAAATATATAATGAAAGGAGATTGTATTAAAATAAGTATTTATTTGGGACAAAACAGAAAATTTGTTATAAAAATTTAAAACAATTGTTAAAAGTTGCTTATATTTAGGGATAAGGTAAAAATAGTTGTTGTTGTTTATAATATGGGATAGAGGGAGTACTTGATAGTGCCTTAAATATAATTGCTTTCAATGGGAAGATAAAAGTAGATAATTTTCTTTCACAATCAATTTATGATGAATGAACGTACATTGTACCCAAAAAAAAAAAGTACGTACAAATGATAATTTTCGTTTTTCGATTTTATTTATTAATTTACTAGATTATTCATAATTGCAAAGATGGGTATTATTGTATTCAAGTTATAGGAAAAAATTAATATAATTTTAAAACATTAAATTAATCTAAAACAATTATAATAAAAATTTCAAAATTGTCTCAGTATCCGAAGGTCAATTTGTCTTTTTATCATGCAGCGTCTATAACGTGTTATATACACAGACACACTGACGAACTTTCTACTTATTTGCTACTTACAAGGGAAAAACATTTTTTAACACCTTGTCAAAATGATTCTTTTTTTTTTTTTTAATTTTTGGCCTGTCGCTTTTTGCTTTTGTATATAATTCCGTTATATCTATTAAATTAAGCATAATTGGATTATTTCGATATTGCTTGTGTGTTTGTGAGAGTAATAATTTAAAAATAAATTCAATATACATTTTATTAAATTTCATATTGATTTAAAAATGATATAGAAAGTAAGAGCAATATTTTATAAGCAAAAAATCCCATTTTCCGAATTCGCCTGAAAAATTATAAAAAATGAAATAAAATTTTAAGGGTGTGATCGATTTGAGCTATGTGCTGACGGCTGAGCATCATGAATATATTTTATTCATTTCATATGCATTTTTTATTAAATTATTGAAAGATAAAAAAATAATTTGTTGCTCAATATATTTTTACAACAGTAATTTACTCTTTGGAATTATTTCTCATATTCCCACTAATGCAGACACCCATATGTGCGTAGCGAAGGGTGTATTGTTTAGTCAAAAGTTCATTAATTATTCTGTGGAGAGTTGTTTGCCGGGGTCATCCTGCTCTATTGCTCGTGGCGTGGGGCTAGCAATTTGGAATTAAGCCAAAAGACTCCAAGCAAGCAACAAAAGTCAAAGTCTTCCACTCCGTCAGATTTTACAATTACTTTCAAAGTGATGAAATATCATTTAGGGGACGTTTGGAATTAAGAAAAAGCATTTTTAAAAAATATTTTTATACAATTTGACATAAAAATTTTCTTGTATAGTTATTTCGTGTCCTATGAAATTATTTTTAAAACCATGGTTTGGTTTCTATTTAAACACCCTCTTATATCCCTTCTATTTATGTAATTCAAGTCAAATACTCCTAATATATATATATATATATATATATCAAGTAATAAATTAATATTATTTTTATGGCATACTCTAGCATATGGAAAAATTTACGTTCTTTTAAAAACAACATAAATTCAGTCAAATTAATTCACCATATAATTAATTTCCGCATATGGTCTTCCCAAAACCATTTACTGGGTGGAGCTGCCGATCATTTTTGGTAATTTCTTAATAAAATTATGTGATCCAACATTTTCAAAACGCTTCATACTGTATTTCTTAATAATTCATTATTCACCTGTCAAAATGGACAATTTTTTGCCACCGGGTAGTCTTGATCAAAATTAGATATTCAAACTTCTGCTGGAATAGGTGTTTATATCTAGTATTTGACAGTCTCTTAGATATAATTGATTTCAATAGGAAGATAAAAGTAAATAATTTTCTTTCACAATCAAATTTATTTATCTCTAAATCTTTTAATGGTGGTTATCTATTTAATCATAATTATTGCATTATATCCAATCGCTGTTATTTATTTAATCCTGGCCACTTTTAATTAACTGAAAACAACCAATAACTTTGCAACTTTTTTTCTACTGACTCTAAATTTTTAAGTCACTGAAAAAATTTTCAAACCCGCCCTAAATTGCAAGGGCCAAGAGTTGTTCAAGTTCCTTCATAATTTATTGGCGTGATGATTGATTATGTAAATCAAGTCAACAATATCCATAAACTCATATATATCACACATTAATTGCATCCACTCATATATATATATGGATTAGCAATAAAAAATAAACCTTATAGTCAATAAATAATTTAGAAAGAAGAAACAAAATGTAACTCGTCTATTTGTAAAATAAAAATGACATGCAAGCAAATGGTTTGTCCCTAATAAATGATTTTCGACTCAAGGTAAGTTGGATTGATCAATGTTGTTGTGCATGTGATGTTTGAACTTTGAGCCAACCTAGTAATTTAAAGGACAAATATAGTCATATGAAAAAGTAATATCTATTACTGCTCCTAATTATAAAATCTTTTTTGTTGTTTACAAATAAGATCTTATAAATAAGAGCAGAGGTAGTATCATTTATCTCAAAAAAAGCTACTTGTAAGCTAAGGATAAAACAATACCAGCAAAAGTAAGAGCAAAGATGGTTGGAGAAATCTGCCCGAAAAGAGAGCATCAGAAAAAAAAATTTAAGTAGAGTAAAGAAACAGACCAATACGAATTCATTACAAGAAATATTCCATAATCTAATATATCAAATATATATATAATCCTACACATTATTAATCATCCACAAAGGCATTCTTCATGCTGAGAAGAGCTCGACTATCCCTGTGCAGGCAACTAGCGTTGGCATCTCCCATTCTCCAACATGACCCTATCATGAACAACTCAGCCTGCAAGTGCAACATCATGAGTATGATGATTGGTTGTGGCGGTTTCACAAGGTTTAAATAACCCACGCTCATCATTATTGTTGCTCATGCAACAACGTGAAACTGAAACAAGTACATGATGTGAACAACTCTAAGGCCTCCTTTTTTATAAACCTGGTCGCGAATGGAAATCCCAGATTGATTAATTAATTATAAAAATTATAGTACATTGATAATTGGGAGAATCCCGATAAAATATGGTTGAAATATACTTATACTTTTAACAAATTCTTAATAAGGCCATGAGGCATAATTTAAGATTCTTGAATGTTGTCAAATGACTAAAATGCCTCTCTTTAATTAAAAATAAAAATTAATTATTTTACTCTTCCCACGTAATCTCTCATCTCTTATGATGATTTTTTAGGAGTAAAAAATACAAATAATTTTATAGTGTTTAAAATCTGTATGTATCAACAAAAACTTTAAAAAAAAATACTCTAATAAAACATTTTTAACTCCCACATAAATAGCCTTGAACTAAATATTTTTTTATTTTTTGTTGGTAAATATTTATTTTAAGATTTTAAAATATCTTAATTACAAGAAATATTTAATGTTGTGTTCTTAGAATTTCGTTAGTTTTATTTACTCAAGCGATTCCAACCCCGAAACGTTATTTATAACAACTTAATATTAAATATTAGAGGCTGATCGTTCACCAGGATTTATTAGTTATTACAATAATCTTAAATAGTTAGTGCTTGTATTTCTAGACCTGATCGGTTCTCCCCATCATCGGCTGATCATAAAGATAAACTTTGAAATATTTTTATATATAAATGATATAAAATTGGAAAAGAAAAAAATTTGTGAAGAGAATAAGTGAACGTAAATATCCATCTAATATATGAAAATGTGACGTAACTATATAACAACTACGAAATCAAATTTATCACGATATAATGTATTTTATAATTTATCAAACTTCTTTTCAACGTTACAAAGTGATTTATTTTGTAAGTTTTTGTGTGCGTTAGAGTAGTCAAATTTCCAATTGGTAAGCACTATCTATTGAATATTCATCATTTCATGAATACTCTATTTTATTAGTTAAAGTCACAACAGATATTAGTCTCCCCGGCCCACCCATTTTCTAGCTATTTCTGTATCTATCAATGCAGTTAGTGTTGGCATACAAATTAGATAGATATGAAAATGATAAATGAAAGGATATTAAATGAGATGAAAATAATGAATATTCCATTTTTCTCCTTTTAGAAAATATCAAAAAAAATGCAAATCATGCTTTCTTGTTTTTTGTTTTGCGATGCCCCCCATTTTATGAGATCACCATACCTAACACGGGCTTAATAATATATAGTGTGTCCACCACGTAATCATTTTTTCCAAGTTTCAAGCATAGTTTCCATATATGATGTAACAGTCTTCATTATCGTTTTATAAGAAAACGAGATTTGCGGAATATGTATAATAATCTTTGGAATTATATCTCCTAAAAATTTGGTGGGAGAGTTTTGTTCTACGAATGAATTCATCATATAATTTCTCAATACAGGAAGTGTGCTGATGAAATTCATAACACAATAAAAATCATCCCACTGAATATTACAATAAAATTCCAGTCCCAATTCCAAAGCTAAAAGAAGTAACAAAAGAGGATGATGCAATACAAGTCTGCATGGACGCCATCCTTCTTATTCTTCTTGCCTTCGATTAATTTCTACCACACTATATGTCTACTACTATATGGCTTGGGTAGCAGAATCTGATAAACAAGAGTTGTATTTGAGCTGTTGCAGATTAACCCCAAAGCTGACAAGGTCCAGCTCATATCATGGCAATCAGCAATGAAACAGTCAAAACTTACAACTGATATATAATTAACAAAGAAACACAAAAGTAAATCTTCTGTTGATAGATAACAACCATAATTAAGAAAATATTACCTTTTAGTTGGGGAGCCATCTGTGCCATCTTGCCACAAGAAGCACTGTTGTCAGATAGATAATTTTAGTCAGGATTAAGTGGCACATTTCTAAACACATGGCATTAACTTTTTTTAAAAAAATAAAATAAAATAAGAGCCTACATAATGATAATTGAGTGAACAAAATCATAAGTTACGACTATCGTTATAAAAGAAAAGAAGGAAATATAAAAAGTAGATCCACCATTAAGTGATATACATGCATGCTTCCTTTAGCACAATAATTGCATGTTTGTAAGACGTGCATAAGTCAAGGTCTTCCATTAGTATATATATAGTGCCCGGCATATATAAACATGATCAATAAGGTAATTTTGTGCGAAAGTTTTTACGAAATGCTGTGGGCATTCGACAGTTTTTTATAATCAGTATTATCCAAAAGTATTAAAAAAGAGCAATATTATCCATATCGTTAAAAAATTAATGGTTATGGTTAGAGTAACTTTACTTTTTTAACACTTTTGGAATGATATTGATTTTTTAAAAAAATTCTTAGCCACAGCTCCTACGCAAAACTTTTTAGGATAAAATTCTCGATATGCATGTGAAAAATGGCATCAAATGTGTAACTAATGGCATATTTACTCTAATTATGATATTTGCAAATAGACTTTTTATGCTTGGGTCAGAACAAAATAGACCCTTTCGAAAGTTAAAAAAAATGAAAATTAAAAATTAAAAAAATCTTCTTTACCCACATTTTATGATCTTTTTGCAGACCTTTTCCATTTTTTTTTATTTAGCGTGAACAAAATAGACCCTTTCGAAATTCCAATGTTTGTTGCGAAAAAGGATGGATATAATTTAAAATAAGACTCAAACAAATAAAAATATTAAAAAAAATAAGTTAACGATAAAACTGTATTAAATTAATAATCACGTAATAATAATTAATTTTATTTTTATATATAAATGACACAAAATTTGAAAAGAAAATGAAAATTCTGTAAAGAGGAAAAGATGAACGTGGATATCCATATATTACCTCTAGTTCTTAATATGAGAGTTAGTTAGAAATAGAATTTGGTCATAAATATAGGACCACAATGCCTTTTGTTCCCCAAATTTGTAATTCACTCTCTAAAGTATCCATATCAATTATACATGTTGAGGGATTTCCATTCAAAGTTAGTCATGATTAAAAGAGATATATACTTCAGAAAAATCAACTCATATTTATGTAAATAACTAACTTAACTAATTTTCTCAATCTACTCAAATTAATTAAGTGGCTCTTATGGTAAGGATAGGTGGCAATTTATAAAATTGTGACGTAAATATATAACAGCCATGAAATAAAATTTTATTATGATCGATATAATGTATTTTATAATTTTTCTAACTTCTTTTTAACGTTGCAAGGTGATTTTTTCCTTTTATATATTTTTTGGGTGTGTTACAGTAGTATTCATATGCTTAAGCAAAAAATAACGGATACAATAGGTGTGTAACTTTGTCCTGTTGAGTGAATAATGACAAAAAAAATAAAAAAATAAATATTTTATTTCCAACTTTAAAAATAGCAAAAAAAAAAAAAAGAAGTAATATTTTAAAACTTTTTCTTTGTAATGCCCCAGTTTCATAGGATGACACCAAAACAGAACCTTAATGCTATATGTTATCGTCTCGACCACGTAATCAGTGGAAATAAAGGCTTCAGAAGGAGAAGAAGCTTTCAAGTTTCAAAGATAGTTTGTATATACGATGAATCGGTCTGATTATCGTTTCATGAGAAAACGAGTTTTGTGGAATATGTAAATTATCTTTGGAATTTTGTGTAGAGGGAATGCTCTTTTGTACTTTTATGGAAGGTGTGCAGCTTGCATTCTAGTATCTTCAGTGAGAAATTTCAAACAACGAATATAGTAACAAATCATACGTTGACCCACGTGTGAAAATCGTCATGTAAACATCTAAAATCAAACTATAATAACTATGAATTCAAATTTATACACATTGTAATTTATTTTTAAGTTTCCAATTCTCCTGTTAAATTTTTGGCCAAAAAAAAATTCTCCTGTTAAATGTAATGAAATGATTTTTCAAAATTTATACAGCGTATCAAAGTAGTGTTTAATATATGTAATGGAAGTGGTGGATATTGCTTGTTGGCATAGTAAGAAAGAAAATGATGGACACAATGTCTTTTTATGATTTTTCAAACTGGTGTTTAGTGTTACAAAGTAATTTTTGTAAGATTTTCTGTGTGCAATATATGTGATAACAAATGGTGGATATGATCAATATGCATTAGAATTTGATAAATAGAAATCCAAATTATTTTTTTGAGAAAATGACAGAAAAATAATTGTTAAATTTTAAAAAGATAAATAGGTTTTGTTGATTATTTTTGTAATGATTTTGACTATACTTGTGATAGTTTTTACTACTCAAAATCTATCAAAATCACATGTTTATTGTTTTGAAATTCAATAAACAGTTTTCTGTCATTTTCACTATTTGTTCCTTCAAAATCCTTAATGTAAGAGTTAGTTTGACTTTCAATTTCATTCTAAATATAAGATCATAATTCATTTTATCTCTCATATTTCTCTATTTTTTTTTAAAGACACTCCTTGTGTTTCATCAAATGGTAATTATAACTAATACACATGATTAGCAAGAATATTTTAAGAAAAGCAATACGTATTTATCACAAATAACTAACTTAATAAATTTTTTTAATTTACTAAAATTAGTTAACTAATTAGGGACAGAAGGAGGAAGTATATTGTTAACTAGGAACCTACGGTGACCGAGCACAAGTAGGAAGAAAGAAATTTCCACGTGGTGGACCCTATCTATTGGCCGAGTAATCCTAATTTCATGAAGAGCTCAATTTCATGAAAGTCACAAAAAATATTGGTCTCCTCCACCATTTTTCTCTGTATCTATCAATGCAATTACCCTCACGAAATTAGGTGACGTTTGGAACACAAGTTGAATAGAATAAACTTATATGAAAAATAAGGATGATTTCATTTATGCTTTAAAAACATAGCGAAAAAGTATAAATCATGCTAACATTATTAAAATTATTTCATCTCATTACCATCTTTTTCGTGATGCCCCCTCTTTTTAGAGGATCATCATTCCAAACACGGCTTTATTAATATATCGTCTCCACCACGTAATATTTTTTTTCCAAGTTTCAAACATAATTTTTTAGGTGATGTAACAATAATCTTAATTATTGTTTTATGAGAAAACGAGTCTTGTGGAATATGGATCATAATTTTTGGAGTTATATCTCTTAATTCCACATATACAAGACACCCATATATATATATATAGAGTAAAATATTCTGACTACTCTTCTGTTTTATCTTAATTACATAGACCTCCCTTCTATTTTGATAACATACATTTTAGTCCAAATCATTAACACCATTAAGGAATATTCTGAAAAGATTCTTTACCTACGTTTTTAATTAAAAAATATGAGAATAAACTTTGTTTCCTACTTTACCCTCATTATATTAAATCTGTAGTTTATCTTTTAATATTAATATTTATTAATAATCTATTTAATATTCTTACTAAATTTAATAAGAGAAAATTCCAGAAAAGGTCCTTGGAATATATGAAATCCCAGATTGGGTCCTGAAATTTTGAAAATGACAGAAAGGGTCAGTGACTCAATCTGTCATTTGTGAAATTAAGACCAATTGACAATTTTGCCCCTAGCTAAACAAAAGTGAGTAGTTATTCTCTACACAAATCTAGGTAACGCTTACACTGTTCTAGTAATTACATGATTAGTTGTAGTTAATAATAAGGTACCTGATAATAATAAGATACCTGACTATGAAAAAGTGAGTAATTATTCTCTACATGAATCTAGGTAATGCTTACATTGTTCTAGTGATTACAAAATTAGTTGTAGTTAATAACAAGACACCTGAATATAAAAAAGTGAGTAGTTATTCGCTACACGAATCTAGGTAATGCCTAAACCGTTATAGTGATTCCTTAAATCATTGTAGTGAATGAATACAAATGGGGGCAAAGTTGTCAATTCCTCTTGACTTGACAAATGACAGATTGAGTTACTGACCCTTTTTGTCGTTTTCGAAATTCCAGAACCCAATCTGGAATTTCCTATATTCTAAGGACCTTTTCTGAAATTTTCCCATTTAATAAATTAAGACATACCTTTATAATTTTATTGAAAATACATATATACAGTTACAAAACATTTTTTACTAATATATATTTAAAAAATTACATCACAAGTAAGTTTAAATAAATAAACAAGATTTATTGTAGAATAAAAATGTGTATTTATAAAATTAATAAAATTTATAATATGGTAATCAGTTCAATAGTATAACAAAAAATATTAAAATTATTTTTTAATTTCAAATAAAAATGTATGATATGTCATTAAATGATAATTATCAAGTAATATTTGTATTAAGAAGGGGCAATTTGGTCAAAATAATGGGTCAATCCTATGATTTAATGGTCAACTAACAGATAGATAAATGGGAGTTGAATCTTAAAACTAGAAAGGAGATTTGTGCAATATATATTTTAATTTTAAGGGAGGTCCATATAATTTTTCAAAAAAAAAAGAGAAGTCTGTGTAATTTAGATTAAATAGAGGGGAATTGATGTATTTTACTCACACACGCACACACATATATATGCTTAGTGAGGATGCACTGATTAGTCAAAAGTTTGGTTGGACTATATATAATGTGTACTTTTTTCTGTCGGCCAATAATAATCAAATGACACTCTACATCATTTTAATTTTTTATGAAAAATCTCAAAAAAAAATTCTAATTTTAAAATTTCAAACCAGTATTGTCCACCATACTTTAATAACAATTGGCTATATTTAAAAAGTAAACACCAACATATTTTTATCGTTATTTTGTGATTTGAAATTCCAAAATTTAAGAGATATTTTTTCAAATTTTCTCTCTGTTTTTTTTTTTAAAAATATTTTGTAATTATTTTATGAATGGTTCTCCGTGTGGGCCTGGGGGGCAACTACGTTTTTGGAATTTGAACAATAGACCCCAAGCAATTGTCAAAGTCTTCCGGTCCGACAATTTTGTAGATGCTTTCAAAGTGATGAAATGTCATTTATAACCCTTCCATTTTTTCGACCAGGCATATAATCCATCTATGGATACAATTCGAATCAATAATATCATATTTTATGGTTAGGAATATGAAATTATTTTGATAAAAGTGTATCTTTAATCTTTTAATTTTGTACTAATTTTTATTTTAATCCCTTCATTTTATAATTTGTTCTTTAATTTATTGGCAAAATAAAATTCTAAAATCCATATAGCCAAACATATTCATATGTTTAAAATCTTTTGTTTTCCCTTAGATTTGAAATAGCTAGGTTAGGTTTATCGGGAAAAAATAGCTAGGTTAAAGTGAGTATTTAAAATTCTAAAATATTCTAATAATAAAATTTTGTTTGGATTTAGATGAAATTCAAATCAGTGAAATTTGAATCTAGCCACCAAAATAGTGAATTCGACCCAAATCCAAACACCCAATAATCCAAACACAACATATACTTGCCTGATTGTGTCCGCTTGATCATACAGTCGGCGTTTTCACTGTTGTTTTTGGCATTAAAAAAAAAAACACCATTATGTCACTGTTTGAGTTCGAGATTGCATTTTAATAAAAGGGCAAAAAAAACCTGAGATTATGTTCACTTCACTCTTTTTGCTTCAAGTCTGTTTGTTCCTATTTCCTTCCCTTCCAAATAGATATGAAATTTCTAATTATTTGATAATAATTTATTTTAAGAGTTCATTTTTTATTAGAAAATACATAAAGTTAATTATACCTAGCTAACTTTTTTTTTTGGGCCAACAATCGTATCTAGCTTACCTAATCAGAGATAGAAGAAATTTACAGTCAGTCATGATACCCTTTGTGCCTTATACGCGTAGCTATATCTCCATTAAGTACAATTGAAAAGGCTCTTCTTATTCCAAGTCAAGATACTAGTTTGATCAGCAGCCTCAGAATTGGCATGGGCAGTAACTTCCGTTGAGCAAGATCCCATAGGTAAATATCATGACATGTACGTATAATGTTACAAAGTAATTTTTGTAAGATTTTTTTGCGTGCATAACATATACTCTTCTGATTTTATTTATAAGGCACTTCCAATATATTTTACATAGACTAAGAAAAATCTTAAAATGTATTAACTCTCCATTAAAACATAAAAGGTTTTTAATTTTACCCATATTTAATATATACACACATTTCAAAAGAGATAACTGTCTATACTATAATAAATGAAGGACAAAATAATATATTTATGCTGAAAATTTAATGAAACCACTTATAAATAGGATAAAAAAATCCTTCTCTCTTTGCCCTCTAAATAGGAATAGAGGAGTATATGTGATGACTAATGGTGGATATAATCAGTATGAATTAAAATTTAATAAATAGAAATCCAAATTATTTTTCGGAGAAAATAACAGAAAAATACCTGTTAATTTGTTTTAAAAAAGAAGGTCTTATTGACTATTTTTGCAATGATTTTGACTATATTATGATGGTTTTTACTACTCAAAATCTATCAAAATCATCTATTTATCATATTAAAATTCAATAGATATTTTCCTATCATTTTCTCTATTTTTCCGCCTTGAAAGTACTTAATATAAAAGCTAGTTTGACTTTCAATTTGATTCTTAATATAAAACCCCAATCCAATTTATCTCTCATATTTATTTATTTATTTAAGGTAGTCCTTATAATAGTTACACATGTCAAAGATTTCATCAAATAATAGTTCCAATTAATAAAGACATAATTAGCAAAAATATTTTTGAAAAGATAATACTTATTTATTATAAGTAACTAACTTAATAAAATATCTTAATTTACTAAAATTAATTAACTATTTTTTTTATTAAAAATAGGAAGAGGTAGCATAATGCTAATTAGGAGCCTACGGTGACCGAGCACAAGCAAGAAGAAAGAAATTTCCAAGTGGTGGGCCCTATCTATTAAGTAATCCTTATTCCATGAAGAGCTCAATTTCTTGCAAGTCACAAAAAATATTGGTCTCCTCCACCCATTTTCCTCTGTATCTGTCAATGCAATTGCCATCACGAAATTATATGACATTTGGAAATTGGAATACAAATTAAATAGAATAAATTTATATGAAAAATAAGGATTATTTCATTTATACTTTAAAAATATAGCAAAAAAAATATAAATCATGGCCACATTATTAAAATTATTTCATCTCATTACCATCTTTTTCGTGATGCCCCCTCTTTTTAGAGGATCATAATTCCAAACATGGCATTAATAATATGTCGTATCTACCACGCAATATTTTTTTCCGAGTTTCAAACATGGTTTGTTATGTGATGTAACAGTAGTCTTGATTATTATTTTATGAGAAAACGAGTCTTGTGGAATATGGATCATAATCTTTGGAGTTATTTCTCTTGATTCCACATATACAAACACCCATAGATATATATATATATGTATATATGTATATATATGTGTGTGCTTAGTGAAGGATGCACTGATTAGTCAAAAGTTTGTTTGGATCATATATAATGTGTACCTTTTTCTATTGGCCATCATAATCAAAGCGCACTCTACATAATTTTTTAAGAAAAATAAAAAAATTTTTAATATAAGAGCTAGTTTACTAATTTTAGTATATTAATAAAATTAGTTTAAGTTAGTTATTTGTAATAAATAAGTATTGTCTTTTATAAAATATTTTTGCTTATCAAGTATATTGGCTAGTATTACCATTATTATAAGAACTACCTTAAAAATGAATAAATATAAGAAAATATGGATTTGAGTTTTGTATTTAGGACCAAAATAAAAGTCAAACGAACTTTTATATTAAGAATCCGAAATAGTATTAATTTTAAAATTTCAAATCAGTCTTCTTTACTACACTTTAATAACAATTAACTACATTTAAAAAGTAAATAACAACATATTTTTATAGCAATTCGTGATTTAAAATTCTAAAATTTAAGAAATATTTTTTGATATTTTCCCTCTTTTTAAAATATCCTGTAATTACTTTATGAATGGTTCTCTGTATGGGCCTGCGGGGACCTACCTTTTTTGGAAATAGAACAATAGATCCCAAGCAACTATCAAAGCCTTCCAGTCCGATAAATTTTATAGATGCTTTCGAAGTGAGGAAATGTCATTTATAACCCTTCTATTTTTTTACCATGCGTATAATCCTCCCGTGTATACAATACGAATCAGTAATATTATATTTTACGGTATACTCTCATATTAGGAATATGAAAATATTTTGATAGAAGTATACCTTTAATCTTTTAATTTGTACAAATTTTTATTTTAATCCCTTCATTTTAAAAAAGTGTTTTTTATTGGCAAAATAAAATTCTAAAATCCATATGCTCAAACATATTCATATGTTTAAAGTCTTTTGTTTTTCCTTAGATTTGAAATAGCTAGGTTAGGTTTATCGGGAAAAAAATAGCTAGGTTAAAATGAGTATTTAAAATTCTAAAAAATTCTAATAATAAAATTTTGTTTGAATTTAGATGAAATTCAAATCAATGAAATTTGAATCTGGCTACGAAAATAATGAATTCGAACCAAATTCAAACACCCAATAATCCAAACACAACATATACTTCCTTGATTTGTGTCCACTCGATCATACAGTCGGCTTTTTCACTGTTGCTTTTGTCATTAAAAAAAAAGAAGGCCCACAAAAAAAAAACTGAGATTATGTTCACTTCATTCTTTTTGCTTCAAGTCTGTTTGTTCCTATTCCCTTCCCTTCCAAATAGATATGAAATTTCTAATTATTTGATAATAATTTGTTTTAAAGAAGTCATTTTTCATTAGATATTACATAAAGTTAATTATACCTAGCTAACTTTCCTTTTCTTTTTTTTTGCCATCAATTATACCTAGCTTGCCTAAGCAGAGATAGAATAAATTTACAATCAGCTATAATACCCCTTGTGCCTCATACGCGTAGCTAATCTCCATTACGTACAATTGAAAAGGCTCTTCTTATTCCAAGTCAGGATGCTAGTTTGATAAGCAGCCACAGAATTGACATGGCCAATAACTTTCGTTGAGCAAGATCCCATAGGTAATAATGTTTATCAAAAGAATTGGTGTCAGATGGAATACAATGACACTTATTAATTTACGCAGTCTGCTCTATTTAAGAGGATAATTTTTGTTTTCTTTTAATTTCATGATGGTTTGATTGGTTTTGATTTCAAGAGGCTTTACTGTGATAGTCAATCCCAAGAAATATACAAGAAAATTGAGGACCCGTTTGATACGAAATATTGAGAATAAGAGGAGAGCATTATAATTGGGATTAAGAAAACTCATCAAAAGAGTACTTAGTATGAGTAATTGCCTGTTACTTGGAATTGAGTAAACCCATATAGGTGGGATTGAGGAATATAATGGAAGGAAGTAGTGTTCCCCAACACCTACATGGTTTTTTTTTTTTTTTTTCAATCTCAATCCCTGTGCTTACATATAATTCTCAATTCTCAATTCTTAGTACGGCATACTAAATGGGATTGAGAGTCGACTTTGTGGCCTGGAAGAACGGGACACCACCTACATTAACGGTGACTATGTTGGGGTCAGATATAGAAAGAGGATATTCATAGGAAATGAAAGTTCAGGACAATTCAAGTGGTTTTATGGTCTTGAAATAATTCATGGTCAGGTGATTCTTGCTTGAGAAGCAGCTGTTTGTGAGAGGCGAGATGTTTGCCAGTTGATTTGTTCTCACGTTGGAATTTAAGGACGTGGCTAGCATGCTTTTTGCTTAAACAGTGTCAGCAATTTCTTTTGCCACAAAGGATTTATTTATTAAATATATAAAAAAAAGCAAGGGACTGAATTTTAACCCATTTAAAAGTCAGGGATTGAGTCACAGTAGGTTATAATTAAAGGAATGAGTCATAACTTAGTTGAAAGTTAAAAAACTAAAGAAATTAGTTTTCCCTAACAGACTTAGAACTATACTAAAACAGAAAAATATGTGTATGTAAACTAGGGTGCTTCAATCATGGTTATTTATTTCATCCTGCTCCCTTTTACTTTACAGATAATGACAACCAAGAGCAGAGGGGGTTGAAGGAATCTGCCTAAATCAGAGATCACCAAAGAGAATTTAAACAGAGTAAAGAAACAGAACAACATGACTTCATTAGAATAAATAGTCTGTGATCTAATCTATCAAATATATATACAATCCTGGTCACTATTAAATTAACTTATCACGTCCAACACCCCAATAACTTAATTGTTTTATTCATTTTTCTCTTCCATTTTCTTTAGTCATTAGAAGAATTTCATACCCCTGCACTTCGCGGGGTTTGCTTCAATTTCTCTATTGTCATGATGATTGATCATACGAATAAATTATCTACTTCGCGTTACAATGAGGAATCTTCAATTCTTCAAGGATAAATAAAAGACTAACTGTTAAGAAAATGCGACTCATTTGGGTTTCTTGATCGGTTTGATTCCATTTATTCTTCCGTAATTCTCTTGTGTTGCAATAAAATTCAGGCCAACGAAGATTACAATAAAATTACAGTACCAATAGACAATACATAATTCCATAGCTAAAATAACTGACGCTAGAGGATCATGGCATACAAGTCTGGATGCCATCCATCTTATTCTTCTTATATTTAATTTCTACCCCATTATGTGTCTAATCGGAGAAACTAATATTGCATCCACTCAGATATGAAAGTTGCCACAGAATCTGATAAACAACAGTTGTGTTTGAGCTGTTGCAGATAAAGCCCAAGCTGCCAAGCTCCAACTGATATGATGGCAGTCAGTAATAAACAGTTAAAATTCTTACAGCTGATATATAATTGAGAAAGAAACTCATAAGTATTAAGAATGTATTACCTGTTAGTTGCGGAGCCACCTGCGCCATCTTCCCACACGGAGCACCGTCGCCACGTAGATGGAGTCCGACATCTTGCTTAGGAAATTGAAGTAGGCATGCCTCCATGATGGAATAGCTAACAATGATCCAAACACTATCCAAAATCCAACAGCAAATCCCACGCCCAAGCTTTCGTAAAATCCTCTCATGAAAGGGTCGTCTTCATCAGCAACCTGGTTAGCTTGTGTCTCATTTCCTAATGGATGATCTTCAGAAGGACATAGCTTGTCCAGTGGCCTCCCACAAAGGTAAGGATTTCCTTCATAGCTTGAGGGGTCAAAAGATTGCAGCTGTGTTCCTGTTGGAATTTCTCCTGACAAGCTATTGTTCGATAAATTCAAAATGCTCAATGAAGATATTTCTGCAAGACTCGAAGGAATTTCACCATGAAAATGATTCTCTGATAGATCCAAAACTTCTAGTGATTTTAATTCTCCTATCTCTTGTATGATTTTTCCACTCAACTTATTTGATGATAAATTCAGAAATCTCAATTCAACCAATTTTCCAATTCCTGTTGGCATTTCACCCTCTAGTAGACTGTGAGAGAGATCAATGCTTAGAAGCCCATAGCGATCATGGTACACCAAATCTCTTCCTTTCCACACCATAGGCAAGTTCCAACCAAAAGTTCCAGCTACTGGAGATTCTCCTTTATAGTAGAATCCGATCAAACCTATGGAATCATTTCTAACATGCTTTTGAGCCATTGCAACTAGCTTGTCGATGCAACTTGGTATTGGTCCAGTAAACTTGTTCAAAGAGAGATCCAAAACTCTGACCTTCTTTAAATAACATAGATGGATGGGTAACTTTCCATCTAATTTATTCATCCGTAAGCTAAGAGTTTGCAACTCTTTTAGATTGTCTTTAGTCCATGAAGGTGGTATTGGTCCTGACAAGTCATTTTTTCCCAAATCTAACATTCCCAGTGCAGTTGCATTTTTCAGGGAGGGAAGGACACCACTGAAGCAATTGTTCCACAAAATTAATTGCTCGAGTTGACTTAAAGACCCTATAGAATTAGGAATCTCTCCAGAGAGTTGATTATTGGATAAATCAAGAAATCTTAAAGATTTGAAATGATCCCAACAATCTGGAAGTTTTCCTTGTAAGTTATTATATGATAAATCTAACGTTACCAAATTTTCAACAATTGCATTTATTCCCTTGCCACATGAAAGAACAAATTCTGAAAATTGATTTCTTGAAATGTCTAGAGCTCCACCCTTTAGTAGAAATGACGGAACATAGCCTTCAATTTGATTTGAAGCCAATGATATCTCCGAGACAGTAAATTCAAGTGGCAAATTTGGAATTGTACCTGTTAGATTACTGGATTCTATTTGAAGTACATTTGCTCCCTCTACAAGTCTCCAAAACCACTCTGGTATAGAATCATTGATTTCAGCATGAAAAACACGTATCACTGTTAAATTATTTTGAGTGCGAAGCCATTTGGGGAATTTAGTGAAGGGTATTGAAAGACGACGCGCAGCGGAAATCAACTTAAAATTTTAAAACTTTCAATCCCTTGCCCTGATCTACCGATCGCGTTTAAGTCAGGTAGTAAGAAGCATTACCTTCGGTGTTCGATTTCCTGGTGGCTCGGTGATTCCGCCGTTCAGGATGCCTCTGCTCGCCTCCTTTGTCGTTCGAAGTCGACAACTCCGATCGGCTTCCTCTACCGGTATTCACACGAATAGCTCTCCAGTCACAAACGGCGTGCTAGTGCCCTTTTGTCCGTCTAGGGTTTTCAGAGAATCCGTCCACTCTTATCTCTCTTAGGCCGTCTCTTATCTGCTGGTGTTTTCACTCTCACGCTTAAAACCCTAGCTCCTCATATCAAATATATAGGATGCTATAGGTTTAATGAATGATATTTAATTTCGAAATTAACCCTAAATTAATTTCGAAATTAATACAATATCAAATATTGCCTAATTAGATAAGAGAACAATTAAATAAATATGGTTTATATTAAATTCGTCTCACAGATTTAATTCACCTATTTATTTAATTCAAAATAAAGATATGACGGAATTAATTTATATAGATTTAATTTATCCTTATAAATTAAATCTAACAATTAATATCTCTTATATTTATATAATATATATATACCAATTTATATATATATACATGTCCACCCTATATTATTCATTGAATCTGGACATATCTTAGATTCAATGAATCTGGACATCATAACTCGTGTTGGGCTATTTTGTGTGCGACCCTGTAGGCCCATATGAAGTTGGCAGTGGGCCATTAACTATAATGACTCACAAGTCGTAAGCGGTCTCTAGCAAGACATCACGACTACCCAAATCATACGAGGATCGTTGAACAATGTAACCTTTCATACAACCATATCGTGTCCCTTTTGTCACACGACATTTTGGTCATGGATGAGGCATGGAGAACGTCATCCTCCTATTCATGACCGTTACTTTCTCGATCCCTGAGTAGTCTGAGTATAGAAACAGAACTACCTTTCCATTATAGTATGGCCATACATTTCTCATACTCACTCATCAAGGGGCCCAGTAATATCTCTCTACAAATGTGAGGGGCAAATTCCATCTTGACCATTCACATTCCTCCGCATGAAAAACCACTAAGCCTGAACATAGTCTTTATGATCACTCGGTCAAAAGTGACTTTTGACTAGGTCAAAGCTAAGCGTTTCTCATGTAGGAATCCATGATGATCTCAGGTCAAAGGGCACAATGACATGGTTTATATATGAGAGAAGCTTATGACTTAACCCATGCAGCTCTCTCATAGCGGGTCGGTCTAACACCTTGTACTCTTACATGTGCCTATGATTTTAATTTATATCTCTATATATCTTTAAAGTCATACTGGTCTTATTTCATCTCTGCTCCCACATAGATGACCGACCAAGGACATTTAGGATAAACCATGAGTTATCCAAGGATAGTCATCACAGTAAACATGCAAATAATATGATAACGTAATTAATAAATTCATAAATTAACAATGTTCATAGCAATATGATTGGCCCCTAGGGCACAATTTCCAACATTTAGGGCCTAACTTACATCGTGATAACAATAATGATTGTAATTGGAAAGGTGGAATCCAATTGTTGCTGAATTTGAGGGTCAACAAATCACAAGATAAGGTTAAGGCTTGTAACTTGGTCAGATTACTAAAATGGACATCACTGATTGTTCCATTTAGGTCATTATCAGAAAGGTCAAGATCCATTAAAGAATTCATGGATTTTCCGAAATCATCTAGAATTGGACCACCTAAGTGATTGTTGTCCAGAGAAAGGCTTGCAAGATTGGAGCTTATATTTAAAAGCCAAGGGAAAACAGATGTGAGCTTGTTTTGACCGAGACCAAGAGACACAAGAGAAGGAGTAAAATTTAAATGGGATGCAGGAGTTGATAGAATATTAATATCAGTTAGGCTACAGTTGTCTAGGTATAGCTCTCTAAGGTTTGGAAGCCTCCCAATAATTGGTAATAAGTTCTTAGAGTAATTAAGATTAACATCACTTAAGACTAGTGAAGTTAAGGATTGAAGATTAGAAAGCCACTCAATGCCAACCGGGCTCTTGTAATCAATTTTCAAATCATCATTGTAGGCAACTGAAAGTATCTGCAAGCTTGAAAGATTACCAAACTGGCTAGGAATATTGCCAACTAAATGATTCCAATCTAGACAAAGTTCTTGCAAACTAGAAAGGTTCGCAAGATGGAAAGGTATACTGCCAACTAAACCATTATGGGAAAGATTTAGAACCCGCAGGTCTAAAAGCTTACCAAGTTCAATTGGTATTTTTCCGCCAAAAGAAAACCAAGATAGATCGAGGTATCTTAATTTGGTGAGAGAACCAAAGAATTTCGGGATTTCGCTGCCATTGAAATCATTGTAACTGAGATCTAAATAATTTAAGTTTGGCAAGTCCATCAATGATGGGCTAATCTCACCTCTTAAAGGCTGTCCGGACTCAAGATCACCATGGAGATCAAGCATCTCAACGTGGCCAGTTTGAGGATTACAGAAAACACGACTCCAGAGGCAACAATTTGGAGAAGAGCCCATGAAGACAAATGACCATAATCATCCACAAAGGCATTCTTCATGTTGAGAAGAGCTCGTCTTTCCTTGTTTAGGCAACATGAGCCTATGATAAATAACTCAGCCTGCAAGTGCAGAATGAGTATGATGACTGGTTGCAGCACTTACACGAAATTTAGATTACGCAGAGTACTCATGATTGCAGCTAGCTCATGCAACATGAAACTCAAACAAGCACTTGAACAAGCCTAAGGCCTCCTTATCTATCAGTAAGTCAAGGTCTTCCTCACTTGAACAATAATTGCATTTCCATATCAGACGCGTATAAGTCAAGTTTCTCCACGAATAACACTATAGGAAGGAATTCAAATTGAGTTTTTGCTCTCATTCCTGTCTAAATTTAAGAAATGAACTTTCCTAGCAATAAACTATTTTTGCCTTTTTTAAGCGGGGAAAAAACCTCTCCTCCTCCTCTTCCCTCATCATCATCAATATCACAACATTACTGCCACTACTACTATTGTTATTTAAATAATCATAAAAAATGAGACTACAAAAAATGAATTTTTTTTTGTAGTCTTTATATCAGTTTGAGGTACTGAAAACCATGAATATATCTTATTCATTTTATATACATTTTTTTATATTATTGAGGAGATTATTGGGAAAAAATTTTGTTCAATATATTTTAAAATAATATTATACTAACAGGTGTAATAAAAATGAGAGCAAAAAATATTAGTATCTGGAAAAAAATATATTTTGAAAATATTCCGCATTTGATACTCATGAAAAGTGTGTCGAATTCAAGTTTCACTAAAATCGGGGTCAAAATGTTTACATAATTATATGTAATGGTATGAAATAACAATTGTAACTTTTTTGGTTCACATAGAATTCTAGGAAAATGACAAAAAAAAGAACATGAAAAATTGTGAAATCACAAAAAAAGAAGTAGCGTCTGATCTGGTATTTTGTAAATATAGTTAAATGACTAGAATGCTCTTGTTTCCAAAAGTTTATTAACAACTTGTGGACTAATAATGACACGTATTGAATAGCAAATAACAAAAAATTTATTAATGATGACGAGTTTGAAATTTTAGTCATTTAACTATAATTATAAAATATCAAATCAGGTATCACTTTTTCACCCAAACAAGCACTTGAACAAGCCTAGATCCTCCTTATCTGTAAGTAAAAGGCTTCCTCACTTGAACAATAATTGCATTGCTATATCAGAGGTGTATAAGTCAAAGTCTTCCACAAATAACACTATCGGAAGGAATTCAAATTGAGTTTTTCCTCTCATTCCTGTCTAAATTAAAACAACGAACTTTCCTAGCAACCAATTATTTTTGCCTTTTTCAGGCGGGGAAAAAACCTCTCCTCCTGCTTGAGTCCTCCTCCTACTCCCTCATCATCATCAATATCACAATATTACTGCTGCTACTACTATTGCTATTTAAATAATCATAAAAAATGAGACTACAAAAAATGAATTTTTTTAGTGTTTAGATCTGTTTGAGCTACTGAAAACCATGAATATATTTTGGGTTAAGGTGTGATTTTGACTTTAATTTTATTTTTGAAGCGTAATTTTGCCTTGATCTTTATAATGGTGCAATTTTGATCCTGAAAGGCAAAATTGTACCCAAAGATAAGGGGGCAAAATTGTACCTAAAGAAAAAGGATCAAGATTAAAATTGAGGAGATTATTGAAAAAAATAAAAAAAATATTTTGTTCAATATATTTTAAAATAATATTATACTAACAGGTGTAATAAAAATGAAAACAAAAAATATTAGTATTTGGAAACAAAAACGTTTTAGTTATTTTACTATATTTGCAAAATGTCATATTAGACACAATTTCCTCTCTTGGGCTTTTGAAGTATTAGGGGCCTAAATTGGACTTTCATAATTTTCAATTTTGTTTTGGTCTTTTTCCCTAGAATTCTTTAGGCTTTATAAATTGAAGTCTGTTCATATAAGAATTGACGTTTGTTAAGCTGCACGGCCTCTTTTTTTTTTTTTTTGGGTTGGGGGGGGGGGGAGGGAAAAGAAAAGCTGCACAGCAAATCCTATATAGTTTGGGTTTGGGTCTGATAGAAGACACCGAACCAAATCGAACTCGTAGAGATTGGTAATATTGGGCCAATAAGGTTGGATCGTTAGAAAAATCCAAGCCCACATCAGTCTCAGGGTGAGCCTCTGATTTGTTTTTTCCTTAATTCACTTTTTATTTTCCTACGCTTGTTATCATTTTTCCCTCTTAGTTAAAAGGGTAAATGACAAAAAAAGAAGCTAAAAATTTGTAAATACCAAATAAAAAATATCAATAAAAATTTGTTGTTATTTACAAATTTAGTATTGTCACCCAATAAAGTGTTATTATCAAACCTGATTTGAAATTTAGTAATGTCTACCTTCTTTTTTCCTTGTCATTCTCCCTATTTAAAATGGCAAGCACTAACTGTTTGAATCTATAAGGAGGATTGAAAGGGCAATTTTTCGCTTACAAAAAGCTCTCATACCACAAGATTACGAGGTAAGCATTTTCTGTCAAACTCTTGAAAACTAGAAAATTTCACCCACACATTAATTGCATATCATAAACAAAATCATAACTCAGAATCCTATATTCATGCGTTTGGGGATCAAAATCGTTGACTTTTGATTGAAAAAAGAGAAATATAGAATGAGTACCGTGGAGTTGAAGGGATCTCCCACAAACAGAGCAGCAGATGAACAGAGAATAAATAAGAGGACAAAAGAGAACGAACGACACGTGTCTTTCAGCTGTTGAGATCTATCGCCTATAATTTCTTTCTCGTACTCATTCTGTTCTGCAGAAAGTGAAAGATTCATCTGAGCTGAACAATGGCGGAACAAGAGGTAGTGTTATTGGACGAGTGGCTGAGCATGTTTGGGTCGAGAGCCAGAATAGCGTTGGCTGAGAAGGGAATCAAATACGAGTACAAGGAAGAAGATCTGAGCAACAAGAGCCCTCTGCTTCTGCAAATGAACCCAATTCACAAGAAGATCCCAGTTCTCATTCACAAAGGCAAGCCCATTTGTGAATCTCTCATAATAGTAGAATACATCGATGAAGTTTGGAAAGAAACGGCTCCTTTACTTCCCTCTGATCCTTCTCTCAGAGCTCAAGCCAGATTCTGTGCTGATTTTGTCAACAAGAAGGTAATTTCCTAATTTTTCAGCGCTTCTCGATCTCCGTCTCTCCCTTTTAATCATGGTTCATTAAATGCAGGTGGGAGATGTTGGAGGAAGGATATGGGCAGGAAAGAAAGAAGAACACGAAGAGGCAAAGAAGGAGATAATGGAGAACTTGAAGCGATTGGAAGAGACACTTGGAGACAAAACTTTCTTCGGAGGTGAAACCTTTGGGTTTGTTGACATTGCTCTGGTTCCATTCTATCCCTGGTTTTGCACCTACGAGGCATTATGCAACTTCAAGGTGGAAACACATTGTCCTAAGCTCATTGCCTGGGCTCATAGATGCATCCAGAGGCAAAGTGTTTCCAAATCTCTTGCTGCTGAGAAGGAGATCTACGATTTTGTTGTTGACTTCAGAAAGAAAAGTCATTTGGACTGATGAAACACATGAAGGATACAAAACGTGTGCTAAGAATAAACAGAACCAATAAGTGTTTGATACAAACACTTTGTTCTAAAGTTTGAGTTTCGCTTGGTGGATCCTTAGGTGTGTCAGAAGGTGAAATCAACTTGGTTGTGTCTGATGATTACGCAGTAAAGTAAGTTGTGTGTAGGAATGTGTTCTTGATGTTGTTTTACGATGAAAATACTCGGTTGTGTCTTCGACATTTGTTAACGTGTGTGGTTCCTCAAATGTGCAAAAAGTCAAACCATGGACTCACCCAAGCCCTCTGCATTCTCCATGAAATGTGTACTACGGATAATTCACAGTAGAAACCAATGGAAGACAGAAAATAACCAGTCCCTATTTCAAATAATTCAAAACCCCAATAAAAGACTTGTTGATAAATCTAAAAAGTCAAGTAGTATGTTCCTCTAATGATATGGAATTTCTAGACTTTGTGATCTAGTATCCACAAGGTTTGTGGCTGAGCACGAAGAAAAGTATGTTTACTCGAATAACGTTTACTGCAAAAGCTCCTTTGAAGAAGCAACAAGCGCGACATAAAGGATTGGATGGTCCCGGAATTCCACTTCCCACAAAGAAACGACGAGAAAACATAAACTTGTTGACTACCGACACGCAAGACTGGAATGAAGGGTTACGGATCATCCATTCTTCTTTAATATATTTTCCATTCTCTGTTCTTGAAATATCCAGTTCTTGTCTGTAACTTTTACTTCACTGTTTCATTTTTCCAACTAGAGATTTCAGTGGCCGTGTTTGATAATGGCAGACGAGTTGTTTTGCTGGATGCAAAGGTTGCATTGGCCGAGAAAGGAGTTGAGTACAAGGAAGAGGATCTGACCAACAAAAGCCCTCTGCTTCTGCAAATGAACCCGTTTCACAAGACAATCGGGGTTCTGATCCATAACGACGAAACCATCAACGAATCCCTCATAATCGCGGAGTACATTGATGAGGCTTGGAAGGGTCAAGCTCCATTACTTCTATCTGATCGTGATCAGAGAGCTCAAGCCAAATTCTGGGCTGATTTTGTTGGCTCCAAGATTAGTGTCAGTTGTATTATTTAGATCACTGTCTAGTGAAGTTTATCAGTACTGAAAGTGTTATTACCAAAATCTGCAGCCTGCTTGAGGCTGATTCGTATGCAGCGGCATCTGCGTTTGCGCATGTGGTTAATTTTCAAGTCACCAAAGCATTGTTCATGGGGTTGGGAAGAGGATTTGGGCTGCAAATGTTGAAGAGCATGAACAGGCGAAGAAGGAATTGATTTTGAATTTGAAGCAATTGGAGGAAGCTCTTGGAGACAAACCAAATTTTGGAGGTGACACATTTGGGTTGGTGGATGTTGCTCTGATTCCATTCTATAAATGGTTCTATGTTTATGAGACAATAGGGTACCTGAAAGTGGAAGCAGAGTGTCCTAAGATCGTTGAATGGGCAAAGAGATGCTTGCAGAGAGGAAGTGTTCAAAAATCACTTGCAGATAAGAAGGAAATCTACGAGGTTGTCTTGGGCCACAGGAAGAAGCTTCAGTTGGACTGAGCACCAAACATCTAAATGAGTATTCTGGTTTATGGAGGTTGGGTTGATGGACAGACGCTTAAGAGAACAGAGAAACTCGTTTTACTGATGAGTTTTTCCATGGTCCATAACCAAATACATACGTACTCGCTTGCAGTTATTAGCTGGGCACGTCTTAGCGTCGCTGTATTGTACTATAAGATTCTGGTATATTTGTGTCTTAGTTATTATTTACTCTGGCGAAAATAAAGAAACTGGTTTTGCTGATGTGAGACTTTCCGTGGCTTTTATTAGTAGCTAAATAATCCTTTGTATGAAAATGTGTGTTTTATGGCTCGTTCATCCATGGACACGACTTAATAAAAATTCTAATATTGTAATTTGGCATTTTTTTTTCCATTTATATGTCTATTATATGAACTGCAGATATTTTATTGTCTATTACTCATCTTATAATCCAAAAATATGTTTAAAATTTAATTAATTTTCTTAAACTCATCTTATAATTCAATTAAATGTTGACTTGCTCAACCTATCAAGGTGGACTTGGTCTAAAAATAAATAGGAAAGATCGGAGAAAAGTTCTCATTCAAAATTTTATGGGTGGTATGACTTAAATTAGAGTACAGGTATTCTATGTGGACAAAATTTGTAAAATATTGATATTTTCTGTGCATAAATATTTATCAAGTTTTTCTTGCCAATAAAATTTCTAGCAGAGGAGCTTTCCCCAATTTTCCCAAATAAATGAGGCCATAAAGCTTTAGGAAAACTAAAGAATAATATGAAAAATTACGCGAGTTATATTGTTCCTTCCTTTTCGCATATTTCAGAACAAAATCATCTTTCTTTTGACGCAGATGAAAAACTACCCCCCTTCCCTTTTTCTATTTAGCTTCTGTTGAACCAAAATAATATTCCTCATGGAGTAATGCCAATTCCACACTTTTTAATGAGCTGCTATAAAATTTTGTATCAGAAGTTATGGATGACAATATCGTATATCATGACATCATTTGAAAAATCGTAGATATATGTTCCGGTCTTATTTATAAGATCTCATTTATAGATTATAAACAAAATCTTATAATTAAAACTAGAGGTAGTATATTTCTGTGCAGAAAAATCATACACGATTGCCTCCAAACGACGAATTATAGTGTTATTGATGATACAAATAACGACGAGAAGGCCACGTGAAGCTCGTTTTCATGCACCAGCAAAGTAACGAGCCTGTGCTTCAACCGCAAGCTGGCATTCTTAAAATTCCACCTTCTCATTATGGAAACCAGATGTATTATTTTTATTACATATTTCATTTAATAATTATTTATTGATAAAGATAAGTTGATAAACTCTTATAAGTTTATGATACGATTTCGCCATCCAAGTTTACGTCCTTCCTATGAGTTCTTGTGAGTTTCACAATCTTATTCTGGACACTTTTTGCGTATTCGGTCTTTAATATAAGATGTAATTAACTAATTTGAGTAGATAAAAAATGTTAGTTAAATTAGCTAATATGATTTTTTAAAAAAAAATATTCTAGGTATCTTTTTTTAATTCTCTCCCTCTCTTGTCGAGGAAATATTAATATAATTAATTTTAAAAAATTAATAAATATATGAAATAGATATTTTATATAGAACTAATATTAACTCTTTAATTAAATCCATATTAAGAATAGGTGGAGTATTGTAAACATATATCATTTTTTTTCTTTTTGTTTTTTTTTTTTTGGGGGGCGGTTGGGGCAACCAAATTATTCTATTCCGCATCCGATGTCGTGCTGATGCGGTTAAGGCTGCGAACCACATCCTCAACCTCAAGGGTGTCCCTCTCTCCATCTGCCTCAAACTCATACTCCACTCTCGCCACTTTCCGTATTCAATGCTCCCTTTTTTGTCTCAATTGCCAGGAACCCTAATTTCATTTTTCCTTCACACGGTTCAATGCACAGATTAAGACTTTCTCGCCGCCAAAACACACTATGCCACAATGATACGAACGGCGTCACGTATCTTCTATAGTATCACACAAGGCGTAGTTTGAAGAGAAAGAAGGAAACTAAGAATATTCAGCTTCGTTGATCTCTCTTGAGAATTCTGAATCTTTTCAATCTGGTGTGATACAAAAAAGGCATGCAATGCAAGGACATTGTACTTTTTGGCTGATGGCAAAGGACACTTCTTTATAGATGGCTAGATTCAGCCCCACATGTGACCGACCACTGAAAGCCGCTTGCTTCAGAAAACTCAGCAACGTTGCGCCACAATTTCACCAATCCTCATCCCTATAAATCAACCATTCTCATACCTCTCTTCTTGCATTCTTCGATCTTTCTTTCTTTCTTTTATAGTAGCTTCCTTGGGAAAGCAGAGATTGCTCTGCTTTCTTCTCCCTACCAAAATG
This sequence comes from Neltuma alba, assembly GCF_004799145.2. Classification (NCBI taxonomy): domain Eukaryota; kingdom Viridiplantae; phylum Streptophyta; class Magnoliopsida; order Fabales; family Fabaceae; genus Neltuma; species Neltuma alba. Next base: position 264,240 of record NW_021633826.1, read on the forward strand.
GGCAAGTTCAAGTCTGAGAGCGTGGTGGTGACGGAGGTTGCTCCTCCTCGGTTTATCTCTGTCACGCGTCGCAGGATGAAGAAAATACTGGACACCATTGTTGAGGAAGACAAGGATTTTGGTAGTCACTTGTGTTTCTGTTCCTCCACTTGCGGTGGTTCTTCCTCTGTATTTTGTGAGGGACCAGTTTTGTCCCGCACCTTCTAGATTTTCTTCTGTGTCCAGTGTTTTTGTGGTGCTGTGAGAAGAATAAAGGAGGCATGGTTTTGCTGATTCGTTACTCGTCGGATTGATTCAAATAAAATAATAGACAGGAGACTGACATCACTTAGGTTTTGACTTTTGTGTTGTTTTTCTCATTTGTCTAACATTCTTTCATTGATATTTTCATGTTATCTGTGAGATTACTCTGTATCGGAGTTCCATGGGTGTTTGACTCTTCTTGAGGTTTTTTCCCCTTCATTTAGCAGAAGCAGATGATGTGAATCCCGTTTCACATGTACTGTTTAAGAATGAGCAAATAATGTAATAAATTCCATTTTTCTCTGCAGCATCTTCCACTGTCATTCTTTCAATACTTCAACAACATAGTTACACTAATTACGCCATGCTAAAACAAAAGTATTCATCTACGCAAGAATATCCACTTAAACATCACAGTGCTTTTATTGTCCATCACTATAGATCCTACTATTTTTACAGAACAAAATGAGACTCAGACATGCTTCAGAAGATAGAAAGAAACACGAACAGGATCCACAGAAATATGGAGACCATAATCGGATTGTTGCAACACTAGAATAATCCGACGAACTCGTAACATTTACAAGTACATGAGATTTCAGTGTTGCTGCTGAAGCTGAGGTTGAAGTTTCTTCTTGAGGTCTAAGAGGAAGTCATAAACTTTGTACTGGTCAGGCACAGATTTGGCCACACTCTCCCTCTGCATGCACCTCTTAGCCCAACCCACCAGATGGGGAAACTCGTCGGTGATGCTGAAGTTCCCGGTGGTTTCAAGTGTGAAGAACCAGCTGTAAAATGGAATCAGAGCCACGTCCACCAAACCAAACGTATCGCCACCAAAGAAAGTCTTGTCCCCTAGCTCTGCTTCCAACAGCTTGAAGCACTCTCTCAGTTCATTCTTCGCTCTTTCTTGTAATTCCCCTGTAGTTGCCCACACCAATCTCCCAGTCGAATATATCTGCAATTTCAACAATTCACAACCACAAATGAATTCAACTGTTTAATCTGGATTTTATTTTTATTTCTTACATTAAACGAAGATGATGGTTATACGAACCTTCTTGTCGATGTAGTCGGCCCAGAATCTGGCATTGGCTCGCTGGTAGGGATCAGAAGGAAGCAATTTATGATTTTGATTCCAAACCTCGTCGATGTATTGAAGAACGATGAGAGATTCAGAGATGGGTTTGCCGTTGTGAATCAGAACTGGGATTTGCTTATGAACAGGGTTCATCTTCAGAAGCAGAGGGCTCTTGTTGCTCAAGTCTTCTTCTCTTCCTTCGTACTCTATTCCCTTCTCTACCAGGGCGATTCGGACCCTCATCCCAAATGGGCTTGGCCAGAAATCCAGAAGAATCACTTCGTCCGCCATTGTTGAACCTCAATCCCAACCTTAAAACACAGAGAATCTCTCACAACTTCCGAGAATGTTAGAAGAAAAGTTAGCTACGGTTACATATATAGATGCAAAGAAGAAGCAGGGGAAGGTGGTTTAGAATTCTAGGGGCTTCTAGTCGTTGCTTTATTCGTCGGTTCGATTGTCATTATTGCGTCAAGATTTGCAGCAGCATATCCAGAACCTGAGAGAAGAGAACTTCATTACTTCACTTTTTCGTTTGCCAATTGCCACGCTGCTACGTACTGTTATAATTTTTTTCTTGGAAAAAAAAAAGTGTTTGCGAATTTCCTAAAAAGGGGGAGAGAAAAAACACGTAGAGCTAGAAATTAAAAAGTCAAATTATATATTCCAATTTTAACTTACTTTGTTAGATGCGTGGGAGTGAGATTGAAGAGTAACATAAATAATTTGAAATTTTTGTTGGAAATGCATACATTTGAATATTTATAAAAGATCAATGTGATTTTTTTGAAAATTTTTATTCAGATTATAGATATTTATTTTTCAAAAAGTACACAATTTTTTTATTAACATTTAAATGTGATATAAAATTTATAATAAATGACATTTTAAAAAAATGATGGCATGTACGTGACTAATTTTATTAAAATATTAGCTGAATTTCTCATAAAATGGGTATTGATCTGTGTGGTGCGTGCTTTCCAGACAACGCTGTAATGGCGAAAGCAAGCTCCATGCAGCTGTAGACCAGGAATCTTATTGCAGAAAAAAAAAACACACACACGCGCGCGCGCGCACACGCACAGATGAAATCCTATGATCTGTTTGATTTATTTTCTGTTTCTATGTTTTAAAGACAATTTTGAAAAGTAGTTTTTTTAATATAAGTTTTGAAAAAAAAATATTTGCAATGTTATTGGGCCCTTTTTGGGCTCTCTGTGTTTCTTTTCAGGGGATTTTATGGCGTCCGATCCACCTTAAAAAAAAAATATTTTCCCTTTTTGTTTTATAAAACAACTTTTGGAATCAAACATGCCTTTAAGTTTTGTTGTGTTGTGTTGTTTGTGTGAACTCGCAGCGCCTAATTATATGCTTTGCTTTTTCCCCCCCACTTTCTGCTTCACCATTCCTATGTGTGAAACCAATGATCCTCTCTTTTATTCCTAAATATTTAAGCATCTCACTCGTTCATTTAGTAAAACCCATGTTTATTATAATCCCTTGCTTACATTTATTTACAATTAAAATGAAGTTCATCCCTCCCTATTCTACTCTCTCTGTTTATTATTATCGTACATCTTTTTGAAAAGTTCTATATTTCAATTTATATAGCGTTACATTTTACAAAATGTTAAGAGTACCAGTGTGTTTATCTTAAAAATTGTCCTTTATAAATTAAAAAAAATTACTTGATAATTTCAATTATTTTGGTTCATATCTCATGAAAAGGTTTATAGTCATTTCAACGTAATCTATGAAATGAAATATGTTCAATTAAGTCAGAAGCAGAAATTTTAGAAACGCCGAATAAATTTTCTCATTTGTCAAAAATATAATTGAATTTTTTTCTATATACATGTAATCAAACAATCATTTAATCATTAATCTTTCATATAATTTCACATCTGATTCATGATGATATTCAAGCAAAAAGAGCTTCTTCATTCATTCAAAAAAAAAAAAAGAGCTTTTTCAGTTGTTAAAACTACTACTTTTGTATCAATACTAGCCCTGAGTCAAATAAAAAATGAGAAAGAAAAAGGAGATGATATGGAAAACAAAATGGAAATGCAAAATATTTCGAATTTGAGTGATAATATTATCTCCGATTTTTTCTCTCTTTTTATTTTCTTCTCTCTCCATCCAAACGGGACGGCCATAAACGAACGGGAATAGGCTATACATTTAAGGAACATTTTAAAAAGACATTAATTAACATTATGAATCCACAAAATACCTTATAAAATGAAACATAGGACTTTTCAAACCACGTATTACCTCTGGTCCTAATTATAAGAACTATTTGACTAATTTGAGGGGATTAAGGAAAGAAGTTAAGTTAGTTATTTGTACTAAATATGTGTTGTCTTTCCTAAAATATCCTTACTAATCAATTATATTGGCTAGAACTACCATTGTTAGAAGGATTAACTTGAGAAAAAATGTATAAATATGAGAGACAAAGTGGATTGGGATCTTATATTTAGAACTAAAATAAAAATCCAACAAGATCTTATATTAAGGACTGGAAGTAGTATTATATTCAAAACGGAGCTTAGGGAAATTTAAACAACCAAAATGTTAGTGGGAAAATTGTCCCCACAACAGTAAACACTGTCTCTGGTTTAGTTAGTTAATACTTTTTGTGTCTCAAAATGATTCAGGTCCCACAACGTACAAGTTTAATTTATTGTTTATTCTTTCCTAATTGCATGAGCTGCTTGTATAACTAGGTCTACAGATTTGCCTTTCCCAAACTAGACCGCTAAAAGCTGGGAGGCATGAAACACCCCTCTTCAGTGCATCATTTGGGATTGAAGGTCATGACCTCCTATTGTTAAATTAATACTGATATGCTTCATTGTGTACTTCCCTATATAAGAACTAGACAACTTAATTTGAAAATATTAAGAAAATTAGTTAATTATTTATACCAAATGTGTTGATTTTTTTAAAATACCGTTATTAATTAGGTGCATTATAACTATTCTTTGATGAAATTCCCTTGTTATGTGTAATCAATAAGAATACTTTAGGAAAAAATTATAAACTTGAAAAATAAAGTATATTAAAATCTTATATTCACAACAAAAATAACTTGTATAGCTACTTTAAAATTCAGTTTTTATGATACGGCAAACAGCTCCAGAGCCCTCCTATAAATGCCTGAAGTAATATGATTTTTCCACAAACCCACTACAAGAACCTTCTGTCCTGAGTTTAATCAGTTTCTTGTTCCAAACTTTGAGCTCATTTCAGCAATGGCTTCCTTCCAGAACTTCAACTTGGGAACCCAGATCCCGGAAGACGTTCTCATTGCTCAAATCATGCAGCTTCATGCAGACATATCAAAGCTTGAATCCCTTAGGCCTTCCAAGCAAGTGAACAGTCTCTTCACTCACCTCGTCAATCTCTGCACCCTTCCTTCCTCCATTAACATTCAATCTTTGCCCCAAGATGTGAAGAACATGAGGGAGAGTCTCATTAACCTTTGTGGACAAGCTGAAGGCCTTTTGGAGTTAGAATTCTCATCTTTTCTTGCCCAAATTCCCAAACCTTTGAACAACCTCACTCTCTTCCCATACTATGGGAATTACGTCAAACTAGCAAACCTAGAAAACAAAATCCTCAGAGACAATGGTTTGGTCCATCCCAAGAAGGTAGCTTTTGTGGGGTCTGGTCCAATGCCACTCACTTCCCTCATAATGGCCACACATCACTTGGCATCCACAAAATTTGACAACTTCGACATCGATGAGAAAGCCAACGAGGCAGCTTGTAGGATCGTTGCTACAGACTCAGAGCTTGAGAAGAGGATGAAGTTTGAGACAAAAGATATCATGCAAATTAAAGAGAAATTGGTACAATATGACTGTATCTTCTTAGCAGCTCTTGTGGGAATGAGCAGAGAAGCAAAAGTGAAGATTTTGGGACACTTGGGTGAGTATATGAAGGAGGGAGGGTTCTTGCTTGTGAGAAGTGCAAAAGGGGCAAGGGCTTTCTTGTACCCTGTTGTGGAAGAGCAAGATTTGGGCAATTTTGAGGTTCTTACGATATTTCATCCCACAAACGATGTGATCAACTCAGTTGTTCTTCTTCGCAAGCCTATGGTTTAGATTGATCGGCAAGCAAGCATTCAAGATGGTCGTCTTTATGGGTGGGAAATAATTATGCTATTGTTGTTTGTTCTTTGTTGGTTTGAGTTTTCCTCCTACATGAGCTAGTCACGTGGGTGGTGTTTAATGTTCAGGTAAATGCTTCCCTCGTTGCTCTTTACGAGCCATTTGAGAACATTCATATTAATAAAAGTGTCAGCTCAGGATTTCTCACAAAGCAATTTTAGTTTTGATGCTGAAAAAATTAATCTTTTGGCATAATTTAAATGATTTAGGCACTAAATGGGTTACACAAAATTATTCAGAGTTGATTAATGCTTAATTGATATAAAATATAACCCAAAAAAATGCACGTCCAACGCAAACACACATTTTATTTATATACTAGCCATTTTTTCACTCCCTCAACACAGTATTTATTCATTTACTTTTGTACACAGGATAGTTTTAATGCTCAACTTGGTACTGTTTCTTTTCAATAATTCTGACGAGTTCGAAGGGGATAGGTAAATATGCCACGTGCTCACACGAGCCATTCCTGAAGCCTAAGACTAGCCGAAGAGAATTCAATGAATCGCTCAAAAATCAAGATTTTTGCGGCAAGCAGGATAATTCATAAAACAAGATATTTGAGCATTTGCATGAGAACCATCATATTGGTTGAAGTATGCATGAGAACCATCATATCGGTTGAAGTATGCATGAGAACCAGCCATTGGACAGCTCGTAGGAATCGGAAGGCAGCAATAGAGTCTCTCAATTCCAAACTCCGTCGATGAACTGAATCAGCAAGTGATTCTCACTTGGTGTCTTCCAATTCTCTGCTGTGGCAATTCCCAAAGGCATATCAAATACTACCCACATTTTCAATACAGAATACTGCTACAACAGATTATTTTAATTGGAAAACCTAATAATCAGGAATTAAAGAAACCATCTAGATCTAATAAATATCAAATGCCACAACAGCCCAAAAAAAGAAACAAAAGGCATGTCACTCAGCCGGAAAAAACTACATTGGCGGGAAAGGAGGCAGAAAACTATTGGAGGCCAGGGCCACCTTTTCATAGTGAATGGTGTATTCTTACCAAAGTGTACAGTTATATTGTTAATAGAACGCATCCACAAGTTATGCACATAGCAAACCCTCATTTTCGTGGATGGAAAATTTGTTTACCAATTCTACAAGAAAAAGAGAAGGATTCCGTGCTAACACATGGCTAAACAGATATCGTACAAAATAAAATCTCCAAAATGCTCTCGAAAAAATAGTGCTGCACAGCCTCCATGAAGAAAGAGAAGTCATGGCAAGAAGACTTCATATCTGAACTGCTACATTAATATGTTGATGGAGCATCTAGAATAACAATGTCAATTTTGGGTGAAGGAAGGCTTGAATGACAACCTACTGCTGCAGCCAGCACAGGCCCGAACAGTCAGAGTATAAGGATGCCCCACTGAGCATCCCAGTAAGAATCTCAACATCACCAGGACAATAGATAATACATACTATGAACACCAAGGCCCGGTAGCAAGATATGTATGCCAACAAGCTGCACAAATGTGTCAATTATGAAAATCTGCGAGTGCCTAAGTGAGGGCTGGAAATGATCTACAGAATATAAGAACGGGTCTCCCACACACCATGCTTCTCATCACGGTCTTCCAAGTTGTGTCTTTTCTTTGCTAAATAATCGGAGACGATCAATCAGACACTCTTTCAATGACTCAGGGATCTGTGATATAAAAGCTCCCTTGGCCTCGCTTATTAGCAACTTCCTGCATTGCAATAGATCATAGATTATGTGATTAAAACAAATGCTATCTATATCTCCACCACAGCATATATAAAACAGTCAATAAAGACGGGGAAACATATTTTTACACAAGGATGCTACAGTCTTTTCATAGATTATGAAACCATAACATTGTCTAGATCTCCACCATTCACAAAACCCAAGTCTAGGAAAATGGATGTCTCCTTTTTTCTCTATAACACAATAAAAAAGTCAATAAAGACGGGGAAACATATTTTTACACTAGGATGCTAGTCTTTTCAAAGATTATGAAACCATAATATTGTCTAGATCTCCACCATTCACAAAACCTATAGGAAAATGGATGTCTCCTTTTTTCTCTATAACACAAAAATACTCATGATGACCACCAACAAACATGAAATCATACTCAGAGAGGGATGTGGTCCTCAGACATCACCCCCCCCCCAAAAAAAAAAAATCCTTAGATGTCACATCACAAAACAGCCAGGGAACATGCGTGCACACAGGGATATTTAATATAAACAACCCTAGAGATCCAACCCAATATACCAGAAGTATCACTCTGAGGCTTCCTAGTTTTGACTTAAATTTCCGTACCAAGATCCAGAACAGCCAGGGAACATGCGTTTCACACAGGGATATGTTGATATAAACAACTCGAGATCCAAACGCAATATACCAGAAGCATCACTGTGAGGCTTCATAGTTTTGACTTAAATTTCCGTATCAAGATCAGTCCATTTCATCTAAACCTCCTAAATACTAGAATATCTTCATGAAATATCTAAATTAGCCAAATGTCCACGCCACATTATGTCTATAAAAACTTCAAAGAAAGCACCACGTGGTGGCCTCCTACACTTTCTCCTTAAGCCTCTAGAATAATATATATTTTCCATCTATATTTTCATAAAATATTGCTTCACAAAATGCATGAAAACTTCATTTTCAAACAACTCTATAGCCCATCATTTGGCATATAGCCAAATTTTAAACACATCCCCCTGCACTGATTAGAAGATGACAGTAAAAAAATTACAGGAAAATCAACAAAGATTTTGTAAGCATGTTTGTGTATACCACAGATCCAGTGAGCAATCTAAAATCTGATTAGACTTACTTTATTTCATCCTCACTTGATGAATTCCCTACTTTTGGTGCGCACAACCTCTTTCTAGAAGACATATAGCCATACACCTTATCTGTCCAGCCGCATGATCTTAAAACTGACTTTGCCTCTTTTTCAAGCCTGAGTAATGTTTTGAAAAGACATCAGAATAAGGCATATAAAAACACTTTAAAAGGTGTGATGTACTAATTGTCTGAGCAATTAAGTAAACAGAACGAAGGCATAACAAATTGGACATGAAAAGGAATCCTACAAAACTAAGATAACCTAACACCATGTAAGAGATAACATCATAACATATTTTAGCACCCACGAGATAACTGAAAAATGAGAAACTATCAATAAAAAGAAATGGTGGAACCGCCAATGACAGAAAATGAATTCAGGACTTATTCAGAAAGAAAATGCAAACTAAGAGACCAAAAGTCATGTGCCTAGCATAAGCCCCACATTGAGTAGTATGGGTTACTCGGGGTTATTATGGTTTATTTCTTCCACCAAACTATTATGCTTTTGCGATGGGTTCTCCTCTCCACTTAGGTGCCCATCAACATCACCTTCCTAAAATCCCATTAATATAAATACCCAAACAGTTACAGTAACAAATTAAACTTCAACTGAATTACTGATTTCAAACAGCAACTAATATTTGATTGCATGACAGGCATTAAAAAAGAGTCAAAAGTGGAACATGATAAATCATCAATGCGCACCCGTATAAAAAGAATAGCCAGGTCACATCAAAACAAAATATTCATTAAATTCTAACATTACTCATGTTAGGTGAAAGAGTTCAGAAAAGGCTGAGTTAAGGCATATCATACATGTCTTTCAGTTCCTGAACTCTTGCTTCAGACTGATCATCATGGGAAAGCAAAATGCTGGTAGCCACTGGTTCCTTCCTCTTATTCTCCAATGATTTAGACTGCTTGTTGAGACCATTGCCTTCTAGCTTATAGTTATCAGGTCCTTTACCTGATATTGCTCTGCTTCTCTCAGTGTCATCCACAAGATCTGACTTTCTGGGATATTTTTCAACAGACTGAATACTGCTGTTTTTATTTGTTAAGACTGAATCCTTCCTTCTTAAGTTGTCAACAACATCTAATTTATTTTTTTCAAAACCATTCCTGATTGATGAAGAATCTTTCTTGACATTCTCCAAACCAACCGAGTCTTTTGCATGTCCATTAATTACTACAGGCTGGTTCAACGGAACATCAATTTTCGCATTGAAACTTTCATGGCCTCTTTTGGAAGTAGAATTTCCATTAAAATCAACCTTCACTCGTGGGCTAGAAAGCTCTTTACCAGTCTTGGGCACGGTGGACATGTCCTTCCAAGAAGATTGTTGAGAATTTGATTTCGCATGCACTACTTTTGGTGATGCATCAGATTTTGGACATTCAGATGCCTGACTTCCATTAATGTGATGAGACCTTGAACCATTTGAAGCAAAACCATTTCTAATTGGCACTGGCCTTTGGTTAGTGCGAGAAAAAAAAAGTATGTAAACCTTTTCTGACAAAACTTCTTTGAGGGTCGCAAGTGAGACAGAAGAATCATCACAGCAATACCATTGGCCCTTGGCATCCTATACACAATACAAAAGTAAGTTTCTGGTATACATAGGAGAGAATTTAAAATTCAATGCATTATATAGACTGCTGAGAACATGATGTGTGTAAAGGTGAAGAATATATTTACAGACCTTTATATAAGCATAATAATGGCCAGATTCCGGGGAGTATCCAGAATGGACAATAGTACCAAAGAGCCTATATTCTGGCATTGGATCCTGCATAAGCACGAAAGAATTAGAAAAGTAACAAGTTGAAAATCATATTATGAAAGAAAATAATGAAAAATAAGATTACTTGAGGCAATATTGGATAGGAACGATCAATCTGACAGACTTCAGCCCGGTTAAAGGCTTCTAAAGATTCTTCGGTGGGTAGCCTTAACCTAGCAAGTTAGGCTTTATGGTAAGTGCAATAGTATTAAAACCTCTAGGGAAGAATAGCCTATAGTCATGGTTTGGATGAAGATGTATATTTGATTCATAAATGGCCCACGCATTATACCCAACAGCTGTGCCCACGTAGAGAACACAGCAGTCAACCTGTCTTTATCCTATTCATTGCATCTCTAAAGTCAGGTGTCAATGATTTAACAAAAACAGAAAAGCACAAATAAACATTAACAACTAATTGGATGCTTCATTGGACAGGGAAAGAAAGCTCTATAGTCTGCAAGACTAAAAACTCACGACTGCGGAGGAAAAACTAATCATAATCTTAATTAACTAAATAGTACAAATTGCAAATGAGCACCTTGCGGTGGTTAATATAAACTGAACACTTTACCCACCTGGCTTGCTTTGCACATGAAGCTAGAAAGCACCAAAATGTCTTCAAATGCAACAGCCTTGTCGATCTTCCCCCCCAATATGCCCCCAAATCTCTGACAACCAAATTCAATAGCACATCCTTATTCAAAGGCAAAAATGCAATAAACTTACGCAATCGAAGACAGAACTGCACTAAAAACCAACCTTAAGTTGTATTACGAGGACATTAGGGGCTTCAAGTATAGACATTTGCTTCTTAGCCGCCGCCAATTTCTTGCAACTGAAATATAATAGTTTGTTTATCAACAAGACCAGCAAAGAGAATCGCCAGGAAAACTTTTGAAAGAAAAACACTTACTTGTCACATTTGTACTTGTTATTCCCATCTAAAATCTCAGGCTGAAAGAATTTTTGCATAGCATCTTTAAGCGAATTGCTATGCAAAATATCAAGACTGATATCCATAATCTCATCTACCTTATTGGACTCGTGGCCACAAGAGAGACACTTCACCTGGCTCTGCAAGGCTCCTCCAAATATCTCCTTAACCACAGTACTGCTGCCGTTACCATTGACAGCAGTATCACCCACCTTGCGCTTCACCTTCTTGAGGCGAAGGCAGGTGTTGTGGCAGGCATCGATAACGTACCTCAGGAACTCGTGAGCATCCTCCTGACGACCGCAACGAAAGTGCTCGGCAAAAATCCTGAGACAGCTCTGGATCTTCAACGGCGCGTCTTGGGCGAGATCCACTCTCAAGGAACGAACAATCCGTTTCTCCAGTAGACAAAAAGGGCAGTCCCGCTTCCTTTCCTCCGAAGCGGAATCGCCTGAATCCAAAAGCAGAACAAAAATTAGGGCACAAAGTGAACAAAAACCCGGGAAATACAAAGTATAAGAAAATTAAGGGCGGAAGTGGAAAAGGGAAAAAGATGCGCACAGAGGGAAGAGTGCTGGTTTCGAAGACAGAAATTGGCAAGAGGAGGAGTGTAGGTGAGACACTGGAGGACGCTGTTGAGGTAGCAAGAGTTGCCGAGGTTCCTGAGGCCCACAGGGTGATCGGTCTTGCGCTTCTGAGTGAGAAGACTCGGCAGCCAAGTCATGTGCAATTGCAAGGCCATCAACGACGACGACCTTCGGCCGCGTGCTCCGGTGCATTGGACGCCGTCGTCGTGGGAGAGATAAACCCAGAGCAGCAGTAGCAACGCCACCACGACCACCGCAATCGCATCGCTCTCCGGGTCCTTTTCTTTGTTCTCTTCTTCGGTCTCTAGCGCCTTCTTCGAAACACAAAAAGTACAAATAATAACACACACAATTTCCACGAACACTGGTGAGAGTAGTGGATCAAATAGAATGAAATTTTCAAAACCTACTCCTCCATTCTCAATATTTGGCATTTATTGGGAACATCTTTCCGAACATCTTTTCATCTGCTGACGTTAATCTGTTAGGGATTGTGGTCATCCTTTAAGAGGCGAATGTTCCACTCTGCGCGTTTATTTAATGCGTATTATATTAAGAAAAGTATGCCATGCATAATTTTTTCCTTTAAAAATATGAGATTTAATTATCTAACTTCATAATTAGTAAGTAATACTACCTCCTGTCCTTAGTATAAGACCTTGTTTGACTTTTATTTTGACCTTAATTATAAGACCTCAATCCACTTTGTCTCTCATATTTATATATTTTTCCCAAGATAGTCCTTCTAATAATTGTAGTCCTAGCCAATATAGTTAATTAGTAAGGATATTTTAGGAAAGACAACACTTATTTATTACAAATAACTAACTTAACTTTTTTCCTTAATCTCCTCAAATTAGTCAACTAGGTCTTATAATTAGGACCGGAGGTAGTATTATTGTTCAAGGATATTAGTGAGTAATATTATTACCAGCACGTGAAATTTACTTTTAACTTTCATAGGTCTCGAAAGCAGGAGAAATAACAAGATAAAACTTAGGTTTTTAATTTTTAATGCAAAATTATAAACATGACGTATTTTCAATTTCAATTGAAAAGCAATGATTACTTAAAGATAAGAATATTATCAAAAAGCCTATGGCAAATTACATTACAATACAATATCAGAAATAATGAAAAATGAGCTTCACTCCCAAATCTGTGCTTTATAACGCAGGCCCGTGTTACAGTCGAAAAGGAACAGATCAACAGAGTGGTTTCTGTTACTTTTACTGTTTCTCTTTTTAAAAAAAAAAAATCCGGAAGTGGGGTGGCGGTAAGAACTAGCAAGACAGTTATAATCGTTTTTTTTTTTTGGCGGGGGGGGGGGTTAAAATCAAAATTATGAATGCATACATGCGTGGCTTTTACGCATGATTTATCATCTAATGCAGTTTTTGTTGCTTGGACAAGGCTTTCACATTATCAACACTGAATTCATACTGCTTACCTGCTCAGTACATTCAAATTCACATAAACCACATATAAGAACCTGTAGAATGAACTAGAAATAATCTGAATCCACAGACAAAAATGTTTTGAAGAAACCAGGTTGTACAAGACAATACATGTATTTATCTGCAGCTCTGCCCCAAAAAAACCCAAAAAAAAAAAAAATTGCCCTCGTTTACCAGCTCCTGGTCAGTCATTTTCAATCTCCTGAAGAGTGAAATGCCATCGCTAAACACCTCTTTTTTTTCTTCTCATGATTACATTTGAACTGCATACTACTTTTCCCCATCTGGAATTTGTATCAACAGATTAAAAGACAGAATTCCGAGTCAATGTTTGCTTAGACAAAAGTCAATATATGAAAATACAATGCCGCTTGGTGACGAAAGGAGAGAACTGCCTTCATCTGCTGTGCGCTATCTGTGAGAAGTATGGACACTGTGCAAAAAGTGAGAATGAGAATCTCATCCCCTTCGACAAACCAAACAGGGACTAGGGAGGACAATTGTAGGCAGAAAGGGGATATTTTCAACTGCAGTACATACTACAAACCTTGAGGGTAACTACATATCTACCTGTTTGAAATCCGAGAATTTTGCCCATAGGACGACTCAGGAAGTTCGGTATCATTTGAAGTATCTCGAGTAGCTTCCTTTTTTAACTTGTGATTATTATATGCTGCTACTCCTGCAATGGCTGCAGAGAAAAGATTTCAGCAATGATCACAAGTTTCTTTTGTCTTTTATTTATAAAGGTTTGAAAGTGCTTCATCTCCCAGCCTTGATATAGTTTAATATATATTTGTATTATTTTACTTTCAAGTGGAGGACATCCCTTAATATGTGTTTGTATCAGATGCTTACCGATTGCATAGCCAAACAAATTTATGACAGTCAATTTTGTATCGGCAAACAGAACAGCAGACAATAAGACCACCACCCAGTCCTTGACAACTCCGGCGACACGAATGGTCAAAGCACTTGTATGTGTAATCACAAGGAAAACTGATAAGTTAAGAGCAAAAGTACAAAGACAATTGAGGATTAGCACAGTAGGTGGGAAGTTCCATGGTCCATGTTCTTCCATCTTCGTTTTCTCTAAGAAAATCCATGGAATGAATAGGCAAAGTGCACTGCAGAACAATCGAAAATTATTGTCACAGGCATTCATTTTCTGTAAATTCAATTGCAAAAAGATAAGTATTTAATAAATACAATTTTAAATGAAACATGTACCTGCAGGGACTAACGTAATACATAACAGAGATAGGATTCAACTTCAGGCCCTTCCTCTTCACGAAAATTTCCATGAAGATAAGTCTTAGAGCTTCACCAACAACACCACCCATTTGGTAAATTACTCCAATCCAGTTTATATGTATCTCGCCATAAGAAGCCACTAAAACACCAAAACTAATCACCGACATGATTACAAGCATTCTGCAGCTCATTACCTCAAGTCCTGCAGCTACTCCAAGGATAAAAACAGCTACAGGCACTGTCATGACAGTTAGAAACCGTGAGTATACAGTTAGTTTCCATGCTGAAGGAATGATGATCAGATGCAATAATCAACAACTTTGTACTCTACAGAAACTACCAATAATAATTGCCACAGAGAAATATCTTAATTGCCTCAAAATATGTAGCGGCTGCGGATAAGCAACGGAATCATCACCAACTTACTGATTGCCTTCAACATTTGTGCAAATGATACAGAGATATACAGATAGGCAGTATTCCCCAGCCAAAGAGTCATTGCAAACATAGCCCCAATTGGCACAACTGACGTAACATATCTGAAATAATTAAGATCTAATTACTGTCTGCTGGCAACATCAATAAGTAACAAACTTCCACGTTAGCTTAATAGGCTCTTTATCAACAATCTTGATTCATATATATAATCATAAGCCACTTGGCCAGAAAATTCTGGCAAACAAAAACAAGATTTGAAAAAAGATGACGGTACCTAAACAAGGAAATTCATAGTACTAAAGAAAGATAAATAACAAATGGCTGAACACAGAATTGATAAGTAGCAGGTATTCTCAGTTGTCCAATCAAACGGTGGCAGCAGAACTTCCAAAGTATAGAAGTTTGCTAGTAGAGCACTCATCAAACCAAAGGCTGGAATCCACATTCAGATATAACCATTCAAACACACATGAAAGTGTGACTATTCAAGTTAAATGGTATTGTTGTTTGTCACTATTCACTTTAGGCTCAACGGTATTGTTTCATGGTAACTCCAGAAAAAATAATCTTTACAATTGTAAATTTTGGTATTCCCATGCTAAATTGTTTACTTCTCCTAAATTTCCTTTTTTAAAAAGATAACTAATCATCGCTGTCCAAAACTTTCATCTGCCATTTTATATTTAAAAATATAGATAATATTCTTTCTAATTCAGTAACTGTTTTATGAATTCACTAATAAAATTTGAGGAGAAGCTTCATGATATATTCAGTCATCATCAGATAAGAGAAAACGATATACATTAGAATAAATACACCATAAATCAGATATGATGCAGACAAAATTTATGTCTTTACTCACATTTCAGTAGTCATTCCCTCCTCAACCTTCATAACCTGTAAAAAATATATACATTAACGGCCTGAATTGCATGAAAGTAAATGGTCGAAAATTACACTAAGCGTAATCACAAACCTTTAGAATTTTCGTTAATACAAAACATAGAACAGAGGAGAAGACCATATGAAGTAGAGTCAACGCCAGAGGGTAAGGAAAATTAATTTCCTTTGAGGACAAAACCCACTGCAAACCACAATTAGAAAAGAAAACGTATTAGCAACATAACACAGGTTTTATGGTTTTAATCATTGAGATATTCCATCGAATCAAGCATCAATGTTAAAGACAAATGATAAACAACTACAAGTTGAAGAAAGAAAAGTTAAGGACAAAATTAGAACAAGAATGAAGCCAAATGCCTTCAGGGTGAACTCCAAAAGAAATTGAAGCAATAAGACCAGTACCAGAACAAGCTGACGCAAGGTTATATTAACGCCAGATTCTAAAGATGACAACGAGATAGACCAGAATTAATTCTGAAATATGACTTTTCAAACTTCGTAAATATATGCCTCCATTCGGTTTCATTCATTCCATCTCAGGAAAGGACAATAATCAACATAACTAAGCAATTACTTCCCTAATGGCCGAGAGGCTAACCCTTTATTGTCTTATTCAATTACTTGAAGAATTTTCAACTAAACCGCCAATTGGGTGACTGAAAAACTAACAATTGAGGAACAAACACAGTACACAGATTTTTCATGAGAATAGATGAACTAAAATACAGAGAAAACGAGATCTCGCAAAATTTTCGGTTGAAGGAGCCAAAGAATGCAACTTCTTTTTGCAAGAAAGATACAAATTAATCGAGTAAAAGAAATGTGTTGAAGGGAACCTTATTAAAGAAGATTTGGCCGCTGGAGAGAGCAATGTAGAGGAGAAGATAGCTATAGGTTAGAAAACCATCCTTCCTCTGATCCGCCATTGTTGCACTGACGAAAGTGAAATGTCTGGCAATTTGTTTGTTCTTCAGTGGCTCTAACGCTCTCCTGGTTCGCTCTTGTCAAATCTAATCTGCTGCATCTTCAATCTTCGCCGAAGAACGGTAAATATGATGGAACATGGAAGCACTAAGGAAGGTTGGCAATTGTTGACCTTTAATATTGGTTTCCTTTTTCGTCAGATTTTTTCTTTCGTTATTTTTTTGCCAATTTTTTTTTCAGATTCATTCTTACAAAACTGAAAACTTTGTTAATACTAGTTACGATGAATTGAACCTTTTTAGTGAGATTGATAAGTTTTATAAATAAATATTGATATTAATATATTGATAATATTTTATTTACATTAACATATATTTAGTATTAAATTAAAAATCAAACTACTCTTATATTATATTATGAAGGGGGTAGTATTCCATATATGCGAAAGTTAATTACCAATGAATCCAATATGTCTGATTCATCCAAAAGGTGTATATATTAGATTCAAAGTATTATTTTTAAAAGCATAATAAATAATATGCAATTCATGGCATATGATCCTGAAAATAAGATGTACCCATATCATACCATGCTATAAGAATAACATCTAATGGCTTGCTTGAACTAAATAATTAAAGATTTTTTTTTTTTGGGAAAAATCCGCGTGCTAGGGGAGAAATGAACCTAATGATATAAGGAGGTAAACTTGAGTGTTGTCCTTCTTTATCATGTATATATCTTAATTAAAAAAGTCATGTTTGTAACTAGCTGAAAATCTTGTACATTGTTAATGACTTTATAACTTGGTGACATGAAAAGATTAAAAAAAAAAAAACGAGTTTAAATTTGATTTATAATCTCATACAGTTAGTGATTGTTTCCCCAAAGAAAAAGAAAGAAAAGAAATTGTAAAACTTTCATAGCATCACACATAAAATATTCTAAATAATTAATTAATCGAAGGATTATTAGTTTCCAACTCCCCTTTGAAAGTACACTTGTACCAATACTTTGAAAATATCTTGGCCTGCAAGGATGCCATAAGTGATTGAATATTGATTAGTTATGCTAGCAACAGATGTCATAAACATTTTTCTGTTCCTTAGAAGGGGACAGAAACAGAATTCACCCTTTCGTTAAAATGCTTATGATTGTAAGTTATTTGTAACCCTACCAGTTAGGATGAGCATTTAGCTCTAGAAGTGTACACATAAATAACTGCGTGCTATATTTTAAGTTGTAAAGAATACTCTTGAGAACTTCAAATCTTGTTTCAATTCAAAGATAACAAGTTTAGTAAGTCCAAGAAATGATGGAGAAGCAGAGTTAAAGGTTGTTAATTAAATTTTCTTACCTTTTCCTCTTACATCTTATATTCTGGTGGTAAGGCGTCGTGAAGTTTTCTTTCTGTTTCTGTTAGCTCTTCACATCTTCATTGATGCTTGGCTAGCCAAAGGCAGGTGTTTCAGTTTAATAACTCCTCCAATATTGACACACACACAAAAAAAAAAAGCGTTTGGAAAATATTTAATTGCTTATCTGATATCTTCTCAAGCTCAAGAGTCATAAATACAAGCTATTCAAAACACCCGCTCTTGATTTTTACGTCTAACATATATCCAACCCATCATTAAGAGACTATAAAGCTGGATGAACAAGGCATGCCAAATCATCTCATGCATGGTTTTAGGTCATCTTTTCCGGCAGATTGTTATTCCATCTCCGATTGGCACCTAAGATCAGAAGATGATATAAAATCATAAATCCCCTTTTCAGGGTCTCTCAAAAATTGTGTGAGAAATGGAAAGTCAGTAAACCTACCATACTGATGCTTACACGCTTGTCCTCGACCAATTGTTGATTAAAGTTTCTAATGCTTACAGTTTTAGGGTCATTTACCTGCACAATAGAATGTTACGGGTCAACTTTCATTCTCCTCCAAATAAAGGTAAATACTAAATCATATATTTACCAGTGGGTCGGCAACTTTTCCATGCCACAGAACATTGTCAATTACTATGAGACCTCCAACTCTTACCTGCAATAAGAAATCACCGACAAATTACTAGGGGCGAATTCAGAGGAAACCACGTAGAAAACTTAAGATTAATTTTACAATTTAGTCGCTATAATGTTACCAGCTGCAGCAGCAGTTCAAAATATTTCTGAGTCATCCTTTTATCAGCATCAATAAAAGCAAAATCATAGCTGCACAAAGAAGCAGTATTTCTTAAATTCCAATTTATTTATTGTTTTCTGACAGTGTTCAAATTACACTTTACACAGTTATGATCAGTAGGCCACATAAGCTCTCTACTGAGAAAACAGCTCGTGCATAAGAAACCTTTATTGCATACCAGGCAGCATGAAAAGGACAAATTATAATGATTCTGAGGATCCTTATACCTGCCAGCTTCGCCATCTAAAATTAGAGATTGCAGGGCATCTGCGGCGAGTCCAAATTTTACATCCACCTAATGAAAATAAAATCCGTGAGGATTCTACTTGAAATTTCAGGAGGTAAAAAAAAAAAAAAAAAAAAAAAGAAGAAGAAGAAGAAGAAGAACCATAACTAAACAAATGGAGTTTACATATTCAAAGTGAAGAAATAGTAATTCAGCAACTTTTTTAAATAAAACCCAGATGAAGTACGTTTTACCTTATGCGAAACACCAGCTAGCTGGTAATATTTCTCGGCAACCTCAAGAGATTTGGCATCTCTTTCACAGGCAACTAAACGACCAGATTCTGGCAGGACTAAGGCTATTGCCAAAGATGAGTATCCCTGGGCAAAAGTAACAATAGAATGAGCTGCTTAAAGACTATCCATACAGAGCAGAAAAAAACCACAGCAAAAAAAAATACCCATCAAGCGAAAAGCAGTGTCCTTAAAAAAGGGTCATTCATTTAAAATTCATAACTAAATCATCCTGGATCTCAAAACTTCTTAAAGAACCAGTTCTAAACGATGTACAGCCTGAAATAAAAATAAGGCAACATGCACTGTGTAATCTTAACAAACCCAGTGAAAGCTGTGGATAAATGAAGGACATACAGTATAAACACCAACTTCAACACAACGTTCTGCTCCAAGAATTTGCACAAGCATTGCAAGCAGTTGTGCCTGATCTGGAGACACCTATTAAAAAGACATCACATCATCAAAATTTACTTCATGGTAAGGAAGTTGTATTGGAGACATACAAATATGATGGACAGAAATAGTTATCTGCATGCTTTCTATTCAACTCCTCTTTATTTTTCTGTAAGAATTCACAATCACATGCTTAACACTGAAAACACATAGCTCCACTAATAATATATGCATGAAAATCAAAAAAGGGCGCATGCTCATACTCAAGCGATTCCATGCCTTTTACTGAAAACTACCGGTTATAGCTTGATTCAAAATAATTATATTGCAAGTGTCATGCGTTCGTGTGGTTAAAGAGATCAAAACATTGATTACTAAAAAAATGATGTTATGGATTAAGTACAGTGGTTCAAGTTCAATCCTCCTATTATAGCTGAAATACAAACAACCATTAACATTTAAACTAATCGGCAGAAACTATCATGTATAGACCCAAAAGAGTAACATACAATGCCACTGAGGCAGCCCAAATCAATATTAAACTGATAATATGATAATATGTTATGCTC
Source organism: Neltuma alba (assembly GCF_004799145.2). NCBI lineage: Eukaryota > Viridiplantae > Streptophyta > Magnoliopsida > Fabales > Fabaceae > Neltuma > Neltuma alba. The sequence continues at coordinate 284,544 of NW_021633826.1, forward strand.
GAGTTCATCGGCAAAGATTATAACAAAACTATTCGTAAACTCTCACTTAACATTTCCAGCCTGTAAGATGAATTGATCATTGAAATTCATGAACCATAACGTGCAAAGTTGATGAAGTGATGAGGTGTACCTGCATCTGGCTTCCACGCATAGAGGCCGTCTCCTCACGCAGTTGTCTCAAAATCTGAAATGCCACCGATTACAACATCAAAAAAAATGCGAAATTCCAATATGAAAGCCCCCCCCCCAGGGGGTGAGGGAGGGGGGTTATTCGATGAATGGTTCTTGGGGCCAATGGGAAAGTTCACCACCTCTGGTTCTCGAACGTTCTTCAAGATATAGTCATAAAGGCGGGGACTGAGACTGACGACCTGCTTATTGCCATATTTTTCGTCATTAGCAATAACAAACTCGCTGATCGAGCAGGTCCTAACAAACTGCCTTTTCCACCTGCGGCCCCCCTTACCTAAGCAGACGTGCGATGCCCTATTCGTAACAGCCAAAGCTGCAGATGAGGAATGAAATCGCGGGACTAATCCTGCAGGTCTCAGAAGACAATGTATATGTGCATGGGCCAACATTGATCCATGATAAAGCACAATGCTATTGGTTGTGTTGGCCATATAAGTTTATAACTACGAATGACAAGTTAAAGTGTGTCCTTTCTCCCTTGGTTTTTCAACTCCATGTTTCTCTGAGGCAATTCCACAAACAGATGGTGGGTACTCAGCTTTGCATGAACAGTTACATTCGCCTGTCACACAGAATCGAGTCCCCAACAAACGGAAAAAGTTCCTCTATGCCACGCACTAACGTTACCTCTGCGGCCCCTATCTAAAATTTTGTCAGTGGATATGATCAAGTGAGCAAAGTATAGAAACCGTACATAAAATGCAGCTAAAGTTGGAGATAAACCAACCCTTCCAAGGCTCAACCAATCAAAACCAAAAACTGTGTTACGTCAGCTGAATCTTATCGCTTAGAATTGGTATTATGAGAGCAAGACAGCTCACTTAGCGCGGTACAGACCTCATAAAGTTAGGTTCATAAATGCTTTGTGGGGCTTTAGAAGAGAAGTCCAATTAGGATATACTACTAGGTAAAGTCATTAAATTTATTTAAAAAATTAAAAAAATATATACATGTATAAATCTATACGTAATGAATAGTGTCATCCACTTTATATTTTTATATGGAAGCAAGTACATTTAGTTGTATCTTTATTTTAAAATATAGAAATGTATGTTTAAAAAAACTTAATTCGTTTGAGCTAGCTAGTGCATATGACACGCTATATTATGAATTAATTTTACGTTATTATTCATTTTATTTTTGTAATAAAAATCATGTATATTCTTTTTTTTCCTCGTATATAGCTATATGAGAGTACGTACTAGGGAGATTCACATTAAGACTCCATGCACGAGCAGTCATTCCAATAGGCCAGCGCCAATTAATGCTGTATAATAGTAAAGCATGCAAATTATAATTATAAATTCTAAAGTAATACTGCATGGTCTGAATTATAAAATTTGTTTTAGTCTACAAATGAGGTCTTATAATTTAAATCGGAAGTAGTATATGATTGGATCCCAAGTATTTGGAAACCTTCTAAAAAAAGTTACTTTTATATTATACTAGATAAAATTGATCTCACGTACAAATCACTTAAGGAGATTAATTCTTTTTTTTTTTTTTGGCCTAAATCTGATATATTAACTGCGAAAAAGGATGCGAGGGTGTGATTATATGCTTTCATGAGACTATCCTCAGGGATGCTTGCATAATAAAAAAAAATACTTTTTATGTTTTCATCAAAACTCCTTTCACATATTTATTTTGTATATCCTAAAATTATTTTTAAAACTATATCCAAACACCCTTTTTTTTTTTTGAAAATTTAAGCCTCTCTTTTCTGCCACTCTAATTTTCTTTACAAATTAAAAGGCTTAAAATCATACGTTTGTAGTGCATATACAATAAACAAAAGATTTTTAGTGGTTCTGTTATTTTTAACGAAATTCGTTGATTATACACAAGAAAATGTGGAGTCTTTTTTTTTTTTAAACAATGAAAATTTGTATAGTCATTACTCATTAGTCATATTTATCATAAAAAATATAGACGTTATTGCCTTTTTTGGTTGGAAGTTAAGATCACTGTGGATTTTTTTTGGTACGTATGACAATTATCAATCAATCATAAGCACAGTAGAATGTCATTCGTTATCCAACCTACGTGCATCCTCCACCATAGGAATGATAATTTAAAATATTGTTCAGAAAAATAGAGAATCCATACGTGAAAGAGAGAGGAGAAGAAGAAAGAAGCAGTCTCCGTGACTCTCGTCTCTGTCTCTACTCTCTACACACACAGATACATATATTTTCTTTTCAAATTTTGGTATTTGCTTGGTATTTTAGAGATTAGAGTGATAACGAAGGAAGAGAGCTGAGAAACACACAAGGTGTTTGTGGCTGAGAGACCCTTCAATTCCAAGATGAGGATTTTAGCCCAAACAAATTCCCACCTCCAAATGCTCATCCACTTCAGACGGTAATTCGCTCTCTTTTTTTCTATTCCCATTATTTGAACTGTAAGCCCCACTTTATCTTGTCTCTATCCTACTTGTATATATAAGCTCTTACAATTTTTCACTTCGTTTCTCTTTCTATTCCTCAGCTGGAGGCCTCATCTCCACTGCATCCCCTGCATGCACTCACTCTAGAACAGTTTTGTGGTTCAAGGTCTGCCTTTTCCTCCTCGTTATGCGGTTCTCAATGCTTAATCTTCCTTTCTTCATGTGTTCTCTTGGTTACGTTCTTCTCTTGTTTTTTTCTTTAGACAGACCATAGCAGAGACGAAGAATATTCAAACGGTAGTGGTCGTGTTGTGTATATGGATGGTTTTCAGTCTCAGTTTCTATTTGTTGGGCTAGCTTTGAGCATGGATAGCATCTTTCTTCTCTTCTTCTCTGTGTATGAGTTTCTCAATATACTTGTCCAGACAAATTGGGGAAATCTTGATACTGAGACCTGCTCATGGGAATAATACTGCTTTGAAGTTGTAGAGAAGAACTGGACACTTTGTTTTCTCAATATATTTCTCTTCTTTTGCTGTTGTCATTGACCTTAGATGTTTAATTTGTACTTAAACTTAATACTGATTCATCCGAAGTGTTTGTTAAGATTGAGCAAAGTAGGACAAGCTGAGTCTGGTGTGGGAAAATTTTTCTGAAACTCTAGATTGGCTTAGTATTTTCTTTTTCTTTCCTTTATTACCTGGTAGGTTCCTGGCATATCTGCACTTCTCATAGCTGAGGATTTGTGATGGAGAAAAACTCATATCTGAAGATTTCATGCTCTGTTTGTACGTTAATAACCTGCAGGATTACTGAGGGGGAGAATTAACAGCCGGCTCTAAAAATGGAGATAACTAATGTCATGGAGTATGAGGCAATTGCAAAGCAGAAATTGCCAAAGATGGTGTTTGATTACTACGCATCTGGTGCCGAGGACCAGTGGACTCTGCAAGAAAACAGAAATGCCTTTTCCAGGATCCTGTGAGATTTTTGGCTTCATTGTTTTTGTACTTTGAGATTTTGTATACCTTTGTTTCTATTTAGAATATACAAAATAATGATGTCCCTAAATTTGCTTCTATGTCCAAAAAAAAAAAAAAGGTTCCGGCCACGTATTCTCATCGATGTGAGCAAGATAGACATGTCCACAACTGTCCTGGGCTTCAAAATTTCCATGCCAATCATGATTGCTCCAACAGCCATGCAGAAAATGGCTCATCCTGAGGGTATCTAATTATTGTTATTTACCTTCGTTTATTTTGTTGACATGATATAATCGACATCATTGGTTTGTGTTTGCAATGTTTCATCTGATGTTTGATACTGTTGCTGAATTGTCAGTCCCGGTCCTTTGTATTAGCAAGAATTAACTAGTTTGTGAAAGTTAAAAGGGTTAGTTAATTACCGGAGGGAGTACCTTTCTATATCATGGGACTCACTGCTTTAGTTCTCTCCTTAAACAGCCCGTCCTTTTTTGCATAGCCTTGAAGTGGCATATACAAGAGAAACTGGTGGGAAAAAAACGTCAACCTGAGTTGTTTTGAAATTTGCTTCTTAGATTCCGGCAGTCACAAACTTCTTATTTCTTGGCTCTATCATGTGGCCGCATTTATTTCTTCTGAGAAAGTTTTAAAAGGAGTCATATGTAAGGAGTAATACAGAGTAGATTTCTTTCCATACAATTCTGATAAATGAATGGAAATTGGAAACTTTTTGACAGTACATTATGAAAGCTAAATCATCTGGCCTTGTTATGCGGTATAGTTTGCAAAGAAGCTCCTTTACCCATTGAAACTAACTACTAAGATTCTCTGTCGGATAACACTTCATTCATTTTTTCAGGAGAATATGCAACTGCAAGAGCTGCATCAGCTGCTGGAACAATCATGGTACTTCTCTTTCATATCCATGTTCATTTTAATCGCAGGCTCGGTACTATGTCCCTTGAATGATCTCCATAGACTCTTATGAAGTAATAATTATATATGTCCAAAGGAGTTTACAAGCACTATAAAACAAAGGCCTTCTTTTTCGATATAGGCAGAAATCTTAATCTCATACTGTTCAATCTCATTCTTGATCACTCAGTTATGTTCAAACATTATGCAGTATATGTTCTATTTATGGGCAATGTCTTGGTTCTTTCTTTCTTTCAGACTTTGTCCTCATGGGCTACTTCAAGTGTTGAAGAGGTGGCCTCGACAGGACCTGGCATCCGCTTTTTCCAGCTATATGTAAGCTTGAAATGCTTTCTTTTTTCAGTTCCTTTTAATGGGCCATTCATGGATTTTCCCTGTTTTTCACTATATGTTCTCTTTCTTGTCGTGTGGTTTTTAGGTGTACAAGGACAGGAACGTTGTTGCTCAGCTTGTGAGAAGAGCTGAAAGGGCTGGGTTCAAAGCTATTGCTCTCACTGTTGACACCCCAAGGCTTGGTCGCAGAGAAGCTGACATTAAGAACAGGTGCAACTTTTCAACCTTAGATTGTTTCTTAAAAGAGTGTCAGTTCTTCAAGTTCAAACTTTGGAGCTGAAAAAAACATCCATAAACGATATCTTTCAGATTCACCTTGCCACCATTCTTGACATTGAAGAATTTCGAAGGTTTGGACCTTGGAAAGATGGACATGGTGAGCAACAAAAAAGACCAAATAACTTCACTAGTTTGATGTTCTTAATGTCTTTTTCTTTAACTATCGTATGGGTCGCTTTCAGGCCGACGACTCTGGACTTGCTAGTTATGTTGCTGGCCAAATTGATCGCACTCTGAGCTGGAAGGTAAGTGAGAATCAGATCACACATCTTATTTCACTTGCCCTCCATTTTCTTGTACCAATTCATCAAATTTAGTCAGAAAAGATAAGATCAATGTACCTTCACCATCTAAATGATCATTGTGAATTTTGCAGGATGTGAAGTGGCTTCAAACAATCACTAAGCTTCCAATTCTGGTGAAGGGTGTTCTGACTGCTGAGGACGGTAAGAAAACCAGAAGCTGCTTGAAGTCTGACTTTTAGCTTCCCCGGTTTTTTTTTTTTTTCCCCAATGAAGATCTGATGAATTTGTCTGTATTAATTATGCAGCAAGGCTTGCAGTTCAGGCTGGAGCAGCGGGAATTATTGTGTCCAATCATGGAGCTCGACAGCTGGACTATGTGCCTTCCACTATAATGGCCTTAGAAGAGGTATATACTCTAAACCTTGAAGATAATGTCTGGTTATAACTTGAAATTTATGTGAACACATTTGAATGGTCTTTTTTGACGTGGGAAAAAAAAATTAGGTTGTGAAAGCTGCTCAAGGTCGTGTTCCAGTATTCTTGGATGGTGGTGTTCGTCGTGGAACTGATGTTTTCAAGGCCTTGGCCCTAGGAGCCTCCGGCATATTTGTGAGTGCACCTTAACTTAGCCTCTCATATAAACTATACACAAAAACATAGGGTAAGTTTTGAAGTAAATAAGATTTAAAACAAGAAAATAAGATTTAAAACAAGATTGTACCTGATTAGCATTAGAGCTTGGTCATGAACATCTCTTGACTATCCATGAACCACCCTAATCTCACATTGCTAAGTCTCTATCAGAGTCGTTTTTAAGTAATGTATTTAATGCCAGTGGCCTTGTAGCCTGTTGGAATGAATACTCCCTAGTAAATGAGAGGTCATGAGTTTGATTCACTTGTGATCTTGTATTCTTAGCGTCTATTCCTCTAATTTTAAAAAAAAAAAAAATGTAGTGTGTTTAATAATACTGTGTATGGGGATCAGATTGGACGTCCGGTGGTGTACTCACTGGCAGCAGAGGGAGAAGCTGGAATTAGGAAAGCGTTGCAGATGCTGCGTGATGAGTTTGAGCTAACCATGGCATTGAGTGGATGCCGCTCTCTCAAGGAAATCACTCGCGACCATATCGTCACTGACTGGGACCGCCCTCGTCTCCTTCATCCTCCTGCCCTCCCCAGATTATGAGCACCTTCATCCTCACTTCTGCTATAAGTGATCATCATCAACCAGTGCTGCTTCAGAGACATGACTGGAGAAAGATGACGGTGATGATGATGGTGGTGGAGAAGCAGAAGCACTTGTTCTTTCCTTCTTCTTCTTTTTTTCCTCTGAGAACTCTTTTATTATTGTTATCGTCAAGGATCTGAAAGAGTGCTATATATTTTGAAAACTACATGTTAAATTTCCTGTAAAGATTATGATGATACTTTTTTTATGGCTATACTGTTGCTGCTGCTACTTTCAGTGTATATTCTTCTCATGAAGTGCCTAGCTAGTGGCCACTGTTGAACCATCATAATAATGTTGTCCTTCATAATCAATACTGCCATTTCGAATCTTACGAATCATTCGCCTCACCACTATCATCAGTGGGAGGATCGACCTCTGTTACAACGGATGCTCCAAACCTTGGAGTAGGGGGTTAAAGATTCCAAGAATTCAAGACGAAGGGCTCTGGTCAAGGATCTGAAAGAGTGCTATATATTTTGAAAACTACATGTTTAATTTCCTGTAAAGATTATGATGATACTTTTTTTATGGCTATACTGTTGCTGCTGCTACTTTCAGTGTATATTCTTCTCATGAAGTGCCTAGCTAGTGGCCGCTGTGGAACCATCATAATAATGTTGTCCTTCATAATCAATACTGCCATTTCGAATCTTACGAATCATTCGCCTCACCACTATCATCAGTAGGGAGATCGATCTCTGTTACAACGGATGCTCCAAACCTTGGAGTAGGGAGTTAAAGATTCCAAGAATTCAAGACGAAGGGCTCTGGGAGGATAGGAGCTATTGGCTTCTTTACTCTCTTCTTAAGGCCAAAAGAAAATTTAAAAAAAAAAGCTTAAATAGAATCAAAACCAAAATATTAAAAGTGATTTTACAATATACAAAATAAATATGTAAAGAAGTTCATTTCGATTTATGAAAAAATACTTTTAAAAAGTACTTTTCATACTTGCCAAATACCCGAAAAGTCAAAATGGACCTAATTTAATACCTTCCCCGTTATACAAGAACATGTTTCTTAACATAACATGTTGTGTCTAAATACTTCTTCTGGTCTTTTTAACAAGTAATGAGACCACTTTACTAACAAGTTTTGGTTAATGTGGTAGCGGTCTCATCTCAGTAAAAAGAAATCACAAATTTTAAATCTTGAAAAACACACTTGTTTGGAGAGACAAAAACCCTTTAATACAATCCAAGTCTCAAAAAAAGGATTTTGAAAAATGTATAGTGATTAAAATGTCTTCAATATTGTTAGAATATAATGTGTGTTTGCGTGTATGAAGAACCTTTACAATATCGTTTTTGATGACAGCTTGATCATATCATTTAACAACATGTTAATTGTTAAATAATATTTTTCTCCTGGTAAAAAATACCATATAATATTTTGATCTATTGTTTTATCATGCCCAAACACATAAATGTAGAGGGGACAACAAAAGAATAATTAAACTTAAATTTGAATTAGTGGATTCTAGGTATTTAATAAATCAAACAGAATACTAAATAATCCCTTTAAAGACAGTCATTTTAAATATAGTAATTTTTCAAGCCTTATTGTGTAATTTTATTTTGTTTAGGAGTACTGAATATCATTTGTACAAATAAATAATGTAAATTTTTAAACAAAGAAAAGCTAGTGTAATTTAATAAAATTTTCTTTTAATTATACATACCATGTGAAGGGAAAAAGCAGTCATCGAAAAATATTTTCTTAAGAAAGTTAAAATTAAATGAACATGCATACTAGTAATCTTTATTGTAAATATCTATATTTTTGAACAAAATAAAAATCTATCTTTGGGCCTACGATTTGGAAGTTAACCCTTCCTCAACCTACTTCTTTCGGCCTCAAACTTGGCGCGACGAAAAGAAAGGCGGCTGTGGTTGAAAGGCGCTGTGCTGCCTGCTCTGTATTCAAGAGCGAGGGTTTTGGATAGTGGAGGGCTGCTTCACCGTTTCCATCAATGGCGAAGAGGAAGGAGAGACAGGTGAACCCGGAACCCTTTGATCCCGACGGCAATGAGTCCGTCAAATCGAGGACTCGTTCCAAAGCTGCCAAACATCACCAAAAGGGAGATAAGCTTATTTCTTCCAGTATTAGCTCCAAAATTATGAAGGAGGCTAGGCTTCAGCAGAAGGAGATTGAGGAGGAAGCTGAAGCTGCCCGAGGAGACGCCAAGAGCGCGTTCTTTCAAGTTGAGGAACCGCCGAAAATCGAGGATGATGATGATGATATTGATGAATTTGCTGGGTTCTCTGAGACCCTGAGTCAATTTGATGGAAACAATGTGAGTTAATTTGCACTAATTAGCTGCTGCTTCTCTGTACGATTGAAATGCAACTTGGAAGCTTTGGGGCTCATACCATGTTGTGTGGAACATGGTAGTTAAATTTTGAGCTGAGAGAATTTATTTCTTATGCTACCTCCTTCTCCTTACTTGTTATTGTTTTCATTTAGTGCAAAAGGTGACTTCTTTGTTTTAAATTGAGGAGTCAGAATATGTGCAGAATGTTTCTTCATCTATACAGTCCTTACTTTTATAACGAAATGAAGATGATACTCAAATTCCTTAGGAATTAAGTTGTGCCTGAGTTTGAAGTGTGATTTCAAACCTCTTCTCTGAAATCCTGTTTTTGAAGTTTCTTTTAAGTTCTCTGTAATCCTTTAACAGGCCCCTTTTTTACCATAGTCAAATTTGACTCACTTTGTCTCGTATAATAAATTCAGGAAGAGATTGATGAGGAGGACGAGAGAATAATGGAGGCATTCTTATCGAAAGACCAGGGTCGGCAGCGAACACTTGCTGATCTCATTGTCGAAAGAAAAGGAAAAGGACGCAGCTATTGCTTCTGGTAAAAATCATACTAGGTTATTGATTAATTTGTGTCTTGATTTTGAGTATTTTCAGAATAATTGAGTCATCTCTTTAAACGACTCAGTTGTTCAATTTATTATTTTGTTTTGCGTGCAGAAGTGCGACCAGAAAAAGGCAGAACGCTTCTACAAGCTTGTACTGCTCCCAAGAGTGAGAGAGGATATAAGAAAGAACAAGAGATTGCATTTTGCTTTATATCAATCACTGAAAAAGTCACTTTACAAACCTGCTGCATTCTTTAAGGGAATATTGTTTCCACTATGTGAGGTATGTATCAGTTGTAAGTTGTTGGGCAATAATTCTTGTTAAATACATCGTGTTGTGATAAATACGGAAGGTTCATATTTTCTTTTGAGACACACACACACACACGCGTATGTTTGTATATATTTAATTAATATCTCAGTCCTTAATTATGAAATATTGAAATGGATTTTGTAATGTTGCAACGGTTTCTTTATGTTGATTGCTACTTATATTCTTATGATGTCATAACAGTTTCCACAATCGCCAATTCTGACTATAGTTTAACTCAATGGATGTAAATCTCTGCCAATTATTGTGTAAATTGTATGCTTTTCTCTGTTATAGTTCTTACTATCTATGTCCATTTTCTGTGGATTCTGAAAATATTTTTTATGGACAGTCACGTACATGCACTCTCAGAGAAGCAGTCATCATCGGAAGCATTATACAAAAGGTTTCCATTCCTCCACTTCATTCAAGGTATATTTAGTTGGTCACTCGCACATTTTAATTATAAAAATTAGCTGAAAAGCAAGGCAGGCTTCAAAAGGGTATGCGGCATAATAGTTGAGGGTTAGTTTTTATAAACTTAAAATTAGAGTTTATATTATAGAGTGGCATTAAAATTTGAAAGGATAAAGGGTGGTTGTCATTCTGGTTATTATTTTATGTAGATAAGCTGTACAAGTACGAACTACTTTAATTTAATGCATGCTGTGTCTGACCAAATTTGTTGGATACATTTCCAGTGTAGCACTGTTGAAGCTTGCAGAGATGGAATATTGTGGAACAACAAGGTATTTAATAGTTTTACTAATTCATTTATTGGGATGAAGTTCAATCATTTTTGCAAAATTGATTAATTGGTCCTTGGGTGATACGGGGGGAAAAAAAGGCATCATATTGGCCTAGGAGCGAGGTTTTTTTTTTTTTTTTGGGTCGAAGGAACAATTTACAGAGTAGTTAACTAATGATGTTGGATGAGATATTTTTGAAGTTTGTGAGTTACACATTGTTTTATGTACAGATTGAATAGAGTTGATATTGGGTCAAAGGTCTAAATTTGTGTGGTAAAAAATGATGAGCACTGTGCGGTAAAAATAGTTGTGTTAAAGGGAGTTTGCATGCATTAGCCTCGATTAGTGAGTTGGAGCACTAATTATGAATCTTTAAAAATTTTGGAGTTTGCATGCATTAGCCTCGATTAGTGAGGTGGAGCACTAATTGTGAATCTTTAACATTTTGCATAATTGTAACTGAGTTGCCTGTGTGATTTGACGAGTATTACTATACAATAAGAGATCAAAAATAAATGTGAATAAAGTGAAAATTTTTGCAGATATCAAGCTTGGAACTGATCTTATTTGCATTTTTTAAGCTGTATTGTTTCTTTGAGCATCCATGTGTATGATTGGGTTCATATTAAAATGATTAAGATTATGAGTTCATTTTTGGGCAGCCGTTGAATAAATGAATAAAAACTTGTCTATAATATTTCGTTTTAAAATAATTGCAGCTATTTCATAAAGCTTCTTGTGGAGAAAAAATATGCTTTGCCATATCGCGTGGTTGATGCTGTTGTTTCTCATTTTACGAGATTTGTTGAGGAAACAAGGATAATGCCCGTTATATGGCACCAATCACTTCTTGCATTTGTACAGAGGTCAGTGATTCCTAGTTCATTTTTTTAAAAAAAAAAAAAAAATTTGTATCCATCGAATGTTTAAGAAGTGTTGCTTGGTATTAGGGGTGTGATGTAAAATATGCTCTTCTAATTTGATAATTTATTCAGGTACAAAAATGAACTGCGGAAGGAAGAGAAGGATAATTTAAGGGATCTACTGGATAAGCAAAAGCATAGATTAGTGAGAACACTGTCTCTAATATTGGTTCTTGCTATAATTCAAATTTATGTCTGTAATTAATCAATTCCTTTAACTGCAGGTTACCCCTGAAATTATCCGGGAGCTAAACCACAGCCGTAATAGAGGCGAGAAGGAGGATGATCTAATGTCTATTTATATCCTTTCTTTAGTTTTTTTTTTCTTTTTCCCCCGCTACATGATGCATTCCCTCCACTCCAAGCAGGGGAGGTCCCTGCTACCATTAAAAGAAAATTATTTTGTTAAATATGAAGCTGTATGTTGAGGCTAGGATTATTTACAGAAAGTACACGTCTTTCTATCTTTTCAGCGCAAAAGTAATGACTTGGTATTGGGTTGTCATCCCCTATTGATGGAGACAACAAATAGCTATCGGCTGACCAACCAAGAAGGATATTATCCAATGTTTGGTTGTACAGATTGAAAGTAAAAAGAAGAGAAATATTGGAGACTGGCCATTATTATCACCTGGTTGGATATAAAATTTAGCATGTGTTGAATAAAACTTGACATGAACCACCTAATAGGGTTGTCTGCTTGCAGCTTTTTCAGTACCATTTTTGCTTCCTTGACAATCCAGTACCATCTCCCATCTCTTTTATTAACAAACCTATTGAAGAAGACAGATTTGACATTCCAGAGGTGCCAATGGAAGAGGACTAATTTGTATCTGGTATGGTTCTGATATTTTCTTGATTGTACTGTTTTAAATTTTATTTTTATGCATGCGTGGTCACATTCATTGTTCCGTTTAACTGAGGATTGAATTGGGCATAATTCTAGTCATTCATCAATCACCTTAAATATGGGCGATCAGAGTAATGGTCTTGGACCATTGCAATGAATTGTGTACCGTAACCTTAAAAAATGTGTTCGAAATTTAGTTGGAAGCTAGACACTTTGTGCTTGGAGGAGTTCAAGTTGTAAAGATGGAGTGGAATTTGACCAGTAACTAGAGTTTAAAATTCTCATTGTGTAACTGAAGATTGATAATGAAGCTAAACATGTAAATGAAACTGAGTTGTCTGAGGAAAAATGGCTGGAAGCAAGTTACTGTCACTTGTAATTCTTTAATTTTGTAAGGGATTTGATTATTATGATCTCTGTTTTTTTTTTGTTGGCTTCGGATTTAATTATATGATCTATGTTATTTCTGTCTCTTTTGTCTTATCTTGCATGGTTTGTTTTTAAACCTTTGGGGAGAGGTAATATGAGCTATGTTTGCTGTACAATGTGTGATTTTCGGGATGGCATATGAGATCTCTTTTCAATTTGCAGCTTGCAATAGGGTATTGTATGGCTATCATGGAATCAAAGGCTAGGTTTCTGTTGTAGGCATCTTAATGGTTTTGCCCCGTCAGGATTTCTTTGGAGATGGGCAGTCACAGCAGTCTAACTGAGGGAGCTAAATAGTGGTGCCTCGCAGTTCTGAGAATATTCGTTGCTTTATGGAATTGAAATTTTGATCCCAAGGCCTTGAGAAATGACGTGGCGCCATTTTTCCGATGTAATTTTTTTTTTCCCTGCTGATGGGTATTTGATTGATGCCTTCGAAAGTTTTTGGAATGGAGTCTCATTGCTGTGTATCATAGAGAAGCATAGCCAAAAGAGGATATTTAAGCGTAGAGGAAATGGACTATCAAAAACTATTTCATCATATGTTCTGGAGTACTGTAAAATTTTATAACATATTACATCTGATCCATGTTCTTACCATAGTGAGCATCAATATGTGGAGATTGAGAGTGTTGAATTTTATTTCCTAATTAGTGTGGGTTTTATGGGGTATACCAATTTTTTTTTAAAAAAATATATTCATAATTTACATGTCGATTTGTTTTGCTTGTTCTGCTTCATAATTTAAGATGTGAATTGTGATTAAAAAACTATTTTTGAATGTTTTCATTGCTATTCTAAACGAGCGATAGCATTTGCCTTTCGTTCTTACACATTGTGCAAATGTATCATCGTTGTCCTTCTTTGATCTCTCAGTTCGCATGTTGTGGGCGCCTAATGGATATAAGTTGCCACTTTATAGAATTTCTGAAATTTGCGGCATCCGTTAATGTTGTAAATTGAAAATATGGATTGGACTTGTGGACTTGTGTTGAAAATTGTAACAAAATTAATTCCTTCTTATGAGTTAGAAGAGGCCATTGGAAATCTACGATACTTTCAAACGATTGGGTTTCTCATAGCACTCAAAGGATTTGAGCATAACACAATTGCATATTCTTATCAAAACAAGTCTTGACTCTTAATGGTTTTAATCAATGTGAAATTAAACACAAATGTTATTGCTTATTAGTGGTGATGATACTTTTAATAAACTTGGAAGTCAAACATGTTATTCGTCAACGACAGTGTATCAAAAATATCTTTTTAGCATATCACCAAATTTAAGGAAAATAGTCAACTATACAGTGTATGTCTTCATATTAGCATCTGTAAAACGAAAATTTACCAAATTGTTCTTGATCGAACAAATAATATCAACCATCGTTTTGAGCTCTCAAATCCAAGCATGCCGTCAGTTCAAGCGAAAAGTTTTTAAAAAGTTAAACGATAAAGAAACAAAAAAGGTGGTGAAAGAACAGCTGATCGTAGGGACATAGTAAAATTGAAGGCGAAGATTTGAAACCTCAGTTTTTGTGTTGTCATTTGTAAACCAAAAACAAGACAAACGAAACGGTGTCTAAAAAATTGTAATGCTTGAGGGGAACATGTACATCTGATATCTGACAATTATTCAACTACAGCCATCATGGACTATGAAAATACACACACACACACACACACATATATCGAATTGCGGCGGTCAAAAATCTTCAAGGAGGCTTGATGTCTGTTGGATCCATGTCATTGATGTGCAGCTTTGGACACGTATCATCTTCTGTTCTTCACCAAGTGTCTCTATTCTCTTATCTCGTATTCATATATTTAAAAAAAAAAAAAAAACACACACACACACACACGAATTTTGATTATGTCAGTGACTCACAGAAAATTTTTCTTGACCTTATCTTCTCGAAGCTTTCTATGCGGCGCTTGAAATTGAATCAGACAAATGTTTTAATGTACACTCTAACTTCTTTAGCTCCCTCTTTGATTATAATATATATATATATATATATATATATATAAGTTAGTAGACACAGGCACACACCTCAGAAGTGTAGCCACATGGTTCTGCTTGCATCATCAATTACTGTAGCATATCATTGAGCTGAAAGCCATAACTCCACAGAGTTATTTAACAATAATTTAAATGGGAGGATTTGCCGCAAGGATTTTCGAGCACTCATTTATATGTGTCTGTGTGTGTATACTGCTTGCTCCAAAATCATCCTCGAGTCCAACAATTGGATCCAGTGAATTAATAAAATAAAACGCTCGGCCTCCTTGGAACATTCTAGCCCCCTTTTGATGACTTTTCATTCTTAGAGACCATAATTTGCCAGCAAAATGTAGGGCTAGCTAGTAAGTGTTAATTTGGTTCTGAAAAATTTAATGGTAATGTTTATTTTGGCACTTTTGAATATGGTCAGTAGTCTCTAGTGCCACAATTCTTCATATTCATCGCTCTTGGTTCAAGGGTTGCATTCTATAGCTTATATATTATATCAAGGAAACTTGTCAGAGAGGACATCATGTGATAGCTTTTCTAAGTGACTTCAGCAGTTATCTTTTGGCACAAATAGAATTTGTTCTGATCCGTCCAATATATTATGATAAACCATTGGCCACTCTTCATTCTATAAATTGAAAGAAAAACGATGGGCGTGTTACACAATTATATGATATGTATCGATAACTGAAAGCATTCATTAATATTTTTTTTCTTGTGGAACAAAAAAAGATGCAGTACAGTTAGTGCTGTAGCAGAAAGGGATCATGAACAGAATATCTTTTTGGTGCTTAGTTTTTCTATGATATCCTTGGGGATAAAATTAATGATACATTAGCTGAGGAACCAATTAATGAAGTTGAATGTGAGTTTGAGATCGAAAGCAACTTCAATTTAAAGGCATTACACAGTCTTTGGATTAGATAAATAAAGCTTTAACAATTCTAATAAAATCCTCAAGCTTTAATGGCGGCTTTCTCAGTGACTCACTAACTGCCACAATCTTCTGTTACGTGATTGTGCGGTTTATATATATTCTCTTGTTGCTACTTTCTGCTTGCAGCCAAATGACACCAATATTTACTATTTTATGAAGTTCTTATGAGTTCATTACTAATGAAGGAATGTTGGGTCCTTTGTGAGCCATAAGAAATTGGGATGGTACTTTTTGTTGCGTTTTAATAATGTATAGACCTAAATGAAATTTATTAGGTAAGAGCATGCATCATCTTGTTCGTCATCCTCCAATTTCACGAAAAATGAACAAAACTTTCCATTTGCTTAATTCGCACAATAATTTTAAATCATTTTTGTTCCATCACTTCTACTTTATATATTGCTGCT
Organism: Neltuma alba; assembly: GCF_004799145.2. NCBI lineage: Eukaryota > Viridiplantae > Streptophyta > Magnoliopsida > Fabales > Fabaceae > Neltuma > Neltuma alba. Next base: position 300,618 of record NW_021633826.1, read on the forward strand.
GCTTTATCCCAATAATTGTCGCCTTCCAGAGTCTGACATTAATCTGAACTGATAAATTATCAGTGCGCAGTTCAAGAGATTGGAAACCCAGTAAGCAAAAATAAATAAACAAGCAGGGGGTTTTGTATTTTATATTATATCTCTCCCTCTCAATGGGGTTGCTTTCAGTTTTTCTGTTAATTGTCTGATTTTTTTTCCTCTGATTTTTTTGCCTGATCCCTCTTTTAGATCCCTTGCTTCCCATACCGGGAAAAAGCATCTTTCTACCTCCTTAAAGATATAATTTACTCATACAAATATAATACAAATTGAGCCTGTGTTTAGATTAAATTTTGCAAGTTTAAGTGGGTTAAGGGTCATTTTGTCATGGAAGTATTCGTGAAGAAGCTATTCGCCGAAAGTTTTTTTTGACTCAATATCACCCCATAAACGTTAAAAGAAGAGCAATATCACCCTTTTTGTTAAAAAATGTTAACCATTAATACTAAGTTTTTTAGTAGCCAACATTACTTTTTTGACTGTCAGAACGACGCTACTCTTTTTTTGATACTTTTAGAGTAACATTGAGCTAAAAAAACTTCAAAATATCCACATCTCCTTCATGAATGCTTCCGGATTAAAAATCCTTAACCCAGAGCTTGCAAAACAAAGACGTAATGGCCGTGTTACGTTCACTAAATGGGGAACCAAACATGTCATCCACCATGTGTGTTTGATTTCTCACATTGTAGCCTTTAAACGTCAGTTTTTACAATGTCATTTGCTTCTCAAACCACAGTTTTCCCAGTCAAAACTTTAAAAAGCTACTATTGCTAAATTAGATTTTCTAAATTAAGTATTCTAATCGTGCACTTGGGAGGCTGTGACAACTGACAATAAACCCTAAAATGTACATGTGCGAGTAAGTTAACAAAGTGATTGTGTTTGATACGAGTCTGGAACATATATATACAAGTATATGTATCGAAATTGAAGTGTCCATGTATTGATGTCGCAACTTGAAGATTGAGATGGATGGTAACAAGACAAATGGTTGAAAGGGTCAATAAAGAAATATATATATATATATATATATATGAGATTCAATATGAATACTGACAATTTACAACATGATAAATTGAAGGACGAAATTATTTAAGTATAACTATTAAACATGTGTCAAATATGAACAAGCCTCATATTTGAGGTGTCCACAATTTGTAACTTGACAAAGATATACAGGCACCGACGGAGTAGGTATTTAATTTGTCTCTTTTAATTTTGGAAGAATTCTTTATATACCATATTGAATAATTTTGATATATCAAAATTCTATATCTTTTAAAATTTTGAATTTCTAATTTATTACCACAAAAATATTATCAAATTATTAGTCTGTTAAATTGAATCTACTAAATTCATTTCTCTTATTTTTCATTTGATGTATATTTAAATTATTGTAACTTTTGATTGAATCTTCCAAGAATTTTAAAAAACTAATATTAAATTGAATGGCTATATTCCACAACTTGGACGGTCACGTAGTAATCAGAAGTGGGTCTACTATTCTTTTTTCCTTTCAATTATTCCAATGTGCATGTGGTAAAGGGAGAGAGAGTTTTGAGTGTTTGAGGGGGTTTCTATTGGAAGGTGTCAGATTGATATAATGCAATTCAATAGTCAATTTTGAGGGACAGTGATTTTAATTTGGAGTTTATATGGAAAAAGGTATATTTTGAGGCTTTGTGGGTCACTCTCCATTCTCCCAGCTTGTGGCTCACATACACCGTAGGAATCATATCATTAATTTGCTAATTAAGCGTTTTCGGCTGCTCATAGGCTTGAAAATGAAATCCCCACTGGAAATTGAATTCAATTCTCCTTTCGCATGTTTAATTAGCTGTTTGGCTCCTTCTTCTTCTATATCTTGCCATATTGTTGTGTATAAATCTTTCAACTAATTCATAAAAATTAAGAAGATTTGTCAAATTACTTAATTAGTAATAAATTTGTCAATAACTTATCCTATTTTTCTGGAATTACCCTTAGCATTTAATGTTACCCAAAGAAAAAAGCGAATTGAGTGTTCATCAAAATTTTTAAAATCTTTGAGAGCATAGTTGACACGCTACATATAAGGATTGAGGAGTTAAATCTGATAAAGAATAAAAGAATACTTCAATGCATGGTTAACATATGTTAAGTATAAAGTTTAACCCATTAACCACAATATTAACATGTTAACATATGATGAGACACATGGTCGTTGACTAAGTAATTCATGACAGTAATAATCAATATAGTCTTTCACGTTTAAAACTACTTGAACTGTTTTCAGTATTCACCCAATATAAAAAAAAATAAAAATAAAAGAAAGAAAACTACTTGAAATTGAATGAAATGGAAATGAAAAGTGTGAATGAAGAATTTACGACAAAGTTGAATCCTCGTTATATCCCAATAAAATCAAGGTGGTCTCATAATTACCCTTTTGACTCAAACCAAAAAATTATTTGTTTGTTGTCTTCCAAAAATGATACGTGGCGTCATTCTTCATCGTGAATGGTCCATCCATCCAGCCAGCTCATTAGGAATCTACACTGTGCATGCGTATACATACGTACGTACACACACTCACTAAGGATCCCATTGATAATGACCCTCATTCACCTCATCAATTAACTCTTTAATTAATTCAATGCCATGTGACTTGGTAGTAATTAACAATACCACACATTAATTAAATTTGCCACAAGCTTTAATTTGTTGAACAATATGGTTCTGTTCCCAACTGTGATCCAAAGCTAAAAGCCTCATTTAAAATTTTAAACTTGAAAGTATCTCTCTATATATATAAAAGAGGAGACAGTCTTATAAATACACACAGATATTTGCAAGTAATAATTTTGCAAATTAAGAAGCCAAAATTTGAATAAAATTTGAAGCATTCAGAGCCACATACCCATTATACAAGCCTTTTCTCCTAACTCTTCACTATCATCCAATTGTTGCACAAAGTTCTATGATCTGATCCAGCTAACAATTGCATATGGTACATAAATACGCACACATATTGGGTTGACATCTTTTGTGGGTTTTGTTCATAAATAGAAGGTGAATTAGTGGGCTGTGAGTGGTGCTCTATGGAAAAGGATAAAATCTTTTTTTAATATTGAAGCTGCCGTTCAGGAAGGGAGAGCCAAGTAAGAGACTTTATTGGTGAGTGCCGCAGAAAAAGAAGTTATTACTTGTCTCATATGGTTAGCTATGTGGTGTTAAGGACTCATAGGGAATTGTGTTGCATATGCAAGCCGATAATGTGTGTCATAAAACCCTTTTTAATGCTGAGCTGTTCCATGAAGCGGCCATTGAATTGAAGGAGAGCCAGCAGCTTCTGGTCGTACGTAAAAGTGTCACACAATAAAAATTGAATATGTATTTCTAATACAGGCTATGTCCTTAGGGAAATGTGTTGAACTGGAGTTTCCTGATATGTGTGTGTGTGTGTGTGTGTGTAGGCCTTTTAATTGCTGAGGTGGGCGACGAAGCTGCCGTTGAAGGACAGCCAGAAGCTTTTGATGACTGTTAGAGAATAGAAGGATTGAAATAGCTCATAGAGTGAATATGTGTGGTGTTCAGGACTCTTCGGAACTGTGTTGTATTGTTTTTTATGATATTGTTTTATATTCAACGTGGAATAACGTGCCAGAGTATGGGATGCTGCAAAAGTGAACTTTAATTTGGAGCAAAATGGATTTCTAGCTGCAAATATATATATATATATATATATATAAAAACATGACTGCAACAAAATGGTGCTACTATGAGATGTAGTATTTTTTTTATGATGTTCTGCTCATCTTTGTTTTGTTAGCAAGTTAACGTACGTCATTCTTGTTACACTAATTAAGATTGTTACTAGACGCCTGTAATACACTACTAACCTCATCCATATACACTACTAACCTCATTCATCAGAAGCTGGCTAGATTTAAAAATATTTTAAATGAGACAATCATTTTGGGCAATTTTTGACCAAAACAAAAATTGTTATTGAATTCAAAAAGACGAAGAAAAAATGAAGTAGCATTATTGTGGAAATATTCTTGAATCATTTTGTGATATATATATAATATAAAGGAGCATAAAATAATTCAACATATGTTTTCCTTAGCCACCTAAAATTGCTGTTCACACACCAAACACACTTGAGTTTTGCAAATATTAATGATGGTTTTGTTGACCAGAAAATGATTAAAATAAAAGTATATGTTGTCTACTCCGAAAGGGAACTGTAAAATTGAAGCCAAGTGTTAAAAAAGTCCAAGTCCCACAAAATCTGCCGACTTTTACAGTCCAAATGAATACTTTAAGACTAATGAAAGTCATTGCAAACGTTAAAATCTTAAATGCCTTATTATTTTATATGTTGATGAAATAATGGTTGCTTGTCAAATTAGAACACAAGTGTGTTTATGAATTTTAGTCTTGTACGTTCATGTAACTATAAAATATATATATACGTACTATTTGTAGTCACTACACTTTGGATGCTTAGTAATGGTCATTTTAAGATATAATGCAAACTCCAAATTAAAACCGTTTTAGAATTCTCTTGATGTATGTGAGTATAATGGACATTGATGACTTTGTCACTTTATCATGCACAATCTTTTGTCTCACCATTTTGTGTGTTAATGGAAATTATCTTTATACATGTTTCTGATATAGGTATGCCACTTCTAGATCGATCATCCGCAAATTAATCTATTTGTTTTGAAACTATGTATAGGGACCGTCTTATTTGGAACTAATCCTATTCGAGACATTATCTTGTACTAAATATTAGTACTTCTTCCAACAGATATTCGAACCTTGGTTTATTTAGGTTGTAAAAGATTAGCCTACTCCGCTAGACGTAATTGCAGTTGGTAAATTAACCTTATTATATATATGCACACACATATATGGATCCACATGGACTAATAGGATTTTACCAAGTGACAAGCCACAGTTTGACAGATTCTTCTCTCTTTTAGCTTTGATGAGTGCATTATCGTTGATTGTTTCCCTCTTTGTCTCAATGCTCTCCTTTAACCGAACCAAGATTCCTCAACTAACAAATAAAAATTAGATATAAATTCATTCCTTGTGATCACTGGTAATGGTATGTCTGGTTCTGATTTATTATTCTTAATTTAATCTAATATACTCCTTCCACTTTAAAATATAAAAAACAGATAACTGATTAGTATATATTAATAAACTTAGTTAAATTAATTAGTTTGCAATAAATATATGTTGGTTTTTTTTTAAAATATGTACATCCTTTGATCATTACCCTCATTGATCGAAATCTCCTTTCATATATGTAAACTATATGGATAGTTTGAGGGACAATTTATAAATTTGAAAAACAAAGTAAATTGAAGTTATATCTATTAAAAATCAATCATGCACTTATTTTAGTTCTTATATTAAGAATAGGAGATAATATATAATTACCAAACCTTAATTAAATCTTGTTCATAATATATAATCGGGTCATGATTCATGAGTGACTCGTGGACTTTGAGAAGCAAGGACATGTTCCCCAGTGTAAGAAAAAACACAAAACAAGGTCGTGAGAAAATTAAACTGGCTTGCACTATGAATGAAGAAAACCCCATTTGCAAGTTGGCAAAGCCAATATTGAACAGAACCATAAAAAAAAGTAGGATAGGTTGCTAAAATTTAAAGCTCTAGTTTTAATACACTTGTCCATACTCTGAGGAGTGAGTTATAGTCCCAAGTTGCTTGTTGTGACATTATGAAAGCTTTCGTCTTCAAAATGGAAAAATATGGCACCTAATAATGGACCCTCTAGGCCTCTTCTTCTTCTCTTCAATAATTGAGTTGCAAGTCAAGACACTTTCATCACATGTCACTGTTATATGTTCTCTTATTAGCTACAAATATCAGGGGTTTCCTTGTTCATCAACACTTGCCAAGTTGACTTGGATTTGACATATTTTGCCATGTGAAAAAAAAATGTCTTTACTTTTTAATCGGTTTTGGGGCTAGATATTGTTCCTCCATTTCTTCCCAATATATTGTGCTCTGATTGGATATTATCATAAATTTTAACATGTGCTGAAGCAAATCTCTAAGTGCTACAAAATTCAAACTGTTCAGTGAACTACTGATTGCACAAGTGATTTAACATTTCAACTTAAACCGCCTTCCCTACTCCAATTATCTAACTCTATTTTTGTGTCATTTGACTAATTTTCAATGATGAACAAACTGAAGATAAATTGGTGTGTTGACTATGGAGTCAGATTTTTTTTTTTAATTTCCTTTTCTAATATGTTGAACATAAATGATAAATTCAGCATCAAATATTGCTTTGAAACAAGAAGGGAATAGAGGAAGAAGGAATATTATTTCTTGTATACACAACTGAAAATTTACAGAGATGAACGTGGAAGATAATAAACAGAGTATATCACATCGTATATGCTGTAAATTTTTGTACTATTTTTCCCCACAAGTGAAAGAATAAGCAGAAACCAGCTGAGCTTCATTGCTAACTACACCCAAAAGCTACGAGCTGGTCCCCCCAAAACCTCTCACTCCAAATCAAACACCAAAAAAATTTTTAAAAAAAAAAAAAAAGAAGGTTCTGAAAACAGGGAAGGAGATTCCGGGGACATATCTGCAAGCATCCCTCAGGAAAAATCTCAACTTCTCGCACACTATTAAGCTATATGAAGATGAAGATGAACAAGTTGAAGTTTCAACCTTCAAGCTTGCTTCTGCAAATCCTTCGAATGTATGAAGGTTCCATGGAAGCCATAGGGAACCCTGGAAGGAAGCTTAATGGAAGCTTCAAGCTTCAAATTCATGGCATTCACAATCTGCAGCTCTGACTTCCATTCCTTCTCATCATGTACAAATGCTAAGATATAGCCATCGTCTTCTCTCTCGGAATTTGGGTCTCTGGGTAAAAACAGAGGCTCGCCACCAAACCTTTTGTCGCCATAGATATGCTTCTTCACCTCTCCGGTGGATAGGTCCACTTTTGCAAAGCCTGAAACTTTGGGCCATGGCTCTGCAAGAGCCAAATATGCGAACTTTGTCTTCCTTCCGAGCTTGTTCCTGTTCACCATTCCAGCTTCGAGATTCATCTGTTCTGAAAGAATGGGTCGGCGAGTTGATTTGCCTGTTTTCAAGTTCAATCTAATTTCAGATAGAACGCTCTTCAGATTCTCCTCGCATTCATTGAAAATGGAGTCTGCCGGAGTCATGCAAGACCCGATCACGACAACCTCGTCGGTCTCTGGCTCCTCCCAAGCATTCCAGAGATGGAAGCAGAAACAGTCAGGAGCTTCAATCCATCTGATCCCAGAAGCATCATTGGCATTCTTATCAAGAATCCCGAAGCGAGACATCTTGTTCTTGTCGTATATCACCGGAGAACCACCTCGTATCATCTCCGACAGCTTGAACACCACCTGCTGATCTGGCACCACCACGAAATTCTCCGTAATCGCAAAATCATGCATCATAGTGGGCTCAGAAACAGGAATCTCAACGTCAGGAGACTTCTTTCCTTCCGGAGAGAATCGGAAGTACTTCAAGTAAGGCTTCTGAATTACATCATAGCTGAGAGCGAAAAGATCGCCGGAAACAGGGTCGACTTTGGGATGAGCGATCATTGTGGATTTGAGCTGACCCGAGAAATCGTAACGACCAACTGTCTTGAGATCCCCACTGGGCTTGATCTTCACCTGGTAAGGCAAATCGTCTTCGGACATGGCGAGAAGGCGATTGTTGAAATACACTAAACCGGCGTTCGCCACTCCCATTCCATTACTTCCGTCGACAAGCCCAAACAGGCCGCGAGCGTAGAACAGTAAAAGGCGTGCTATTCCCAAATGGCCGTGAAGTTCGCCGATGGCTTTAGGGAAAACAGGACGCCCCAAGGACTTTTCTTGGACGAAACGGTTGGTTTCGGTGAACCTGCAAGCATAGCTGACGGAGCCGTTTTCCTTGAATTGGACGGCGTGGACCATGCCGTCGCCGTCGAACAAGTGGTGCCCGGCAACAGGCTCGTACAGTGGGTTCGCTCCGTTTCGCACGTATAACCCCCGAATGCATTTGGGGATCTTCCCGGTGACCGGGAGAGAGTGCTGGACGGGCTGCTCCGGCACCGGAGCGAAGTTTCCGGCGATTTGGACCCGTGGGTCGGCCGTTTTAGGAAGTGGGTGCTGACGCTCGTGAGAAATCAAGGCGTTCTCGACTGTGTCCAACGCCACAGACGCCACTTTCTGGAAAAGATTCCATTTTTGTGGCACGGGCTGATCAATATCGTAGTCAAGAGCCGGTTTTTGAGATGTTTCTTTGGCGGGTGTGGTGGTTTTTGCCGGAGAGTGATACTTCTTGGGAAAAGGCAGAGTTTGGAGGGAACACGATATAGTAGGCTTTCCGTTTCGAGACGATGATCTCTTCAAGGAAACAGAGGCCAGGTCCTTGAATGGCAAAGAAGAAGAGGAGGAGGAGGAAAGTTTAGTGTTGATCCAACTACTGGAAGGTGCAGTGCCAGCAGAAGAAGCCATGTTGCTGTATTGTGAAGGAGTGGAAGTAATACTGCGAACACTGTGGTGGAGAAGAAGGAGAGAGAGTATAGGGAATTGAGTTTGAAACTTGGGATTGAAGAATGAAATATTTGAATGATCAGAGAGAGAAAGAGAGAGTTGGGGGGGAAATGAACGGAGACGGAGGATATATATAGGGCGAAAATGGAGGTTAAGAGGACCACGTGGCACGTGTAGGATTAGTGAAACCTGGGGACTAAATGAGAGAGAGAGAGAAGGAAAAGAAAAGAAAAGTAGGAAGCCCAATAAGTGATGAAAACCATGTGGGGTAGTAAGAGGAGCATAAGCTGCATGATGAAATGCCACGACCACGCACACACACATTGTATCTCTCCAGAACAAAATAAAATAATGATACTACAAACAGCAAGTCGGAGAAAGTTCCTTAAATCAAGAGCAATCACACATGACAAGAGCGGCAGAAACAGAGCACGAAATAAAAGCAGCAAGAACAGAGCAATGTGTAGGTGTTGTTGCGATGTTGGCTCTTAATTAGCCCCTTTATGGACAGTGATGATAAGCAATAACCAATAAGATTGAATTAGAAGAAACGAAGCTTTATTACTAACCCGTTTGACTTTATAGTTTAACGGGTTCAATCTCACTTATAATTTTAAACATTTCAAGGTACGGTTAATAATATCTAATTTTAAAATTGGAAAAAGAAAAAAGAAGGAAATGGGGATTTGTTGCTGTGTTTGTTTTGGTGCTGTAATTTTGGGGATAAGTGAGTCAATAAGAAGTGAGTGGGGAGGGCAATTTTGTTGTGACGTGAGTATTAGTTGAAATGTACACGTCGAACCCCGCGTTTGTGCCTCTAAGAGAAGAAGAGTGACACTGGGAATACACGTGGCCATTTCTCTTGGTTGTGCTTCTAAATCTACGTCACATCTCATCTCCTACCCCACGCGCCTCCCCTCCCCTTCCTCCTCCTTTCCCCCTCACTAATCCCCCTCTTAACCAACCCCCTTCATTTGACCAGTTCTTTAATTAACTTCACTCGTACATCCTACAGTATGAATTGAAATACTCCTCAAATGAATTTTCCAATTCATTCATTTTATTAAAACCAGTATTATAATTTACACATCAACTTAATCCCACGTCTTAATCCCAAATCTTTCTCATCAGTTTAAATTTATCTAATTTGTCTAAACTATTCACTGATTATCTATTCCTAGTGTCTATTTGAATCAGCTTATTTACGTGATTTTATGCTATATTTTCCTTCACTTTAAAAAATTTTTACCTTTATGAAACAAAACTTTTCTTACATATTTGCTTTAATATGATCCAAATAAGTAGTTAAGGTTCCGTGATGTTGGGGATGCAGTGAAATTTGGGTATTTTTTTAATTGGTTGGTGTATTGAAAGGAAATTCCTGGGGAGTTGTTTTGATTTTGTGACATTGTATTAGGACATCATTAAGAAAAGAGATTATTTTAATAACCATATTTGTTTACATGCATTGTCCACGAGAACTCTCTGTCGCTCCTTATAATTGGTTGGTGTATTGGAAGGAAATTCCTGGGGAGTATTACTGTACGTTATGGCACTGTCGGCAAATCTTTTCCCCACTTTGAACAGGTCAATGTAGAGACCGTGTTTAGTGGGAGCTTCAAAATTAAACATTAAAAAAAAAATGTGTGATTTCCTTTTAACAGTTAATTCCATCTCCTCTTTTGTTTTCTATCTTTCTTGTTTGTTTAATTTGGTATATTTTTTGCACCGGTCTAATCCTGTTCAAACCGTTGCATCAAACTAATAAAAAGAAAACATGATTCTTTCTTACAGGAGATTATCTAAATCTGAAAATGATAATTATTTTCCCCTTTTTTGCCACCAATTTTCCCTTGGTTAATTTTTCATATAAATATACTACTTCCAGTCCTATTTATAAGAGCTAATTGACTAATTTGAAGAGATTAAGAAAAAAAATTAAATTAGTTATTTGTAATAAATAAGTATTGTATTTCTTAAAATATCATTACTAATCAAGTGTATTGGCTAAAACTATTATTGTTAGAAAGACTATCTTAAAAAAAATATATAAATATGAGAGATAAAGTGGATTAGGGTCTTATATTTAGAACCAAAATAAAAGTCAAACAAAGTCTTGTGTTAAGAACACGAGGTAGTACTATTATTACTTGATAATAACATGTATTTATTTTATACTTTTCCTATCACGAATTTTCATTCATGTATATTACCTTCGATATTTTCATTAATTGCCAGTGCATAAATAAAATTTGGGTCCAAAATACTATATTCTTTCTTTTTAATTTTTATTTTCAACTCTACTTTCCCCATATGGTATCCGATCGACGAGATAATATCTAAGCTCAAATGAAACCTGTGGTGTGTGGTTGAGACACGCAGGGTGTCTCGTTTTTTTTCCTTGGACATGTAAATTATATATAAGGATTTACAATATTTGTACATTAATTAACTTCCAATTAGTAGTAAAATTATTGTATATTATTATAATTTTAGAATGTCGATATAGATATAAGATATATTGTTATATATACTCCTTTCGTTGATTTTTATACGACAAAATTATTTATTTTACACAAAACATAATAATTAATGCCTTTAAATTCTGGCAAACAATGCCTTTAAATTTATCCTGTCTTTTCACTTCTATTATTAATTAACGGTCCTCATTTTTCTTATCTGCATCTTCGGAGATGTCGCCCATTTATTTAACAGGTGTATCAAAGTCTTTTTAATCATTTTTTAGAAAATTTAGGAAAAAGAACACAGAGGATTTTTATTAAGGGATAGTTCTAATATTAAAGGAGGTATTTTAGAGAAATCAATACATATTTTTTATAAATAAATTTAACTTGTTTTTTTAATCTCTACAACTTAATTATCTTATTCCTATATTAAGAATTAAGAATTAGAGGGAATCGTACTTTTACCTTCAATCCTTAATATAAAAAGAAATTAGTTAAATTAGTTATTTATAATAAATAGATGTTATTCTCTTTAAAATATGTTTATTCATCATGTGTATTTGAATTACCTCTTGATAATAATCCCTCAACATATGCAATCATCATAGGTATTATTTGAGGGCAAAATAGATAAATATCTGAAACAAAGTATAAATTAAATCTCCAAGTAACTCTTATATTAAGATCCAGAAGTAGTAATATTCATCCCTCCTCAAAATGACATGATGTATTTCTCAAATACTACGAAAACTCATCTAATTGTTTGAGTTTTCTAATTGTTTAAAAAAATAAAATAAAGTTACGTCCTTATCAATAAAACACGATTTTTAGCGTAGCAATTATATGAGTTTAGTAATATAGTAGCAACACGCCGTATAGTGCTGAAAGGAAAACCGATATATAAACAAATAATATTGAATGCGAAGTGATAGAAGAAAGAAGAAACAAATGGGGATGATGAACTTGATGAAGCCACAATAGGTACAATGATGAAGGTTTGTTTTGTGGGGAGTTGGATTTTTCCATGAACGAAAATGAAAGAGAGAAAAAAAACAAAGGAAGCAAAAGAAAAGCTCTCTGAGAATTATATCCGTTGCTACTACTATCCTTAACTTTTTCAAAATTCAATTGTGTGTGTTCCAACAAATACATCCCTGTATGTGTTTTTGGCAGCATTATTATATGGTGACAAAATTATTGACTCTGCCTGCCACGTGTAAGATTCTCATAGAAGATTAACTACGTTTATACGCATGGCATCAATCAAATGAATCACCACTAGTCCCACTACTTCTTTGTTCTTCATCATCCATCACACATTGCTAGTACTCAAAAAACTTACATGTGTCCAGTTTATAGGTAGTACTACGTTATATTTTCATTATTAGAATCCCATTTCATTGAAAAATTAGGTTATCTTAATTAACTATTTCCGTTCATCATCTCACTTTTAACTGCCTCTCGATTACGGTTCTGCGAAAATTTTTATCCTTACATATATGGTGTTTTAGAAATTCTATGATTTATAATTTTTTCTCATAACTTGTGCAGCGATTAAACTTTTTATTTAAGGTTCAAACTCATAATCTCACTCTTAAAAAAATCTTAAAAGAAGTGTTTTGTATCAGTTGGACTGCAAGCTGATGTGATTTATAATTAGGACCTTAAAATTCTCTTACAATTCTTATCATTCTTAAAAGACATTTAGAGGAGAAATTTTTTATCTTTTCAATAAGGTGTTATGCGAGAATTTTTTTTTTTGGCATATTATCCTTAGTCAATGTTAGTTTATAGTTTCCAAACTTGGCTTTTCGACTTCTCAGAAAATGGATTTAAAAAAAATAAAGTTGAAAAATTTGTTAATTTCAATAAATTTTAAAACTTTCATTGATTTTGATGTACTAAAAGTAACTTATAAAAAGATGAGTAAAAAATAGGATTGGGAGCATGTATACTAGTATAATGGTACTCTTCCAGTCTTAAATATAAAACCCTTATACTAGTGTATATAAGAGTTTTATATTTAGAACTGGAAAAGTATTACTTTTTTACATAAAATGACGTCATGCATGATGTAAAAGAACTCATGTACCACAATGAAGGGTTCCTCTGGAACAAAAAGACAAAAGGTTTTATCCATAGGAAGTAGGAACAAATTAAATCCTGTCCGGTTCATATTTTATAGCCGTTTGATCGATCGATCGTTTAAAGATTTATCGTTTTTCATATACATAATGATTATATATAATACACATATACCCAAGTTCTGGTAGCATCTAGTAGGTACGCGGACCACTTTTTAATGTCAGTTTAAGTTGTCAGAAAGTCCATTTCCAAATAACACAACTATTTTAAGAATATATATCCATCAGCAAGAATATGTGTGTAATCAAGTAGCTGAGAAATCCATAATGGATCGACTGGTGCGATTAATTAGGGTTTAGCGGCATAGTTTATATAAAATTTTTAGTTAAATCGAAGCTTCTTATTATTAGTTAAAGTTAATATTATGTATTTAAGTTTTAAAGTAATCTTCATGTATAAATTACAATAGTTGATAATTTATGAATCCTAAAAAAAAATCAAATGTATAAGCTTGAGACTAAAGATATATATAAATATATATATATAATAGCCAAACAATAAAATCTAATAACTTGATTAACTATAGCACCCAAATGAAAACGTTAACATGGTTTTTAAATTCTAACGCTGTATTAGATGTGCTATTCCGTGCAATGTAAATTGAGTTGGATTATTCCTAACTATAATTATGAGTTCGATTTACTATATACTACCTCCGATTCTAATTATAAAAGCTAGTTGACTAATTTAAGGAGATTAAGGAAATAAGTTAAGTTAGTTATTTCTAATAAATTAGTGTTGTCTTTCCTAAAATATCCTTCCTAATCAAGTACATTGGCTAAAACTATCATTACTAGAAGGATTATCTTAGAAAAGAATGTATAAATATAAGAGATAAAGTAGGTCGGGATCTTATATTTAGGATCAAAATAAAAATCAAACATGATTTTATATTAAGGACCGGAGTTAGTATTAGTTATGTGTGTGTGGATAATTGAATATTGTATAAATCAATATTATATATTACTTTTGCCTGTATTTCTTCGAGAAAACGAAAACTACAGAGAGAGAATACGCTAATCAGAAACTTCTGAATCGACGATGTTTAATTTCTCGTAAACATCATATTCTTTCTTAAAAGTTTATATAGCTATATCCTTCTCTTAAATCCATTTGGATCTGGATCTGTCAGAAACTTAAAGCTTTTTGATAAAAATAAATAAAATTAATAATTTTTACACCATGTTTGGGAGACAAATGATGCTTGGGTGCCCTAGCAACTAACCCATAATTTTTTATGGGGACATATCTGCGGCTGAAAGATTTTCTTCTTTTCTATAACATAAGATAATACTCTATAAGTTATATAGTAATCGTTGCCATGTTAGAGAGAGAAATTAATTCTTTTTCTCACATCTTCTTGTATCTTCGATCAAATAAAAAGTTCGAATTAATTAATTATTGCTTTATTCTTATCTTGCTTTCGGCTAGCTTATCATGGGGAGGTTAACGAGTAAGAACCACCATATCCTTCCCCCCATGTTTTAGCCGATTCATTATTTAACTAATCAAATTAATTCTAATTAATGCGATGTAATCTCTCTTTATGGTCATGGATGATGTTGACCCCAAAAACCTCTTGAAAAAAAGGAGAGTATAAAATAATAATAATTTAATAATCACGTTATTAGCTAGTTTTTAGGATTGATTTCGATAGAGATGCTCGTTATTTTCCTCAATAATTTAATTAATGTGCAAACACAACATTCTAAAGCTATACACATAACGTGTCGGTTACTCGTGCGTGAGTTACGTATTCCATGATCCAATCTATATTTTTTAAATCCTCTTTTGTGTGGTTAACGAATTTATTTGTCCATATAACAATTTAAGTAATTAATTATAGGTTTAGGGACAAGGAAGTTGGCCTGGCTTTAACTACCATGCGCATCATTTTATAATTAGCAGCAGTTCCAATTATTATCGCAATAATATATGATTGATCCAGTACATATAATATTGTATTATACTATTAATGAATTAATTAGTTGGAATTCGAGTTGTTTCATCCTCCAAATTGGATTAAAGCAATTAGTTATCCCAATTTAGTTTTTGTGATTCAGAATCAGAAAAACTTGAATTCAAAATGCATGTATAGGAATTATTGAATTCTCCTCTACCTAGGTCATCGAGTTTTTGTGGAGAATCACAACGAGTTTTATTTCTTCCACAAACTAATTATTAGTTCATTCATATATCAACCTTAATTAGTTTCACCCAGATAGGTACATGCACATATGTTTTTCAATGAAATCTTACAAAAAGGAGAGAAAAAAATTAAGGATGGTCTAAAAATATATGCTAGCAAGCATGTGATGTTGATATATATTAACTATAATTGATGTAAATTCTTTTTGAGGAAAACACATAAATATACAAGTGAATTGTCCAGCAATTGTTAATCAAACCTGATATATAGAAAATGACGACAAAAAGAAACAATACAGCTAGGGTTGGATTTGTAAATAATTTCATCCTAGTGATTATTGCAATGCTCTTCTAAAAAGTTGAATTTAGTCCTAAATAGAAAAACATCAACGTATTTTATTTATCGTATTTATCATTTTTTAAAACTAATTTACCTAACTTATAAACTGATATATATTTATATATATATAATATAACATTACACACCTATATTTTAGGAAGAGCACATCTTATATATAACTAATTCATTTGATGTCCTTGATTTATCTAAAATTAATTAGGTAGCTCTTATATTAAAGATGCAATGGAACATATGCTTTACGTGATCAAAAAAAATAATCATCATCATCATGTGAGATTAATTAAGTAAAGAAATAATGGCCAATTAGCAAAATCCATCCGCACCATACACAAATTAAACCTCGACGTGTCTATACATGCTTCCATGCGAGATATATAATGCGAGAGCTTGGTGTCATGAAATTGATTCGAATTCTTATTATATATATGATTGTGTGAGCAAAAATAAATTAATGCACAAGGAATAGATCGAGAGAGGGGCCATAAAAAGAACAAAGAACAGGCATAGTGGACATATACTGCTCAAACACATAATGGAGTTATGTTGTCTCTCGTGTATGTGTGTGTGTGTATCACTCTTTTTAAATTGCTCAAACGCGTAAAATGCTTTTCTGATGTTGCTTTTCTTACGTCCTCACAAAATTAACTCACTTTCATTTATTTTTATATATATAATCACATTTCACATCTGTCCAGTGTGAATAATTAATGACATCTCAAAAACTCAAATGAAAAGTTAATATCATGTACGAAGCAGTACATCAGATTAGTTTAATTGCTTGCGATACTGAATAAGTAAATTTTTCCATCTATATGCATGTTGCGAGAAGACGTATGTACATGCGTGCATGTCCACCATTATGAACAATATTCGTTTCGGTTTTTAATGTAGGAACTAATTAAGATGTTCGATTTGATCATAAATATAAGATTTTAATTTATTTTGCCTTTCATGCCTATCATTTTCCTCAAATCAGTTTACTTAACTTATGAAGTAATATATAATCTAATATTATATAAGAGTATTTTACAAAAATCCTGTCATATTTATTATAATTAATTAATTAATTTAACTTTTTTAATCTAAGCAAATGAATTAATTACATAACTCTCACATTAAGAATAAGAAAAAATAGTTTAGCGTCCCTTCAGCTTTACTGCACCATATATTTTTGTTTGTGTGTGTGTGAATCTAGACATGTTCATGGGCGAAATTATAGAACTTAATTATTATATGCAATACTGAATAAGGTTTAATCATTGTCTATATGGCTATCTTGATAAACAAGGGATCTGTTTGTAAATTATGTACTACCTCTAGTCCTTAATAGAAAAGTTAGTTTGGCTTTTAATTTAGTCCTAAATATAAAACCCCAATTTATTTATGTCTCATATTTATCTATTTTTTCAAGGTAGTCTTTGTAGTAGTTGTACACATTAAATATTTAATCAAACGACACTTGATTAGCAACAATATCTTAGGTAAAACAACACATACTTATTACAAATAACTTATTTAACTAATTTTGTTAATATACTCAAATTAGTCAACTAGTTCTTATATTAAGAATCAAAGGTAGTATTATATATATATATATATATCGATTTTATTATTTTAAGAAAATATTCACATAGGAGGCAAAAGTCGGTTGAAAATTCAATCCTCTCGCACTGAGGAGTCAGTAATCAAATAACTAATTAGTGAACCATAAATTAATGTGAAAGAGAGATACAACAGAAAACATGTATTTGGAGAATCGTTATGTGTGTTTGAGACCCAGAAGAAGGGGAAATTCACGTGATTAAGAGCCTTATAATTGCAATAATAAGCTGATATGCACTTAATCAGCAAATAATGCAAAATGCTAGACATATAACAAATTAAGAAATAATATTGTTTGAAAAATATTAGCCTGCACATGAATATGCGCCTTACAATTAGGGGAGAGTAACAATCTGGAAATTAAAGAAATGTTTCTTTGTGGAATCAATATCTCTGTTCGAAAGATTTTGGTTTGGAAATCAATGATTAATGCTTCAGGAAGGAGATTAAATTAATTATTAATTAATCTTAATATTGTATTGTCAGATATTGAATATGGGTCAAGTGGAGTTCGAGATGTCCTGATTAAATAAAATAAATTAAGGTTGAATCTCGTTCTAATTTAAAAAATAAAAGGGGGCAAAAAAAAGAACAACCAACACACACATGGGAGATGTAGGGACCATCAAGATCAGTCATTTGCTCTACATAATTATTTCGTAATTCATGTAAGTATTATATATATATATATATATATATATATTATATAGGTCTTTCATGTGTGCACATGGAGGAACATGCTTAGCAATATAATTAATCTTCTCTCTTTCTTATCCACGGGTCAGCTAATCATAGTCTTAATTACAAAACGAGAAGAGTGATTAAAACACAAGAAAAGAAGTCGTTGATTAAGACAGAGTAATTTCAACAAATTAGTTTTAAAAGGATTTGTTCAATTTAAATTTCAAAATAGTTTTGGATTCTCAGCTATATTAATAACTGTACACAGGCTATTAGCATGGACGGGATAGAAACTATAAATAAAATTGGTATAAATATATATTTCTTCACTCATGGAAACATGTGCTCGTGAGAATTATTTCATGTTTCAAAATTCTATAAAAGGCAACCAATTATTGAATATGGATTATATATATAAGGATCATAAAAAATTATAGTGGTAGTACAATATATTTTCTAATTAAACTAGTGATTTATTCGCTTCTAGCAGCATCAATAATATAGTATTAATTGTTGTACCTTCTTTGTTAAGTAGAGGATGCGAGAATTTTAGGTTAAGTCCCTTGGGTAGTGATAATTAATAAACAACCAAGAAAAAGCAAAATTACTTGTATCTATTTTTTTTAAAAAAAAGTTGAATTATTATTTTAAGCAGATTTTTTCATTCATCCCATGTACATGGAGATATTGGAGAGTTCATTGGTCTAGTTAAATTAGTTTATTATTTATAAGGCAAAAAAAAAAAAAAGCATATCGCTATCAATAATTAATTAAAACGACGTAGCCCGCACTTATTATTCTCAAAGTTCTTGACAAGATAGTGTATTTTTTAAAATTGAATGAGTACTTATAGCGCATATAATTATTTAATTCAAAAAGTAATCCTCTCCCATTAGAGGAATTTAATAATTCCATTGTGCTTTTGATGGTAAGATTAGACTAATCCAAACCTAGGTAACTACTATATGATCTTAAACAATATGTGGCGGTTGGAATCCCCATTATGTAATATTACCTCTGATCCTAATTATAAGAGTTAATTGACTAATTTGAGAAGATTAAAGAAAGAAGTTAAGTTAGTTATTTGTAATAAATAAGTATTGTCTTTCTTAAAATATTCCTACTAATTAAGTGTATTAACTAAAATTATTATTACTAAAAGGAGAGTTTTGAAAAAAAAAACATAAATATGAGATAAAGTGGACTGGGATCTTATATTTAGAACCAAAATAAAAGTCAAATAAGGTCTTATATTAAGAACCGAAGGTAGTATATTTTTTCCCTAATCATATATGACTCTCCAACTTCTAAAATTTTTGTGTTTTTTTATATTTTATTGTGTTCAACCTTGTTCTGAGATCCACCTAGCAATCATGTTCACAATAACTAGGAAAAAAAAGTGAGGGAAACTAATTAATACTAGAGTTATATACATAGCACATAAAGAAGCATGTAATCAGAATAAAATACCAAAATAATCAAATAGCTTTTTTCTAAGGTTTGATCTAATCAGGGTTCAACTTGCAATTTCTTAAAATATAGTAGTATGTCAATTTGTTTGATTAAGGTAGTATAGAAACTTTGTGGTTCCACTTGTGAAGAGGGAAAAGTCTTGCTTATAATAAGAAGAATAATAATTGAGGGGGGGGGGATTCCTAGTCCAAAGCAAAACCGACTTTACCTGAAAAACTACTAACTGTCCTTACCAACTACTAACAGATTATTGACGCAGACCAATTTAATTAAATTAGCACACATAATTAAACTCCACCAATCACGTTTGTTTACCACACACGGAAGGCTACAACCTCCGAGAAAGCAAAGAATGAAATAATTAAGCCGCTCCTTTTACTTGATCCTGTTCATGCATTTCCACCAAAACATGTCCCCAACAATTCTAATTAAGTGCTTAACCATAAAGGAAACTTGAAAATAAGTTTTTTTAAACTAAAGCTCGATGTATTCCAAATATGACCTATATTGTCAAATTCTATCTAGAATTTTTTTTTGGTTACTGAAAATAAAAATTATTTTTAATTAATGTAAACTGTTGAAATTAATTAATTGAACAATCAAATCTTACGTCTCTTCATTAAAAACAGAAAAGAAAAGAAAAGAATGCTAATAAGTCGCTGGAAAGATGGGCCATATGGAATAGAGAGAAAATATTAGAGGGGCACATGGAGAGCATAATCAACGGGGTTGGAAACATAAGGTGGTTTGGTTGGCTTGAGTATATTAAGGAAAAAGTGGGACAATCTTTATTCTAATTAGTCCACTCTTTCTCTCTCTTTTTAAAAATCGACTTGTTGGAATACCTAACATATACTACCTTTGGTTTTTAATATACGAGTTAGTTGACTAATTTGAGTAAATTGAGAAATTTAGTTAAGTTAGTTATTTGTAATACATAGGTGTTGTCTTTTCCAAAATGTCATTATTAATCAAATGTATTAGTTAGAACTATTATTATTATAAGAACTACTTTGAAAAAAAAAAGATAAATATAAGAGACAAAGTAGATTAAGGTATTGTATTTAGAATTAAAATAAAAGTCAAACAAACTCTTATATTAAGGACTAGAGGTAGTATATTAGAAGATCCCTAAATAGTGTGTGTATATATACACTAATTAATTTTATGAATCAACATATAACATTATTATTAATGTATTGGCTAGCTGCTTGTTTATCAAACTCTGTGTGCCGTGAAACTAAGTTCTGCCTCTCTCTGTTTTTTTTTGTTTTTGGGTTCTTTTTCACAGAGACCAATCAAATTTGACTTCTCTTGATGGTCGGTAGGCATATGCACCATCATGTTTCTTCCACGATTTCTCTGTTCTTAATTGCTTAATTAATAGAATTATTTTTCTTTTTCTTTGGTATAGCTATATATATGTTGATTTCTTATTAGATTTTAAAAAAAGTCCTCTAAACTTTTATATTCGTGCAAATCAATAATCCCCTTGCTATTAACTATTTTGTTATTTTACTGATGGGTCGTAATATATATATATTCCTCCGGTTCTTAATATAGGACCTAATTGTTGAGTTAATTTTGATCATAAATATAAGACTTATTTCTTATATTTATCAATTTTCTCTAAATTACTCATATGATACTCCTTCAACCATAATCAAGTAGAAAAAGAAGAGGAGATATTAAGAAAGATAATTATGGTATTTTAAAAAAAAATGTGCCACATTTCTTATAATTAACTAACTTACCTAATTTCCTTAATCTAATCAAATTAGTTAAATAGGTCTTATATTAAGGATCAGAGGAGTATATATATTTTATTGATCGAATACTACTCTCCATAATCTTTGAGTTACGGGTAGAAAATCTTTCAAACTCTTAGCTACATACAAATAAGCCACATATCATATATATCGAATCATCAAATAGTTGTTTTTAGCAAAAATAATATAGCAGAAAAGCCGTTAATTAGAATAGATGTAAAAGTCTGGAAGGTTTATTATAGTTTCAGTGAGTCAAGAAAATTATTTGCGCACAATTAAATTTTAATTAAAGAGGTTTTTGTATAATTTAGACTTATAATAAATTGTTTCGTTAGTCAATTAATTAGTCTTAATGGTTTTACGATATACGTAATTGTTAGATATATACACACATATTGTTTTTTAGGGGATTTGATATAAAGCGAACGAAAGTGATATGTGGGGGAAGAGAGAGATGGAGTTCGTTAAAGTTAAAGGCAATGGCGTCGTGTCTATGTTTGGTATGGTAAGGTAAGGTTGAGATAATGAGATTGTAATTGGATGAATATAGACCGTTAATAGGCCGTGAGTGTATGCCACGTGTCCTTTCTTAGGTTTAGTGTTTGAAAATAAAAGATGTTGTTGTGGGGGGATGATGATATGATGTGATTGTGATTTTGATCGCAACTTTATTATCTTCTCCATCCATCAGCCCAATATTAAAAAATAATTGTTTCTACCAAGTTTATTAATGTCATTAATTACTATAATATAATAATTAAAATTTCTAGTTATTTCTCTGTAAATATACTCATAGCTATAACCTCTCAAAATTCTTACAGAATTAACTAAATCAAACATCAGTAGTTGATTTCTATTAAGAATATCAACATGTTGTTAAATAAAGAGTTTAATCTCAAAAGATCAGCTTATTAAGAAAAAAAGCTCATTAATTTATAAATCACATTATATTTGTGAGGCTTTAATTTCCGATATGAAACTCATAACAGCGTAGGAGGAATGAGGTGTCATCATTTCCTCATGAGAAACAAATTAATCTTATAAATGAGATCTAGCTTGTAGTATTTCTTAAACATTTTTTTTTTATGTAATTAAACGATCTCACACCTTCCTAGTATCGTCTTGCCTATGCTCGTCTCGTCCCTATGGATACAATGAGTGAAAGAAAGGATAGTGTGGATTGGGCAGGTAAAATATTACAAATAACCTTAAATATAAGATTTATTTGCTAGTGCAAATTACATTATAAATTAGATTTTATATTTAAGATAGCAAGTAGTATTCGATTTTGATATATAATTTGCTCTTTTGAGTGCTTTTTTTTTTGTAGCTTTTGATATACGCTTCTAGTCATAAATGTAATTAAAAGCTATTTAAGGAGTTAATTTTTGTCATCAATGTAAAACTTAATTCATTCTATATCTCATGTTCATTATTTTTTTAAAGTAATTAATTATCTAACTGATAAATTGATATATAATAATCTAATGTTACATTTAGTGATATCATACCACATTTGTTAGAATTAAGTAATTTATTTAACTTAATTAATCTATTCAAATGAGTTAAGTAGTTCTCACATTAAAAACTGAAACTAAATTATATAAAATTGAGCGTGTGTGTGTGTGTGTGTGTGTGTATAAATCTAATGCTCATTGAAACTATATCAAAAGCAGTTATAAAAACGATCAAAAATTTCTTTTAAAAGGTACTATAATAACAAGGACCAGAGGCAGTATTATATGAGGGAGCCATACGGGCGTGTGAAAGAGTAGGGGGCCAGCAAGACTCAAAGCTTTTTGTCTGGAGGCCAACATATATTGATGTCCCTTGCAGAGTATATAGTGTACGTAGCCATATAGCTAGCAAAAGTGATCATCAAATAATTGACTCTTCCATATATAATAGAGCCCAAAGTCTGCAGTGTGTGTGTGTGTCTACATATATATATATATATAAATATATATATATTTAGAACCATCACTGGCCCCTCTTCTTTCTCACATAATTGCCATTTACTGTGTCATCTGACCCCATCCATCAAACACAACACACATATACATCAGCTCAAGTTGCAGGAATCTTCCTTCTGATCTATATTCTCATCTCATTTGAACCTATAGCTCAACATATTTAGTGCGATTCTTGGCTGTCTATGATATAAAGATTTCAGGTTTAGATTTTAACGCAACGGCTATGTATTGGTCTAAATAAGTGCTGCTTCTTTCTTAGAATTCAATCAAACCTCGCTCCTCAATACACAATCTTTCAGCTTAATAATCATTTAGTGTTTGTTTCGGAATGGCAGTGGGATCCTTTTACGAAATATGAAATATGAGGTAATTATTTGTTGAAAGTTTGATCTCTGCTTACGCAAATATGGTTTAGGCACGTAGTCTGGCAAATATGTCTAGTGCGCTTTTAACGACACTCCATTAACTATGAGACCTCATATACGCAGTTAACTTTAAGTCAGTTGGTTTCTTCAACTTTTTAAACGTAGAGACTTCACGAAACCTCAAAAGCTCCATTATTATTCTTCGAGTATATACAGGAAATTTCTTGCGAATGGTTACAAGAGAGATATTTGTGAATCAATTCGCGGCAAAAATATCCAAGTAAAGGATTAAGTGATGAATAATAAGGCTAATAAACTAAATGATATCTCACCAATGGTATTAAAACATTTTGTCCATATAAATTATTGGGTTTGTGAAGGTACACACACAATAGCCAGCCTTTTGTCTTTTCCATTTCAGAAGAAAAGCAAGAATATGAAAGCAAGGCATGTGGCAAGAGATAGAGAGGATTGTGTTCAGCAATTTAATGAATGCGAATGACATGGTTCCAACTCAAAGGGAGGGAACAAGAGTGGTACAAGAGTGGTCTGTTTGTGCCCCCCATTCCTTACTACAAACAAAAACAAAACAAGACAACAACTTACGAATATAATTGCTCTTAAGACCATGGCCTCTCTTTCATATTCATGGTGAATTCCGTGAACCTGGTAAAGAACAACAAGGGATAAGGTTTTGACAGAAAAGAGTACGATCGAACTGGTGTACACGTATTCATTACACTATTTTAATTTAGCAACTGCACTAATACAAGAAAAACAAGGTTTTTTATTTCTTGAGGAAAGTTTGATGCCAAAAATCGTCAATTTTTGTTGTTTCAAACTTGTTATAAATTTTGGCCAAAAAAAAAACTTGTTATAAATTAAAACTAAAAAGCATGGCAGGCGAAGAAAATCTCTTTCTTCTTATCAATGATCCAATCTGATAAATCACAGTCACGCGCCGCAGTATATTTCCTGGGCAGAGGAGATTAACTCAATATCACCAGTCAAATAATTAAGGGACAAACTACTTTTTAGTGTATTGTAATTATAATTGGATCAAGCTTAAGACGGAAGGATAGATACGAAATGATCGATCGCACATATAAAAAAGCATCAAATAGAGTTGAAAGGAAGTTTTAACTTTTAAACACTAGACTGCTTTGTGATGTGAATGGGTCAGCCAAGAACCGAAAGATGATGACACAGATAGATAGAAAGAGAAAGACAGAGAAGGTATGCCCCACAAGTGTAGGGTGGGGGGAAGGGGATGGGATTGGCCAATAAGAGAGGATAAAAAGAGGCGTTATAGTGAGTGGGGACGTGGTGGGAGAATATGCAAAAGAGGGATGCCATTCAAATCAAAACAGAAGGAGCCCTGCTTGGTAGACACTTGGGTGTTTGTTTGTGTCGACTTTTAGTGCAGACAAAACCCAGCAATAACAGGAACACCTATCTTCTTTCTCATCTATCCTCTCTTTTGTGGGGCTTCCCCTTTTCATTTCTTCAAAACACTATCACAACCACTTATTGCTTGCCCCTTTCTTTCTTTCTTTCCTTCGTATTCTTGCCATCAATCACTTTGTTTCTTCCCTTCTCTCCCTCAATCCCTCTCTCTCCTTTTCCCTATTTCATCGGAAAGAGAGATTCTCAAACCATGTCTTTTCTTGCATTGTTTATGTTTGATGTTTCATTGGCCTTCCGTCAAATAATTAAACAAAGGGTTTTGATTCAACAACTGTGCATTTCATTGTTTTGGGTTAGTCGATCTTCGTCGGATCAAATCCTTTCTTAACTGTTAGAATCAAGCCAACAGATTAAACTATGGGACCACATCTATATGGACATGGGACACTTATCATCAATTTGAACTGTAAGAATTTAATTTTTTGTATCTTAAATAATTTTTAATAAATTCAAAGAAGTAATTTTTGTACAATCACTTTTTAAAAAATATCATTTAATAAAAAATATATATCACAACTTTAAAGTTATACTATTCAAATGAAATTTAAATAGTTTAGACCTCATCACGGTAATAAAGGTAGTGTTCGTCACTATAATAAATCCTAAGTAAAAAGCAAAAACCCAATTCAATAAAGGATATACTTCAAATCACCTCTATCCTCAATTACGCTCTTTTGATCATTTCCACGATCATATCCCTAAATTATGGAGATTGACACAACTCAAATTAAAAATTAATTTTGGAGTGAATCTTAAGTTTCATATGTCTTTCTAAGTTTTGTAATCTTAAATGATATGTCTTTCATCAACATCTCATTTTAAATTCGGGAAATGTTGATTTTGCTGACTCGTTCTAGCTATCAGGGCTGAGATGATATACATGGAAATAAAAGAGAGAATTGAACAGGAATAGGAAAGAGAATGTGTGAATGGGTTTTAAAAACTGATTTGATCAATCTGTCTAAAAGAATCGACGGAATCAAAGATAATTTTTGTTTAACAAAATTCCAATCAACCGAACAAGGCTTTAGATAGAGTATTGATCCACACATTATTAATTAAAGCTATATGATAATAATACTAAACAAATTGCTTTATCTCTTCTTTTAATTTTGCCGTGAAAATTGCTTTATGTTATTATGAGAACGTGATTTTAGCGGGGATAGTTCTGTTCAAAACTCAAAACACACGCACGTAGACACGAAAAGACGCCAGGATATATTTAGTTGTATACTAGATGATGCCAATGCCGCTTGTAAAAATAAATCAATAATTATATATGGCTTAACATTAATTTCAATAATAAAATTTGTGAAGCCTCAATACATTGTTTAATAAAATTGAGAATTTGCCAATTTCAATATACATAAAATGTTTAAGACTAACCATGTTTATTATACTAAGGAAAAATATATAACATTGAATATATGTGGTAAAAAAATATGTGGGTAACAATGGTGATCTTAGCATTAGTTCATCATTAAAAAAAAAAAATGTTACATTGGTACGTTATTAGTTCAAACAACTGATCCATAATTTCAGACAGTAATAAAACTGACTCCGCATTTTAGGGATGAAATGACAACATTGTTTAACTAATTAACATAATTAAGTAGGGAACAAGTTTTGCACGCTTAATTATCTGATAATGAAAAAGCTTGGTCAACTTACAATATAATTAATAGACAGAGATAGAGACAGATAACTGAACATTTTTTGACTACATAGAAAAATTCGCTCCCAACATTTATATCCGTCGATCGAATGCTCTAGCCTTTGGCATTTTTCAACCCACCAAAAGATAAAAAAGATTAAGATGCTAATTTGGTTGGTACACGTACTTGATTAGTTGTTTGATTTAAAATTTTTGTGCTCCATTTTTAATTGATTCTATGTAGAAGATCATGGATGTGTCAAGTTCAGTTCCTTATATAATATTGGTCAACATTGACCCTGTGATTTACCAAACTTTTATTCTTTTTTTATTTTGTTCGAACTAGAAGTATCGTCCAGTGATAGTGTAGACTGACTAATTATTTTCTAAATACAAAGATTAAAAAGGCAGAATTCCTTCAACTAATTAACCAAACCCTTTGTAAAATGATAACAATCATTTGATATCCGAAACTAGCTATTAAATATGATTATGTTTTGTGGATCTAATTAGGTATAATTTTTGGGGAAAACTGGGGTAAAGTCCCCTATTAAAAAAATTATTATAATGAGAATGACTTAAATCAAAATATCAATATCTTGTGTCTACAAAAGTAGCAGAATTTTGATATTTTCTATGTATAAAAATTTATTAGATCCTTCTTACCGATAAAATTTTCAATAGAAGATTTTTACCCAATGTTTGCTAATTTTTTTCAATATGAATTTTTCTTCCACTATTAAAAGGATCTACCTTACTTGAAAGGAATCAAGTTTTATATCCATTCAATTCAACCACTATTGATTTGATTTGTCAAAGTTTGGTTGCTTTTGATGCTCACGAAGATTCGTTACATGTAGTCAATGATTACAAATTAATTAATTAAACATGCCAGCAAAAATTCATTTATTCCCTCACAAGAACCAAAGACAACTTCAGGGAAACATAATAGAACATAAAAAATGGAAGCATATGAAGTAGTGCAAATCTAACGTGTATTATTAAATTATACTTATAATACCTACCGTATCTATAATAATATTGGAGAAGAGAGATGAATAATGTTGGATCAAATCTTTAAAAACAAACTGACATTTTTCACATTCTAAAGGTTAGTTTAATTTGTTATTTTGTCGTATATGTAAATGTAGAACAAAATAATTAATCTATATTATTTGCTGTGGATGTTCCCTGCCATTATCATCTTCAGTCAATATAATGCATCAAAATTAATCATGCTTATTAATCTTCTTTTGTACCTAACATTAAAGTTAATTACTTTAATTATTAATGTAGGAGCTAGCAAGCCCTTATGCCTAACACATTTTCTATGGTTTTAGAGTCATCGATTACTTAAAATAGTAGCCTAACATTATCTTTGGTAATCTAGGTTTGGTTCTCCTAAACTTACTTTTATAATAAAATAATAAGGTATGATTAGACACGTCATCCTAATTTTAAAATGTAGTTTGGAAAAAGATTAAGGGACAAGAAAGACATATATAATTTATCACATAATCAAATAAAGATCGTTAGAATATAATACACACTCACTCACACACACACATCCCATCTTGTAATAGAACTAGATATAATATGGTTTTTTTATAAACACGCAATTTATGATCGCTATTAAAATAAAATAAAGTATTCATCAAAATCGAGCAAAGATACACTCACATTCGCTCACAAAAATAATTGAATAAAATATGCAGAAGAAATAACCCCGCGTGGCATGGGGAGATTATTTGTATAATAAAAATTTATTTATCGAAGATAATCAGTAGATAGCCATTAATCTTCGGAGAAACCGTGCACATATAAACACACATATAAATATAATTATATTTGTACATTACTCTTTTTATTTTTTTCCCTTATTAGCCAGATTTCGTGTTTCCATATCATTTGTTCATTATTGTTAAACAGATTTCTTATTAAAAAAATTATACTGATCTTATAAGCACGTTTTTAATTATTATAAATATTAAAATAAAAATATTGATTAAAATTGAGCAGAGATACTCTTATGAGTCGAGTAGATAACTATTAATCTTCGATGAAACCATGCACATATGAACACATGAATAAATATAATTGGATTTTTTCTTCTTCTTAAATGTGTTTCCACTATTGTCAAACTCGCGAATTGACTCTCCGAGTTTAATGTTTTTACATTTTCAGTTAACAAAATCGTATCGATTTACTCTTAAACTCATGATAACTATAAACTTAATTAAACTTATGAGTTCATTTACCGAGTTTACTATTTTTACGTTTTAAACTTGTAAAATCGTGTTAACTCGCTCTTAAACTCGTGCTAAATTTTTAGATTTGATTATGTTTAGTGACTTTATATATGAATTTTATAGAAATTTCTTAGTTAAATGTGATAAATTATGAACATTGATGGATATAATTTCAATTATTTAAATTTAAAATATATTTAAATGAAATTGTTCTCATTTTTATATATTAATTATTTGATTATAAACTTTCAGTACCAATTTATTAATAAAAGTAAACTCTTACAAGTTCACGATTCGAGTTTACGATCTGAGTTCATATCATTCTCACGAGTTTGTTTAAACTCGCGAGTTTGACAACCTTGTGTGTTTCCATATATCATTTGTTCATTATTGTTGATAGATTCAATATTATACATAGTTTTTTTAACAAAAGAACATTATATAGATTTTGCGAACACGTTTTTATTGTTGATATTAAAACAAAATATTGCTTAACATTGAGCAAAGATACTCTCAATCAGTCGCTCACACACAATAACTCAATAAAATATAGAAAATTAAAAACCGCATGTAACCTTGGAAATTATTTATTTATCCAATATGCTTTGTTATGAATATTAATTATTTATTTAAATTAAAAATATTTATTACAATTGAGCAAAGATACTCTCATCAGTCGAGTAGATAACTATTAATCTTCAATGAAACCATGCACATATGAACACATTAATAAGTATAATTAGATCATTCATTTTTCTCTTAAACGTGTTTCCTTATATCATTTGTTCATTATTGTTCAAGATTCAATATTGTATTTTTTGACCAGCACAGATTCAATATTGTATATATTTTTTTAATAAAAAAATTCAATAGATTTTGTGAACACGTTCTTATTATCGTTATTAAAACAAAATATTGATTAACATAGAGCAAAGATACTCTCAATCAGTCGCTCACACACAATAACTCAAAATATAGAAAATCAAAAACCGGATGTAAACTTGGAAACTATTTATTTATATGACAATATTTATCTATCCAATATGCTTTGTTATGATTTTGCTTATATAATTATATATATTTTCGGATGCGCGCATGTGCATAAAATATTAATTAGCTAAATTTATAGCCCCTAAAAATCGCTGAGTAGAAAAGGTGATACGTCATATATACTACTTAATTTAATAATTTCTTTACTTTTTTTTCCAGGTTCAGCCAACCGAAAAACCGAAAAAAAAAAAAAAGGTTTTGCAATTGCTTATCCCCGCAGAACTGTTTAAATTAATAATATCTTTCCATTAAAAAAATTTACAATAATGATGTTCATTGAGTTTCATCAAAATGAGAAAGACATCTCTTACATGGTTTAAAAATAAAAAATATTTACATTTATAATTTTTTGTTGCACTTTATATTTATAATTTTAATTAAAATTATTAAAAGTATGATGTTATTAGAATATTTGATTTGACTACTTTTCATATTTTACATCCTTATTCCTTGAACGTAACTTTAGGTGGGTAACATATTAGACTTAGGCAAGATTAGGAGTTTCCCATGTTGAAAGTGTAAAACCTAAAGCATGTCAATAGCCTTATGGCCTAATTATTAGAAAAGAAAAACTCTCCATATAATTGTGTCCGTGTTATCATGAGTTTGATTTTGCTTATAACCTTAATTTGTTATAACTGGCCTCTTAAAATAAAAAAAAAGAGGACAAAATAATAGATTCTTCCCAATTAGATAAACCTCCGTACCAACGTGAATCACATCTAAAATATAAAAATTTTACTCGAAACAAATTTCTCTAAATATAGATTAGATCGTTTCGATGCATGTGATTTAACTTTCCATAAATTTTCTTGTCCCCAGAGTCTGGTTCGTGAGCTCTCTTTTTCACACACACTCACGCTTGAACAGTCGTCCCACAAAAACACAAAGAAGCACCGACGCATATATATAGCATCATCAATAAACAATTAATGCTCCCATGTGGTTCATTGAATTGAACTCTCCTTTCTTGACTTTTAATCTTATATTCACACTTCGCTTAATTAATGACTAGGTATGAACAAGAAATTGATAAGAAATAATTAGTTAAAATTAACTAAAAGTTATAATAGGTTAGAATAAATAAGTAAGGACAAAATTAGAAAAAATACATTAAATGTTAAGATAAACCCAAATTAAAACTTGTAAAATGAATCAAACCCCTTCTCAAATTTGAAGCTCACAGATATGATCGAAGATTGAGTATATAATTATGCATGTACATATATATATGTGTGTGTGTGTGTAATAATTGTGAAATGCCCAATCACATAGAATGTTAAGGTCAAAAAAAAAATACATAGAATGTTTATGTTTGTAGCAGGATGCAGAGTACGTACGATAGTGATATGAAACCAACCGAGGTTTGAAAAATGGTGAAATACATGCATGCAAATAGTCTCAACCCTTTAATTCTATGGCCCTCTTGGTTTCCAATCGTCGGATGCCAACAACATGGGAGTATTAATTCCACACTTTGATATGACTATTTAGTCAAAATACATGTTCATATTACTACCACAGAAAATAAACATGTGTGTTCGACTTTGTACCATCCTGCAGGCTTCTTACATAATTCCCATGTCATAGCGTTACGTATGCAGTATTACATTATGTGATTTATAACTGATCAAATTAGATAGATCAAAATATTTGTTAAAATTTGTCAAAAGTATGTCAATAAAAAATAAAATTAGTTAAAAATAATAAACTGGTAAGATATGTTTTTTTTTCCTTTTCAAATATACCCTTATATATGAAGAGAATAAATAAAAGAAAATGAGTGAAACAAATTGAGAGAATGCATGATAATTAATGTATGGTCACGTATTTAATGGTGGTAAAAACACAGAGAGTATATTAAAATTTCGGACAAAAAGAGACTGTAACTTATATATAAGACCAGCATTATCTCAAAAAGTGTAAATTATATATAGAATCGGAGGAACTGGTAATTTTAGCCACACTTTGTATGGGTTTCATTTTTCATAAAACAAAGATCAATTTACGAGCTTCATTCATACTGCAAACCCATGCCTTTTTTTTTTTTACCACCAAAACCCACGCCTTTGCTTTACTGATAATTGTATATGCCCCGATAAACATGAAATGTTATTATCACCAAAGCAAATACAATTATGTTTTGAATAGAAAAAGCAGGGCACATCATGGACGTCCACGTCCACGTCTAAAGTCGAATTGACACATGTTTTTCTCAGGAGCAATCAAAACGAGAAAAGAAGAAGAGGGGATTTGAATTATATTCTCTAGAATATAGGTACTCTCCATTATACATACAATAAAAAATATGATGTAAAAATTAAAGTAAACGTGTGAAAATTACATTTGTTAATTTTTTTTTTAAAAAAATTTGTATTACGTAATCTTATTTATTGAATGGTTAAATTAAATTAAATTAAAAAAAAGATTGAAAATCGAGGAGATGAAATGAATCGTGGAGAAAGAGACAAGAGGGGATTTTTGCGTCTTCTGGTCAAAAAAGAGGGGATTTTTGCGTCGAAGAAAAGAACATGGAAAGTAAAACTGCCGCCAAAGAATGGAAGAAAAGAGGCCGTTAAGGAAATGCCACGTCGACCAATGATAAGGCGAGTAATGAAAGCGGCTCGCACGTTTGTGGTCGAACCACCCAATTGGCGCCACGTAACAGACAAGATTAACCGACCCTTCAACGACAGTCAAATCTTGGCCCAACACGTTATTCCTTACGACACACTCTCGGACAAGGGCTATCTTCAGTTATGATCACACACACAATGATCTTGGCCTTGGATATTTTTTAACACATTCACAGTACATTACTTTTGATTTTCTTTCCCAATTATCGTGACTTTGGAAATTTCTTAGAACCTTTACTTCTTACTTCCATTGGACCATAATCCCATCGCCCACGTGGAGTTTACGTTTTTTTCTTTTTAAGTTCTTGTTTCTCGTCTTCCCCGCCTTTTTCAATTAGTGTTAACAACAATCATTCAAAAAAGATTTGTTTTTTTCTTAGCTTTAGAAAAATCACAACTAAATATTTGTTTCTTTTTGGATCTGTTCTGCTGACAGACGTTGAGTAGATCTTTTGAATTTTTGTGGGGAGGTTTGTATTTATGTTTGATGATTGTGGAAGAAAGGATAGGGATGGCGAAATTGAAGTTGTCCAACTTCTCCTATTGGTGGTCCTTTCTTCACGTTTTATATGAATTGTCATGCATTTAGAACTTGTAATCTAATGGCATGAAAACTTTTCTATAAGTGAAAAGTCGTAGAGTTGATCTCACTTATAATCTTAAGTTGTTAGTCTCTGTATTTTTTATTTTTTATTTTTACAAAAAAAGAAGAGTAAAATCTTGTTCTTTTTGGTTAAAAAAGTTTATGGGAAAGGAAAGGCATTTTTTAAGGCATCTATAGAACGAACTACCTGTTAGCCACAGCCCAAGTGAACGAATGTCACAGAATTTTTTTTTTGGGTACAAAATGTTACAGAAATTGAATCTAAAATGAAAATTCTACTAATAGGAGATTGGGTCTAGCAGAAAGAGCTAGTCTTTCACAACATAATGAACCAAGGTTCGAATTCTCGTTGAGAAAGGTACTCACATTTAGTACCAAACAGCGTCTCGAATAGGATTGTCTCCAATAGAAGAATATCTATGTTTTAGTAAAAAAAAAAATGAGATTTTTTTGTTCTTCTTTCACAATGGGCCCAAAACATCCAGTGAGAGATAAGTAGCCCAAAAAGTGATGGGCTATTCTATCTCAACAACTCTGGGCCTTTTGGGCTATCTGAAAGCCCATTTCCCATCTATTGCATAAAATTGTCGAAATCGGGTATGCCGCATCAAAGGTTTATTCGTATTAAGGGATTTCATTTTCTTTTTGTTTTTTTTTTTGCTTTTAATTACTATTACTTTATACTCGTCATTTTTTATTCGTTCTACATAATTTAATTTTTTTTAATGAAAAATTTGGCTTATTTTATTTGTGAAACATAATTGGATTAAAGTTTACTAATTTTCAGAACAAAATGAATGAGAATATTATATATTATGGGATTACAGCAAGAATTTTCATAAAAATAATATGGCGCAGGGGATGATGGTAATGAAAATTTGTATCAAGTAACAATTTGATTGGTGAAATCTCCTGGGAGCTTGGGAATCTGTGATGAGCCTGTGGTTTTCTTAATTTATGAAGGAACGGTATTTGTGGGGAACAAACCCTTTCTAAGTCCCTCAAGAACTGATAAACTTGGTGAGTTCGTGTACGCTTTGAATTTTTCAAACAATAACTTATTAGAAGAAATTCTATTACGAATGCAACTCTAAAGATCTTTATAAAACCTAGCAGTAATATCCTTGAAAGATGAGTGTAATTTCTTTGTAACATTTTTTATCCTTTGGTTTATTTTGCTCTTTTAAATTGATATAAATAAAATATGTATAGTAGAATGTATGATTGAATGAGCAGCTTGAACATAATATTTCATCTCTGTATCATTGGTTATTGAATTTTTGGCTTCCATCTTTCATCGGCAAAGCAGCCCACGGTAGCATTAATAATGGGGAAGCAGCAGATGGTATTTTAGTCTTTTCATGTCTCAATCCGCGATTCCGATGTCCCAATCTTGGTTCCAGGAAGGCTTTCAGGATATGTGTGTGTGTGTGTGTGTGTGTAACATCTTAGACTCTTTTGAGTATTAGGCTTTGATGAAACTCTGCTACGCTGCGAACAGTTAAAATTGGAGACCAGAAAATACTTTATTGGGAAATTAACCACATACACCTCTAATTGTATTTATAAGACACTTTTAGTATATTTTACACAGACAAAAAAAAAATCTTAAAATGTATTAACTCTATTAAAATATAACAAATTTTCAACTTTATCCATATTTACTATATACACCTTTTAAAAGAGATAATTACCTATATTATAATAAATAAAAGACAAAATAGTATATTCACGCTAAAAATTTAACAAAATGACTTATAAATAAGACTAAAAAAATATTCTCTCTCTATCTTATAAATATAACTAGATGTGTAGTTTAGTTTATTTGCCACGAGAAACAAGGAAATCCACCGCTCGTGGTTTCCCTAAGCTCATAATCATGTGAGCCTTAAAGGATATATTATTTGACTTTCTGAAACCATCATTAATTTGGGCTTGACCATTCATGGCAGGAAAAATTCCCAAATTAATCTAAGCTGAATTATTAACTTAGGTTGTGTCCGCTTGTTGGAGTTGAGATTAACTAGACTCTAAACTGAATAAGAAAACAAACTAAACAGTGGATAAGTTCTCTTTAACACACTCACCGACTGTATGTGAAGGATCCCAGAGATAATAAAAAAGCACTGACATAGCATGGCAAACAAATAAACAACGTAGATCCTCCACGTGGTTCATTGAACTATTGAACCCGCTTTCATGACTTTTAATCTAATTAGGTTTTCATACTACGTTTGGTTATTATATTATTATGTAATAGGTAATAGTTAGGTATATATGAACAAGACATTGGTACGTATATAATTGTGATGTGATGTTCTCAATCACATGTATATAGAATGTTTTGCGCTAGCATTCCGGCCTACGTATGTACGATAATGACTGAAACCAACCGAGGTACGAAAAGTGGATGAATCATGCATGGCAAATATACACAACCCTTTGTGGCCGTCTTGGTTTCCAACAAGTTATTCCTCACGAAACGAGAACTATTTTGAACTATTATTACTACAAGAATGATTTTAAAAAAATAGATAAAAATAAGAAATAAAATATATTAAAATCTTATATTTATGACTAAAATAAAGATCAAACAAGCTCTTCTATTAAACACAGAAAGTAGTATATAAAATCAGAGGAAGCAGTAATTTTAGCCACACTTTGTATGGGTTTCATTTTTCTTAAAACAAAGATCAATTGCCGAGCTTCACTCATATTGCAAACCCATGCCTTTTTTTCAAATACCAAAACTCATGCCTTTACTTGACATATAATTTTATATGCCCCGATAAACATGAAATATTATTATGAATCACCAAAGCAAATACAATTATGTTTTGAATAAAAAAAGCAGGGCACATCATGGACGTCCACGTCCATGTCTAAGGTTGAATTGACACATGTTTTTCTTAGGAGCAATTAGAACGAGAAAAGAAGAAGAAGAGGGGATTTGAATTATATTCTCTAGAATACACATTCTCTCCATTATACATACAATAAAAAAAATATGACGTAAAAATTAAAGTAAACGTGAAAATTATGTTTGCTAATTCTTTTTTAAAAAAATTGTATTAAGTAATCTTATTTATTGTATGTTTAAATTTAAATTATAAAAATATCGAAAATTGAGGTGATGAAATGAAATGGGGAGAGAGAGACAAGAGGGGATTTTTGCGTCGAAGAAAAGAACATGGAACGTAAAACTGCCGCCAAAGAATGGAAGAAAAAAGGCCGTCAAGGGAATGCCACGTCGACCAATGACAAGGCGAGTAATGAAGGCGGCTCGCACGTTTGTGGTCGAACCACCCAATTGGCGCCACGTAGCAGACAAGATTAACCGACCCTCCAACGACAGTCAAGTCTTGGCCCAACACGCTATTCCTCACGACACGCTCTCGAACAATGGCCATCTTCAGCTATTGTTACACACACACACACAATGATCTTGGCCTTTTGATATTTTCTAATATATTCACAGTACATTACTTTTGATTTTCTTTCCCAATTATAGTCACTTTGGAAATTTCTTAGAACCTTCACTTCTTACTTCCATTGGACCATAATCCCATCGCCCACGTGGACTTTAGGGTTTTTTTTTTTCTTTTTAAGTTATTGTTTCTCGTCTTCCCCAGCTTTTTCAATTAGTGTTAACAACAATCATTTAAAAAAGATTTGTTTTTTTCTTAGCTTTAGAAAAATCACAACTAAATATTTGTATCTTTTTGGTTTTGTTTTGCTGACAGACGTTGAGATGAATGAGTGGATTTTTGAATTTTTGTGGGGATGTTTGTATTTATGTTTGTTGATTGTGGAAGAATGGGTAGGAATGGCGAAATTGAACTTGTCCAGCTTCTCCTATTGGTTGTCCTTGCTTCATGTTTTGTATAAACTGTCATGCATGTGCGAGTGAAGAAAGAAAAAAAAATTCTACTTGTGATCTCGTAACCTATGGATTGTAGGATTTATCATACTTGTAAACTCAGGTTATTAATTTCTGCCCTTTAAGAAACAAAGGAAGAGGAGAAAAATCTTGTTTTCTTTTATAAAAAAAATTATGGAAAAGGAAAGACATTTTTTAAGGCGGCTGATAAAACGAACTTCCTGTTCCTCACAGCCCAAGTCCATGAATGTTATAGAAATTGAACCTAAAATGAAAATTCTTGGGGGCAAGCTAGCAGAGCAATTTGGACCATGATTTAAAAACGCTCTTCCTCTTTTTTTTTCCCCCCCCAAAAAACGCGTTTCTTCAGAATAGACCCAAAACATTTCCCAAAAAGTAAAGGGCTACCTCTATCTCAACAACTCTGGGCCTCTTTTTGTGTGTATTAAGGGACTTTACTTTATTTTATTTTATTTTGCTTTTAACTACTATTGCTTTATGCTCGTTATTTTAAATCTATTATGCATAATTTATTTTTTTAATGAGAAATTTGAGTTATTTTATTTGTAAAGCATAGTTGGATTAAATTTTACTAATTCTTAGAACAAAACATGAATGAGAACATTATTATGGGATTACAACAAGAATTTTCGTCAAAACATGACGCAGGGAATTATGGTAATGACAAGTGACAATTTGTATCAAGTAACAATTTGAGTGGTGAAATCTGGTGGGAGCTTGGGAATCTATGAGGAGCCTGTGGTTTTTCTTAATTTGTGACGGAACTATTTGTGGAGTCAAGAACTGATGAACTTGTCGAGTTGGTGTACATTTTGAACTTTTCAAACAACGACTTATTAGTAGAAATTCTATTAGCAATGCAACTCTAAAAGATCTTTATAAAACCTAGCAGTAATATCCTTGAGAGATGAGTTTGATTTCCTTATAAATTTTTTATCCTGTGGTTTATTTTTCGTTTTTAAAATGATATAAATAAAACACGTACAATACAAATAAGATGACCAAAATCCTATGGGCTTCTTCATTTTTTGGTAAAAAAATTGGCATGGGCTTCATCTAACTCAACAACTCTAGACCATGTCCAGAATACCAGTGTCTCCGCTATCCACTACATTACTATCATTTTTCTTCTCTTTAGACCTATTTGGAACGATTGATAAATAACTTTTTAATCATAATTTACGAAATACTTGGTAAATATGTAAAAAAAGTTTTATCTCAACTTACATAAAATATGCTTATAAATGATTTTAGATGTGATAACAAACAAGGTTTTTTTTCATTCTTGGAGCCAGGCTAGCTTCATGGTTCTTCACCTTCATATATAGTTAAAGGAGATTGTTGCGATCATCATAATTAATATAGTAAGATGCCCAAGGTCACTGGATCTCTCTATCAATAATCAATATATGATTGAATGAAAAGCTTGAACATAACATTTCATCTCTGTATCGTTGGTTATTGAATTTTTTGCTTCCATCTTTCATTGGCAAAGCAGCCCATGGTGGCACTAATGGAGATGCAGCAGATGGTATTTCGGCCTTTTCATATCTCAGTCCACGATTCCTATGTCCCAGGGTTGGTCCCAGGAAGGCTTTAAGGATACACACGCGCGCGCACACACATATATGATCTTAGACTCTTTTGAGTATTAGGGTTTGATGAAATTCTGCTATACGCTGTGAACAATTGAAATTGGAGACCAGAAAATACTTTATTGAGCAAATTAACCCCCTAGCTTAGTTCACTTGGCACGAGAATCAGGGAAATCCACTGCGGCTTCCCTAAGCTCATGTCAAGTTTCTGGGGAACCATGTGAGCCTCGGAGGATATATTATTTGACTTTTTGAAACCATCATTAATTTGGGCCTGACTATTGGGTTTGCATATGAGCGTTGGAAAGATTTCCAAATTGTAATGTTTGCCTGGTTGCTTTCTTGATGAGGAATAATTGTCCGTCAACTGTTCAACTATATTATGAAGTTCATTTTCGTTTTGAAAAGTAAAATATAAATTCACGTTTGGATTCACTAAGAGCAATCCAACTGTAATGGAGCAGTCTAAAACTTCTGGACTAGTCTTTGGCCCACCAAATTAATCTGAGCGAACATATTAACTTTGGTTGTGTTCACTTATTGGAGTTGAGATTAATTGGCCTTCAAACTGAACGAGAAAATAAGATGACAAACTATAAGTCCTCCTTAATAAACAACCTCGATCCTCCACCAGGTTCTTTGAATATATTGAATTTGGGATGTTTAGTTATATAAATCGAGATAAAATTCTTTTCACATATTTATTTTATATATAGTAAAATCATTTTTAAAATTCTGGTTTGTTTTTTTTTCCAAACACCCCTTCATGATTTTTAGTCTTAGATTTTCATATTACGTTTAGGTATTACTCTGGTCATTAATATAGAACCTCATTATTGAGTTGAATTTAGTGCTAAATATCATACCTATTTCTCATATTTATTAATTTTTCTTAAATTATCTTTATGAGAGGGAGGATATTAAGAAAGATGATTATGGTATTTTAGAAAAAAAAATGTCATATGTTTTATAATTAACTAACTTACTTAAATTTTAATCTAATCAAATTAGTTAAATATTATCTCCAGTTCTTATAATATAAGAGCTCATTGACTTTTACTTGAATCCTAAATATAAGATCTTAATCCACTTTTTCTCTCATATTTATTTATTTTTTTAAAGTAGTCCTTATAATAATAATAGTTTTAACCAATACACTTGATTAACAATGATATTATGGGAAAAATAACACATTTATTATAAATAACTAACTTAACTAATTTTTTTATCTATTTAAATTAGTTAACTAGTTCTTATCTTAAGAACCGTAAATAATAGATCTTATATTAAGGATATGAGATGTATTATGTAATTGTACGTGTGAACAAGAAATTGGTATATAATTGTGATGTGATGTGATGTGCACACTCACATGCTGAATGTTTCGCCTTAGCAATCCGGCGGACGCACTATAATGACTGAAACCAACAGAGGTACGAAAAATGGATGAACCCTGCATGGGAATAGACAAATAGTCCAGACACTTTATGGCCGTCTTCGTTTCCAATCGTCAGATATCGAAAACATAGGAGTATTAATTGCAAATTTAATATAGTCCTACTATCATATTTATTAAGTTTCTTTACGGCATCTTTAGTTACACTCTATTTATTTCATGTAAAAAAAAAAAATCAATTTATGATGGGTTTGATACTCCCTCTCGGTTGCCTTAAATAAGTGACAATTTTTTCATATGATGTCTTCCTCTTTATAAAAAAAATATTTAGAAGTTGTTTTCAATTTTTTCTTTAATTTTTTATTTTGTCTTTATTTGATTACTCATATCAATATCATTACATTTATTATCAATGTAAATTGTTCAAATAGTAATTCTTTCGTTTTTTTTTTACACCCTATATTTCATTACTACGGATTATTTTAAAAAAAAGTTACATTTTTTTATATGTTTATTTTCTCCAACTGATTTTCTAATTAACTTTGATTCAATTGAAGGAATGGAAGATATTTCAAATCTATGCCTCCCCTTTTCGTATTATTGTTTAGCCCTGATATTAAGGTTTTAATTAACATGAAATATCATCATCAAATCAAATCAAATCATATACAATAATTATATCATGTACAGAATGTTTGGTCGAAAAACATATTATGAAAAGAAAACAGGGCACATCATGGATGTCCATCGACCTTGTGTTGGGCCCAACACGTTATTCCTCACGAACGCACTCAAACAAAATTGATCACACTAGTCATCCAAAAATGTGATCACACTGATCTTCTCTTTGATATATTTTCCAACAGCTCTCTTCACATAACAACCTTTTTCTTTTTTCTTTTTTTTTTTAAACTTTTCCTTCTCGTAGTGTAATGTTCACCGATTGCTTTGTTGACAAGGAATTATTCTGCGTCAACTAGTCAACTATATTATGAAATGTTTAAGGCTTATACTTCACGTTCCCTCTGAGAAGTAAACTAATATACATTCAAGTTCTGATTCATTCGGAACAAGGCAAGTATTGTGAGAGATTGATCATGTATCGGAATAGTCTAAGAGTGCTTCAAGCCACATTCTTGGCGTGGCTTTTGCAGGTAGGGATTCTGCGCACCAATGGAAGCAAGAGTTGCATAGAG
Source organism: Neltuma alba (assembly GCF_004799145.2). NCBI lineage: Eukaryota > Viridiplantae > Streptophyta > Magnoliopsida > Fabales > Fabaceae > Neltuma > Neltuma alba. The sequence continues at coordinate 341,966 of NW_021633826.1, forward strand.
AAAGAAAGGGAAGCACTTTTGGAGATGGAGAAAGGGCTTGTGGATGAGTATGGCATCTTGTCTTCATGGGGTCCAAATAGAGACGCTGATTGTTGCAACTAGTGGGGAATTCATTGTAGCAACCAAACAGGCCATGTTGTGAAGCTGGATCTCCGTGCTCGTGACTATGATAAACCTTTGAAAGGTCAGATTAGTTCTTCTATGGTGGAACTGCAACAGTTGAATTATCTAGATTTTAGTTGGAATGATTTTCATCAAAATCAAATTCCAGAGTTTCTTGGCTCTCTTACCAATTTAAGAACTCTTGATCTGAGTCATGCTAACTTCGGTGGGAAAATTCCTTATCAATTAGGAGAACTCTTGAGCCTACAGAATCTTCATCTCCACTTAACTACCTTGTAGGTGAAATCCTTGGCAATTGGGAAATCTTTCTAACTTGCTGCAACTCGCTCTGCATCATCACCATTTAGGGGGCTTAATTCCTCACCAACTAGGTAATCTTTCAAGATTAGAGATTCTGTTCTTGATTCAAATGACAATCTCCTGATTGATGTTGATGACATTCCATGGATTTCTCACCTTTCTTCTTTGACCGACCTTCAACTAGGTGATTGTGTCAAATCTTAGAAAATCCAAAAAACTGGTTGCACATGGTTGGTCGGCTGCCAAATCTACAAGTTCTGTCTCTAAAAATTGTAGTCTTTCAAATAGAGATCTTCTTTTTTGGGCATCCCTCTGTATTGAATTTTTCTTATTCCCTAATTGAGCTTGATCTAGCTCACAAAAGTTCACAATCATCCATATTTCCTTGGTTGTTCCATTTAAACTCTAGTCTTACATACCTGGATCTCGGAGAAAAACCTCTTAGAGGGTTCTATTCCATATGATCTTGGGAAAACAATAAATTCTCTTCAATACTTGGCACTCTGTAACAATCACTAAATGGAACACTGCCAAAAACAATTGCAAATCTGTTAGAATTGCGAGATTTTGATGTTTCTGGGAAACTTTTTGGATGGTGAGATTACAAATTTGGGGCCCCTTGTGAATCTCACAAATTTGGGCATGTTAAGGTTATCCTAGAACTCCGTTACTTTGAAATTCAATGACAGTTGGATTCCTCATTTTCAATTGACATTATTGATGATGCAATCTTGCATGCTAGGTCCTTCTTTTCCAAAATGGCTTCAAACACAAAAGGCCCTCTCCAGTCTTGATGTTTCTGATGCTGGCATATCAGACACAGCAACAATGGCCTCTTTCCTTTGCTCTGCCAAGAAAAGTTTAACCTTTTTGGACATGTCAAGCAATCACTTCAAAGGACAACTTCCAGATTGTTTGAATGGCTCAAATTCAATAAGAATCATCGATTTCAGCAACAACAAATTCTCTGAAAACATTCCTACCTCTATGGGTTCCTTACTTTTGGTCCGCCACTTAATATTACGCAACAATCACTTCACAGGCCAACTCCCATCCTTGAAGAATTGCACTGACTTGGTGATGTTGGATGTGGGGAGAAATGAATTGGCAGGACCCATACCTTCATGGATATTAGGATCTAACTTTCCTAAGTCGCAAGTTCTTAGCTTGACAATGAACAACTTTCATGGAAGTTTGCCATCCCATCTTTGTCATTTGTCAACCATTCAAATTTTAGATCTTTCAATGAATAACTTGTTTGGACATATACCCAAATGCCTCCAAAACTTCACTACGATGACTCATAAACCTAGCATCTATGATACCATTAATCAATTCTTTATCTTTAAGAATAATTCCCCCTCTTATTGGATAGTTGAATATGACTTTTATCCCACAGTGAGATGGAAGGGGAAAGAATTGTCATTTAAGGACAACAAAAGACTTCTGAGGTTGATTGACCTATCTGAAAATCAACTATCTGACAAGATTCCAGAAGAAATTGGGAGCCTCTCAGAACTAGTTTCTTTAGATTTATCAAATAACAATTTAAGTGGTGAAATCCCTTGGGAGCTGGGAAAGTTGCATGCCCTTGATTTTCTTGATTTATCAACAAATCGTTTTTCTGGAAAAATCCCTTCAAGTCTGTCTCAAATTGATAGGCTCGCTGTTTTGAACTTATCCCATAATAATTTATCTGGAAAAATTCCATTAGGAACGCAACTCCAAGGCTTCAATGCATCTGTATATGAGGGAAACCCCTATCTCTGTGGGAGTCCACTTGAAAGGCTTTGTCCTGATGAAAACAGAAAACCAGAAGGCTCATTTACAATTGAGAAGCATGATGATGATTCAATTTTCAGCCAAGGCTTCTACATAAGTATGGGTTTGGGATTTGCTACTGGATTTTGGGCCATCTTTGGCCCATTGCTTCTCTTCCCCACTTGGAGGCATGCTTGCTTCATCTTCCTGCATAATCTATGTGACAAGATCTTTGTGCTCACAGTAACCAACATATCAAGATGTCGCAGGTTCTTTGAAAAGTAAGTAATAATCTTCTTTCTTTCACTCTCCTTTTCAACAAAATTGGGAAACAAAAATAGATCAATTGATCCAAAGTAATTTCTTACCTGTCACGAAAAAGCATACATAAAACCATTTGGATGAGTCTCGAACTTCTCTAATCAGTTTAATTATTCATTCATGAAACTTTCACGGTGACTTGGTTTTGAATGCTGTGGATTATAAGCAAGGTGATGAGAGGAGCCCGATCCATGGAAGCTGAAAGATCATGAGAGAGGCAGTTTGGGCAGAAGCAAATACATGTGGAATAGGTTTCTGTTAGCCGCCGTCAAAATAAAGCATCCATGTCACGTGTGCTTTTGTTAATTAATTACTCTTGTCAATTTCGTCCTGTTTAACCTTGCTGTTACTTAATTGGGAATATTCTCAATTAGACTTGTCTAACTTATCGTTTCATCTATAATGTGTCGAATGAAAAATACTGAGCTGGTAAAAAAAGAATGAAAAATACTGATACAGAACCATTGTTTTTTAAATGCTTTTTTTGGCCCTAATTAACCATGAAATGAAGCCTGTCTTTTTGCAAATATATGCAAAACTCACCCTAGGCCGGCCATATTTAGTCCATAAAATAAATAAATAGAAACCAAAATACGTCATAATTGCTTTCTTCGAAAAGTATGACAAGATTTTCAGCAAGAATTACAAACAAAAAGTAGAATTTCCTGTTAAGGTTATGAGAAATAAGCTTTTATTATAAACTATTAATCAAATTTTTGCACTCACATTGTATATTTAAAAAATGAATAAAAATTTATTAGTTGCCAAATCATATCTTATACTTGCACTTATTCCTTTTCTACTTTTCATATAATGGATACCAATAAAATCACCTTAAGTGAAAATAGAATTGCAACCAAAAGAAACTTGAATTTTCATAAGCTAAAAAATTTAGATAAAAATAAAACGCTAAAATATACAAAATTCTCCTAAACTTTGCATCAATCGCATGAAACCTTCCTGACATTTAAAATTTAAATTAAAAATTCTAATATTTCATGTTTTCACAAAATTGAATCCTTTAGCTAAACAGTTTTTCCCATCATCGCATTTTTATAATCATCGGCGTCATCTGCGCTCTGATCATTAGTTCTCTAATTTGCTGACAATTTTCTGGTGAAGCCACCGGATAATATAACAATTTCTCAAACAACCAAGGAATATAGTCATTTCCCAACAATTTTCTTCATCTTTTATTGAATCCTCGTCCATCTGGGGGAAAATCTTGTATAATTTTACTTAAAAATTATGTCCATACTTTTCTCTGACAAAAAAAAAGGTCCATACTTTTCATGGAATCGAAATTTTTGGTTTTGAGGGAAAAAAAATGAGAAGTTACTAAAATAACGAAATGATTTTGAGTGTTTGGAAAAAATTTTAATTTTCATTTTCATTTCAGAGCAAGACTTGTTGAATATGAGAAGCCCAAGCAGCACCTAACTTTCGCATTCATCATCGTATTGAGCTTCAGTAACGGGCCCATGATAATAGCCTTTTGGGTGTTGGGCCTGAATAGCCATTTTCTTTGCAATATTTGACATTTCGAATAGGAACAGGTTTTTTTAAAAGAAAAATAAAAAGGAATGAGTTGATATTAGATTTTTTTTAAAAAAAAAAGTTCCATTAAAATGATAGTTGAATTCGTAAAACCCCAAATGTCATCTAAACTTGAAAAATCGACTAAATTTTGAAATTAAATGAATTTACAGTATTACCTTTTTTTTATTTTCTTTTTTATACCTTCAAATCACTCTTGCCAGCAGGCGGGGTTCCGACACTGGTGCCAAAGTTTAAGTGACTGCTGGTTACTGATCAACGATGATCCAGTGCTTGGCAACTATTTTTTGAGAATTTTTATAACTTGATTAACAACGCTTAAAATTATACTCACAATTTCATTAACATTTTTAGTCATGTATCTTTCATGTTTTTAAACTGCAATTTTTTGAACAATTTTAATGTTATCAACAACTCTTATAATGATACTGACAAACGCTATTACATTATTAACCATTTTATATGATGGTTTTTTATTAATTTAAAATATGTGTTAAATTAATAATATTAATTTAAAATAGGCTTTTTTTAATTTGTGCTTTAATTATCTTAAATTTCTATGGGACAACCCAATTTATGAAGTTTTCTTACGTGTTCATCCCTGTCACAGACTTGAAGCTAAGTCTACCCCCAAATATACGACTCGATCGACTTCAACTCTCAAATATTCCTCACGATATGTACTCTTATTCCATGTACATGCCATCATCATTGTTGACTTATTGATGAAACCCATATCCGTAGTTGCTCGATGTATCATAATTAATTTCATTTTGCAAACCCCGTCAATTTAACGGAGCCCACACGTTTATACTATTGAAGGCAGATTTCTGGAAGACATCAAATCTTGCAATTAGTTTTAGCAGGGGAAAGAGGCTCGTTTTAGTAGTTAGGAAGCATGCCACACACAACACGCTGCCTATGCTGCTTTGTTTGTGAAGAAAGAAATGATTATAAATTGAAGGTTCCCATAATGTTGGAGCAATATCCAAAGAGTGACCATGTATTCAAATAGTCTAGATTAGGAGTAGGAAGCCATCAAATCTACAAGCTATCTCTTTTAAGAATAGTGTCTTTAGACACGACTCGAACCATATTTTTTGTTACTCAGAGGTATTGCCAACAGCAATCACTTCAAAAGACAACTTCCTGATTGTTGGGATCGCTTAAAATCAATAAGAATCATTGATGAAGGGAGCCCGGTTGATCATTTGAAGCTGGAAGATCGTGATGAGGAAAGCTGCTTGTAGTAGAAGCAAAGACAAATGTGGAATGGGTTTCTGTTAGCTACTGTCAAAATAAAGCTTCCCTATTTTGTTCCCTACTGTGATATTCTCAGTTAGACTTGTCAAACTTAATCTTTTCATCCATATATGTGTGGAACAAAAATGACAGTTACTAAAATCAAATGTTGGATCAATGACCTCGTTAGGTCATTAATAAATTTTTCTTGAAAATGCAAATATAGCTATTCATACTATTGCAAACAAAAAATTTCAATTATAGATTGAGAGTTATAGTTGAAACTTAAATCAATGTCTTATTTGTTAGTGAGATCCTTCAATTTTACAATTATTTGAATCGATATTTAAACTCATTTTTATTAAAATCTATCTAAAACTTTATTGATACTGCCTCTGTTCCTAAATATAAGAGCTAGTTAACTAATTTGAGTAAATTATGAAAATAAGTTAAGTTAGTTATTTATAATAAAGAGGTGTTATCTTTTTTAAAATATCTTTACTAATCATATTTATTGGTTAAAACTATTATTATCAGAAGGACTATATTGGAAAAAAATAAATAAATATGAGAGATAAAATAGATTATGATATTATATTTAGGATCAAAATAAAAGTTAAACGAGATTTTATATTAAGAACTATAAGTAATATTAACTTGTTCCTATAAATCTAACCGTCATTCTTGCGCATGTTTTCAAGAAAACAAATCACGACAATAAGTTGAGGATTTTTTTCCCCTTTGGTTTTCCCCGTTTTTGACATCAATACTATCAATAGGCCAGGGAATGAGGATTCGAATCACGTAATACGCGGTACAGGCCCCATGAATGTTGTACAGATTAAACGGAATTTCCACTGAAAATTCACGAGAGCACCCACAAAAGAACATTAATTAGGCCCAAAATATAAGGGCGGGGCTAGAAGCCCAAATTTTATGGGCTTGCTCTAGACCCATTTCCTCTCTCCAGCTTATGGCTTTATCAAACAACATTGGAGAACACTGCCCCCAAAAAAAAAAAAAATTGGACTCAGCATCGAATCAAAAAATAAAAATAATAGAGGTTTCCAATTTTGACGGTCTAACCGAGGAACTTTCATGAGCGTACTCTTCATCTTCACAGTCACTTCCACTGATAAACTACGTATAATCTTTTTATTCTAATCATAAAATTCTTTTAAATCGGTGAATGCACTTTGTATTCAAATTTGGACAGCTATATTATATATACCTCTTGTTTTCCTTCATACATAATCTCCCTAATAAATAAAACTCTTATCTTATTACGTGCATACTCAAACGATAATAAGCCAACATTTGCCAAAAAATAAACAAGCCACCACAGAGATTATCATTAACTTATTGACTTGTTTTTTATATCCATGATTTACTCGATATATCATTAATTTTTATTATACTGCCTCTGGTTCTAATTATAAGACTATATTTATAGATTATAAACAAGGTAATTAGAACCAAAAGTAGTATTTTGCAAACCCCGTCGATTTGACAAAATCCACGCTTATGAAATTCACCGGCAACCTGGAGCGCAGCTTTTTGAATTTAAAGCCTGGCTTTGAAAATTAATAATGCTTATGCAATACGCATCCTTATAGATCTTTGTATGGGTCCAGTGGCTTTGGAAAAAATCATTTTACTAGACTTTTGGAATTTAAAGCCTTGCAATTAATTAGAAAGCTTGAAATTTTGGGATTGAAAGAAAGCAATCTTAGAAAAGGACGCTACATGCATGCCGCCTAAGACACGCTATACTGTTTAATTTTTGACGAAAGAAATGATTATAAATTGAAGGTTAAATCCCAAAGAGTGACCATGTGTTGGAACAGTCTAAATCTGAGGTAACATATTAACTTTGGTTGTGTTCACGTGTTGGAGTTGAGATTAATTAGACTTTAAACTGAATGAGAAAATGAGACAAAAACCCACTCTCAGTTCTCTTTAACACGCTAACGGACTTGCATTTGAAGAATCGGAGAAATAACAAAGAAGCATTGACAAAGCATCATAAATAAACAACATCGGACTCCCACGTGGTTCATTGAATATATTGAACATGAGAATTTTTTATTATCACATAAATCGAGACAAAACTCTTCTTATATACTTTTTTCGGTCTTATATATAAGCTTCACTTTTGAAGAGGAGTCTGGTCTAAGATAAGCTTCATTTTTTAGCTTGTCTGAGCATTTATTACTTTTTTTTCCCCTAATTTGTTCCTAGTTGACTGTATTTAGTACTCATTCTCCCTCATTAATATTACCTCCATATATTTTTTTTCAACATTTTTTTTATTTATTGTCTCTCTCATTTACTCTCTTAATAAATAAGGATAAATTTGAAAAAAAATACATTCTTGACCTATTTATTATTTTTAATTTATTTTAACTGATAGTTCGTTAAATGTGATTCGGTTATTTGAACCTTATATATAAGAACGAAAGGAGTACTTATTTTGTATATCATAAAATTACTTTTAAAATTATGATTGAATTTCCATCCAAATACCAATTCACAACTTTTAGTCTTAGGTTTTCCTACTATGTTTAGGTATTACTTCTTCGGTTATTAATATATGACCTAATTAGTGAGTTAAATTTAGTCCTAAATATTAAACATATTTCTCTTACTTATTGATTTTTCTTAAATTATCTTTATGGATATTCTCTCAACCATGATTAAGTAGGATGAGGATATTAAAAAAGATAGTTATGGTATTTTAGGAAAAATATGTCATATGAGTATTTTTTATAATTAACGAATTTACTTAACTTTCTTAATTCAATTAAATTAGTTAAATAGATCTTATATTAAAAATAAGAATAGCATTATGTAATTTGTAATAGGCATGTATGAACAAGAAATTGGTAAATAACTGTGGCATGATGTGCTCAATCACATATAGAATGTTTCGCATTAGCAATCCTGCGTACGCACGATAATGACTGAAACCAACAGGAGTACGAAAAATGGATGAATCATGCATGGGGATAGACAAATACTCTGAAAACTTTATGGCCGTCTTGGTTTCCAACCGTAAGGAATCGAAAACACAAGAGTGTTAATTGCAAATTTAATATAGTCCTACTATTATATTTATTAAGTTTCTTTGCGGCATCTTTGGTTGCACTCTATTTATTTCATGTAAAAAAAAATCAATTTATGATGGGTACTCCCTTGGTTGCCTTAAATAAGTGATGATTCTTAATATGATGTCTTCCTATTTATAAAAAATATTTGGAAGTTGTTTTCAATTTTTTAATTTTTTATTTTGTCTAGTTAACTTTGATTCAATTGAAGGAATGGAGGATGTTTCAAATCTATGCCTCCCCTTTTCGTATAATTGTATGGTCCTGATATTAAGGTTTTAATTAACATGAAATATTATTATCAAATCAAAGCATGTACAATAATTATATCATGAACAGAATGTTTGGTCGGAAAAAAAATATATTAAGAACAGAAAGCAGGCCGCACCATGGATGCCCACATCAACCCTGTGTGGGGCCAACATGTTATTCCTTCCGAAACACTCCCAAACGAATGTGATCATACTAGTCACCCAAAAAAAAAATGATCATACTGATCTTCTCTTTGATATATTTTCTAACAACTCTTCACATAGGAACCCCTTTTTTTTTGGTTACTTTTCCTTTTCATATTGTAATGTTCACTGATTGCTTTGTTGACAAGGAATTATTCTGCGTCAACTAGTCAACATATTATGAAGTCTTTATACTTCATTTTCCTTTTGAAAAGTGAACTAATATACGTTTGAGTTTTGATTCATTTGATGCAAGGCAAGTTCTGTGAAAGAGAGTGATCATGTATTGGAATAGTCTAAAAGTGCTTCAAACCATATTCTTGGCATGGTCTTTACAGGTGGGGATTATGCACACCAATGGAAGCAAGGGTTGTAGAGAGAGAGAGAAAGGGAAGCACTTTTGGAGATGAAGAAAGGGCATGTGGATGAGTATGGCATCTTGTCTTCATGGGGTCCAAATGGAGACGCTGATTGTTGCAACTGGTGGGGAATTTATTGTAACAACCAAACAGGCCATGTTGTGAAGCTGGATCTCTGTGCTTGTGACTATGATAAACCTTTGAGAGGTCAGATTAGTTCCTCTATGGTGGAATTGCAACAGTTGAATTATCTAGATTTTAGTTGGAATGATTTTCATCTAAATCCAATTCTAGAGTTTCTTGGCTCTCTTACCGATTTAAGAACTCTTGATCTGAGGCATGCTTACTTTGGTGGGAAAATTCCTTATCAATTAGGAGAACTCTCGAGCCTACAGAATCTTTATCTCTAGTTTAACTACCTTGTAGGTGAAATCCCTTGGCAATTGGAAAATCTTTCTAACTTGCTGGAACGCACTATCTATCATAACCATTTAGGGGCTTAATTCCTCACCAACGCGGTAGTCTTTGAAGATTAGAGATTCTTGTTCTTGATTCAAATGACAATCTCCTGATTGATGTTGATGACATTTCAGAGATTTCTCACCTTTCTTCTTTGACTGTCCTTCAACTAAATGATGTGTCAAATCTTAGAAAATCCAATAACTGGTTGCACATGGTTGGTCAGCTACCAAATCTACAACTTCTATCTCTAAAAAATTGTAGTCTTTCAAACAGAGATCTTCTTTTTGTGCATCCCTTTGTATTGAATTTTTCTTATTCCCTAACCGAGCTTGGTCTATCTCACAATAAGTTCACATCATCCATGTTTTCCTTGGTTGTTCCATTTAAACTCTAGTCTTACATACCTGAATCTCAGAGAAAACCTCTTAGAGGGTTCCATTCCATACCATCTTGGGAAAATAATGAATTCTCTTCAATACTTGGCACTCAATAACAATCATCTAAATGGAACACTACCAAAAACAATTGCAAATTTGTTAGAATTGCAACATTTTGATGTTTTTGGGAACTTTTTCGATGGTGAGATTACAAATCTGGGCCATCTTGCAAATCTCACAAAATTGAAAATATTAGATTTATCCCAAAACTCATTTACTTTGAAATTCAACTATCACTGGATTCCTTATTTTCAATTGAAATCATTGGATATAAAATCCTGCATGATGGGTCCCTCATTTCCAAAATGACTTCAAACACAAAACCATGTCCATACTTTTCTCTGACAAAAAAAAATGTCCATACTTTTCATGGAATCAAAATTTTTCGTTTTGAGAAAAAAAAACATAAAGCTACTAAAATAACGAAACGAATTTTCTGTGTTTGGGAAATTTTTTAATTTTTTATTTTCATTGACGAGCATGAGTTGTTGAATATGAGAAGCCAAAGCAGTACGTAACTTTCACATTCATCACCGTATTGGGCTTCCGTGATGGGCCCATGAGAATGGTCTTTTTGTAGTTGGGTCTGAATAGCAATTTTCTTTGCAATATTTGACATCTCGAATAGGAACAGGTTTTTTTTAAAATAAAAAATAAAAAGGAATGAGTTTACATTAGACTTTTTTTGTTTTTTAACGTTCGTAGTTGAATTGGTAAAACCCCAAATGTCATCTAAACTTGTAAAATTGACTATTTTGAAAATTTGAAATTAAGTGAATTTACAATATTGTTCTTTATTTCTTTTTCTTTTTCATACCTTCAAGTCCCTCTTACCAGTAGGCTGGAGCTTTTTTGATATATTTTTTTAACTTTTATAATGTGATCAACAACTCTTAAAACTATATTCACAACTTTATTAACGCCATTAATCATGTATCTCTCAAGTTTTTAAACTGGAATTTTCTGAATAATTTTAACGTTATCAATAAATCTTATTATGATATTTACAACTCTATTAACATTATTAACCACTTTATATGATGGATTCTTATCAATTTCAAAAATGTATTAAGTTAATAATTTTAATTTAAAATAGGCTTTTTTTAATTCATGTTTTAATTATCTTAAATTCTATGGGTCAATCCAATCTATAAAGCGTTCTCACGCGTTCATCCCTCTCATGGACTTGAAGCTAAGTCTGCCCCCAAAATACACGACTCGATCTGCTTCAACTCTCAAATATTCCTCACGATATGTACTCTTGTTCCATGTACATGCCATCATCATTATTGACTTATTGACTTATTTCACTTCATTGCTTTTTTGCTTTTAACTCCTACTACTTTAAACTCGTCATTTTTGGTCTATTCTAACAATTTATTTTTTTATGAGAATTTTGAATTATTTTATTTGTAAAGCATAGTTGGATTAAAATTTACTAATTTTTAGAACAAAACATGAATGAGAACATTATTATGGGATTACAGCAAGAATTTTCATAAAAACAATACGGCGCAGGGGATTATGGTAATGATGATTTGGATCAAGTAACAATTTGAGTGGTGAAATCTGGTGGAAGCTTGGGAATCTATGAGGAGCCTGTGGTTTTTCTTAATTTATGACTGTGGAGTCAAGAACTGATAAAGGTGAGTTGGTGTACGTTTTGAACTCGTCAAACAACAACTTATGGAATTATTCTGTGTCAACTAGTCAACCATATTATGAAGTCTTTAAGGCTTATACTTCATGTTCCTTCTGAAAAGTAAACTAATATACATTCAAGTTTTGATTCATTCGGAGCAAGGCAAGTTTTGTGAGAGAGTGATCATGTATCGGAACAGACTAAGAATGCTTCAAACCATATTCTTGATGTGGCTTTTGCAGGTAGGGATTCTGCACACCAATGGAAGCAAGAGTTGCATAGAGAGAGAAAGGGAAGCACTTTTGGAGCTGAAGAAAGGGCTTGTGGATGAGTATGGCATCTTGTCTTCATGGGGTCTAAATGGAGACGCTGACTGTTGCAACTGGTGGGGCATTCATTGTAGTAACCGAACAGGCCATATTGTGAAGCTGGATCTTCATGCTCATGATTATGATAAAACTTTGGGAGGTCAGATTAGTTCTTCTTTGATAGAACTACAACAGTTGAATTATTTAGATTTCAGTTGGAATGATTTTCATCCAAACCCAATTCCAGAGTTTCTTGGTTCTCTTACCAATTTAAGGTTCCTTAACATGAGTCATGCTTCCTTTGGTGGGAAAATTCCTTGTCAACTCGGAAAACTCTCACACCTACAGAATCTTTATCTCCAGTTTAACTACCTTGTAGGTGAAATCCCTTGGCAATTGGGAAATCTTTCTAATTTGCTGCAACTTAGTCTCTATCACAACCATCTAGGGGGCATAATTCCTCACCAACTTGGTAATCTTTCAAGATTAGAGATTCTTTTTCTTGATTCAAATGACAATCTCCTGATTGATGTTGATGACATTCCATGGATTTCTCACCTTTCTTCTTTGATTGACCTTCAACTAGCTGGTGTGTCAAATCTTAGAAAATCCAAAAACTGGTTGCACATGGTTGGTCAGCTGCCAAATCTACAAGTTCTGTCTCTCGAAAATTGTAGTCTTTCAAATAGAGATCTTCTTTTTGGGCATCCCTTTGTATTGAATTTTTCTTATTCCCTAACGGAGCTTGATCTATCTCACAATTACTTCACATCATCCATATTTCTTTGGTTGTTCCGTTTAAACTCTAGTCTTACATACCTGAATCTCGGAGAAAACCTCTTAGAGGGATCTATTCCATATGATATTGGGAAAATAATGAATTCTCTTCAAATCTTGGCACTCGATAAAAATCACCTAAATGGAACACTGCCAAAAACAATTGCAAATATGTTAGAATTGCGATCTTTTGATGTTTTTGGGAACTCCTTGGATGGTGAGATTACAAATTTGGGCCCCCTTGCAAATCTCACAAATTTGGAAGAGTTAAGGCTATCCCAAAACTCCTTTACTCTAAAATTCAACGACAGTTGGATTTCTCATTTTCAACTGCACTATTTGGCAATGCAATCTTGCACGCTGGGTCCTTCTTTTCCAAAATGGCTTCAAACACAAAATGGCATAACCTATCTTGATGTTTCAGATGCTAGCATATCAGACACAACAACAATGGCCTCATTTCTTTGCTATTCCAAGGATAATCTAAGCTTTTTGAACATGTCAGGCAATCACTTCAAAGGACAACTTCCAGATTGTTGGAATGGCTTAAATTCGATAAGAATCATTGATTTCAGTAATAATGAATTCTCTGGAAACGTTCCAACCTCTATAGGTTCCTTACTTTTGGTCCGCCACTTAATTTTACGCAACAATCACTTCACAGGCCAACTCCCGTCCTTAAAGAATTGCATCGACTTGGTGATGTTGGATGTGGGGAGAAATGAATTCGTAGGACCCATACCTCCATGGATATCAGGATCTAACTTTCCTAAGTTGCAAGTTCTTAGCTTGACAAACAATAACTTTTATGGAAGGTTGCCATCCCATCTTTGTCATTTGTCAACCATTCAGGTTTTAGATCTTTCAGTGAATAACTTGTCTGGACATACACCCAAATGCCTCCAAAATTTCATTATGATGACTCATAAATCCGGCATCCATGACGCCATTGACCTCTTCTTTATCTTTAAGAATAATTCCCCTTTTGAGAGAATTGAATATGACTTTTACCCCACAGTGAGATGGAAAGGGAAAGAATTATCATTCAAGGACAACAAAAGACTTCTGAGGTTGATTGACCTATCTGAAAATCAACTATCTGGCAAGATTCCAGAAGAAATTGGGAGTCTCCAAGAACTAGTTTCTTTAGATTTATCAAATAACAATCTGAGTGGTGAAATCCCTTGGGAGCTGGGAAAGTTGCAGGCCCTTGATTTTCTTGACTTATCAACAAATCGTTTGTCTGGAAAAATCCCTTCAAGTCTGTCTCAAATTGATAGGCTTGCTGTTTTAAACTTATCCCATAATAATTTATTTGGAAAAATCCCATCAGGAACACAACTCCAAGGCTTCGATGCGTCTGTATATGAGGGAAACCCCTATCTTTGTGGGAGTCCACTTGAAAGGCTTTGTCCTGATGAAAATAGAAAACCAGAAGACTCATTTACAATTGAGAAGCATGATGATGATTCAATTTTCAGCCAAGGCTTCTACATAAGTATGGGTTTGGGATTTGCTACTGGATTTTGGGCCATCTTTGGCCCATTGCTTATCTTTCCCACTTGGAGACATGCTTTCTTCACCTTCCTGCATAACCTATATGACAAGATCTTTGTGCTCATAGTAATCAACATATCAAGATATCGCAGGTTCTTTGAAAAGTAAGTGATAATCTTCTTTCTTTCATTTTCTTTTTCAACAAAATTGGGAAACAAAAATAGATCAATTGATCCAACGTAATTTCTTACTTATCACGAAAAAGTATATATAAAATATCTGAAACCAATTGGATGAGTCTCGAACTTCTCTGATCAATTTAATTATTCATTCATGAAACTTTTCGAGTGACTTGGTTTTGAATGCTATGGATTATAAGCACGGTGATGAGAGGAGCCTGATCAGTGAAAGCCAGAAGATCATGAGAGAGGCAGTTTGGAGCTGAAGCAAATATAAGTGGAATAGGTTTCTGCTAGCCACCATCAAAATAAAGCATCCATGTCATGTGTGCCTATGTTAATTAATTATTGTCGTCAAGTTCGTCCTGTTTAACCTTGTTGTTACCTATATACTATGATATATTCTCACTTAGACTTGTCTAGCTTATCGTTTCATCTCTAATGTGTCGAATGAAAAATATTGATATAGAACCGTCGCTTTTTTAAATCCTTTTTAAGGCCCTAATTAATTATGAAATGAAACTTGTCTTTTTGTTGATATACAAAAAAACTCACCCTATTTAGTCATCAATTGAATAAATAGAAACGAAAATACCAGCATAATTGTTTTCCTAAAGTATGAAAAAATTTTCGGCAAGAATGACAAATAAAAAGTAGAATTTAATGTTAAGGTTATGAGAAATAAGCTTTTACAATAAATTATTGATCAAATTTTAGCATTCACACACATTTAAAAAATGAATAAAAATTTATTAGTTGCCAAATCACATCTTATTCTTGCATTTATTCTTTTTCCACTTTTCGTATAATGGATACCAATAAAATCACCTTAGGTGGGGAAAAAAATTTGCAACCAAAAGAAACTCTGAATTTTCATTATCTAAAAATCTAGATAAAAATACATAAAAGGCTAAAATGTACAAAATTCTCCTAAACTTTGCATCAATAGCATAAAACCTTCCTGACATTTAAAATTTAAAATTTAAAATTCTAATATTTCATGTTTTTTACAAACTGAATCCTTTAACGTGAAATTGTGCTTGTTTGGGATAGCGGTGAAAATCGCTTATAAGCACATTTCATGTAAGTCGAGACAAAATTCCTCTCACATACTTGACTCGTATTCCATAAATCATGATTAAAAAGCTACTTATAAACTATTCCAAACAGGCTCAATATGACAATTACTCAAACAATCGAAGGATAGAGTCATTTCCCAACAATTTTCTTCGTCTTCTATATGAATCCTCGTGCATCTGGGGGAAATCTTGCACTTCTCCAGTCTGAACATAGGACTCATTTTATAATTAATTTATACTGTAAAATGGGTTTTATATTTAAAACTGAAGAAGTATATATATATATATTTTTAATGGAAAAGAGGAAAAGCATCTTTGAAGGCAGTTGATATTCTAGTCTTGATTTATATCATTAATTTAAAATTGTGTCGATACATTTCTCTGAGAAAAGAAATGCCCATGCTTTTCAGAGATTCGAAATTTTTGATTTTGAGGGAGAAAAAAATGGAAAAGCTACTAAAATGACGAAACGATTTTTTAGTGTTTGGGAAATTTTTTTAATTTTTTGTTTCCATTTTAGATTTGGATAACCTAAAAACACTTTTAGAAAGTGATTTTACATAAATCAAGATAAAACTTCTTTCACATACTTTTAAAACCATGGCTGAGACAAGCATGAGTTGTTGAATACGAGAAGTCCAAGCTGTAACTTTTTGGTTCAGCACTATATTTGGCTCATAAAATATGATTACTAATTAAGTGTATTAGTTAGAACTACTATTATTACACGGACTACCTCAAAAAAAAAATGAGAGACAAAATGAATTGGTATCTATATTTATAACCAAAACAAAAATCAAACAAACGCTTATATTAAAGATCGGAGATAGTATATAGAACCGGACGAATTGGTAATTTCAGCCACACTTTGTACGGGTTTCATTTTTCTTAAAACAAAGATCAATTTACGAGCTTCATTCATATTGCAAACCCATGCCTTTTTTTTTTTCCCCACCAAAACCCATGCCTTTACTTTACATATAACTGTATATGGCCCGATAAACATTAAATATTATTATCAACAAAGCAAAAAAGTTATGTTTTGAATAGAAAAAGCAGGGCACATCATGGACGTCCACGTCCATTTCTAAAGTTGAATTGGCACATGTTTTTCTTTGTATTAATGAGGACGAGAAAGAAGAAGCTGGGATTTGAATTATATTCCTCTTGAATACACATACTCTCCATTATAAATGTCATTAAAAAAATGAAGTAAAAATTAAAGTAAATGTGAAAATTGTGTTTGTTAATTTTTTTAAAAAATCATGAAGTAATATTATTTATTGATTGGTCAAATTAAATTTAAAAAATTGAAAATTGAGGTGGTTAAATGAAGTGGGAAGAAAGAGACGAGGGGATTTTTGCGTCGAAGAAAAGAACATGGAAAGTAAAACTGCCGCCAAAGAATGGAAGGAATGAGGCCGTTAAGGGAATGCCACGTTGACCAATGAGAAGGCGATTAACGAAACTGGTTCGCACCTTTGTGGTCTAACCACCCAATTGGCGCCACGTAGCAGACAAGATAACCGACCCTCCCATGACAGTCAAACCAGGGCCCAACACGTATTCCTCACGACGCCCTCTCGGACAATGGCCATCTTCAGTTATTATCACACACAAACTGATATTGGCCTTTTGATATTTTCTAATGTATTCCCAGTACACTACTTTTGATTTTCTTTCTCAATTATGGTGACTTTGGAAATTTCTTATAACCTTCACTTCTCACCTCCATTGGACCATAA
Organism: Neltuma alba; assembly: GCF_004799145.2. Lineage (NCBI taxonomy): Eukaryota > Viridiplantae > Streptophyta > Magnoliopsida > Fabales > Fabaceae > Neltuma > Neltuma alba. The sequence goes on from NW_021633826.1 coordinate 359,317, forward strand.
TCCCATCGCCCACGTGGAGTCTAAGGTTTTTTTTTTGGTTGAGGTTTCTTGTTTCTCTTGTCTTCCCCCCGCCTTCTAGAATTAGTGTTAACAATAATCATTTAAAATTTTTTTTTCTTTGCTTTATAAAAATCACAACTAAATATTGGTGAATGAAAATTCTTGGGAGCAAGCTAGCAAAGGAATTTGGGACATGGTGTAAAAGCGCTTATCTTTATTTATTTTGCTTTTGAGGCAGAAAAGTGGTCGTTGTCAGAGGCTCCAACAGTGCATAAGCAACAATTCTATTTTCTACATATAAAAAACGGCGACAAAGAGGAGGCTTGCGAAAAAGATATGCATAACTTCGAAGAAGCATGATTGCTATCAAAGTTTTGCCAGAACCAGTCTCTTTGATACACAATGACAAAATAAATTATTTTACAAAAAACATATTTAATTATTTTATTAATATTTATACGTATTAATTTTTTTATTTATATTATTTATGCCTTATTTATTATGTTGTCAAAATATATATTATTAACAAATTTATTACTTCAAATAAACATATATTATGAATATATCTTATATGTAATTATCATTTAAACTTATGTCCTTTTAATAATTTTTACATATAAAAAAGTACTTCTGACAACAACTATCCAA